>NC_090442.1:657146784-657449815 GCF_031143425.1 Pleurodeles waltl
AATCTACTAATAAAACCCTGATTGGAAAATATATAATCTCAGATTTGCATGAGTGAAAGACATACAAACGTCATATGTTCTGGTAACGTATAACAATGTCTTCTATCACAGCGCAGGCTCTTCTGTGCCCCGTCACTTTCAATCCTGGTTTCAGATATGAAGCTTCATAAAAGTTGCTTTATTTTTTTAAGAAGACCGTCAAAACCTCTTATGCTGTCAACTATTGATAATGCAGAATCCAGAAAAGAGTGCATATTTGGCAGTAAAATTCTTTATCATATTGTAATTTGAGGATCGAAGGAGATGGCCATGAAAAATAGAAACCCAGGGATTTTAGAGTAAAGAATCTGCATGGGAGAAGGATTAGCATGTCAGAAGTGTGAAGAGCCAAAACTACATCAGGATCGAAAATGGAGAGGATCTGCATTGTGATCAATTTTAATATCTGAACAAAACAAGTGCTTCCTGGATAGATGGTTGAAATAAGCAGCTTTTTGGCAAAAATAGGGAGGTTATTCTGATGGTGTATATTCAAGAAAACCAAAAGAAAGAAAGTCTGCAGAAGTTTATTTGAACCACAAGCTCTGACAGTCATGTTCACAGTGAAGAGCATGAAGGGAACTTTTAAAACCCATAAAGAGAGTGAAAGTAACATCAATGGTTTTGTGTGTCCTTTATCTTGAAACAATAGCCATTTCCTACAAAACGTTGGAAAGACACATGAGCTATTCCTCGAAGAAAAGAGTAACTTTAGAAGTCATACACTTAAGGATATTTTTTCTTGGAATTTACTAAAAAGTAATCTGAAACTAAATCCACTAGTTTGGAAGTACATTTAAGATATTTCACTTGTGCTTTATTGCAATATGTATTCTAGGAATAGGACATTCTTGGGCTTAATTTGCTGTTTTTGAGATCTCACCTACAGAGAGCTTGTAGCCGTCTGTTGTTGAAAGACCTACTCTGGACCTTACCAAAGCTCACAGTTGAAATTGGGCAAGCCCGTTGCTTTTGATTGGTAGGCTTTCTTGTCACTCTCAGGCAGCATGGTGCTTTGCTTCTTATTTGATGGCTTTCCTTCCACTTGCGTTTGTCCTTCCCCTGAAGTATAGCATCTTTACCATCCTTTCGACTCAGTTGTATCCTTCCACTGCTCGCATTCAGGTAAATAAATAAGTTTTAGTTTTGCTTTCAGCACTCGTTGAGGGTGCATGTGTTTTCTTGCTCTTTCCCTTGCATGCTGCCCCTCAACACAAATACTCGCCCCCTGATATATGCACCATGTTGCTTTCTCCTCCCCAGCTCGTTCTTTGCTTCTCCTAGCTCAGCTTCTTTTTTTCTAATTCCCTCCCTCCACTTGAAGCTCCTGTGTTGCTCTCCTGCCCACTCCCTGTTGTGTCTCCTGCCCATGTTACCTTCTTCACCATCAGCTCCTACATTTCTTCCTCCCCCATCTCTCTACAGTCCTTTACAAAAGAACATGTTTTTTCTGCTATTTGGTGACCCGCCAGTTTGTTTTTTTAAAGGAACTTCCCTGCATAGTTTTTTTTAATTGACCACTTCAAGTGTCGTTCACCATCTTGGAACAAGTAAATAGTAAAAAATAAAATTGTGGTGGTGTTATGATGTATGAACGCGCATGCGTGATTAAGATGGGCTGTAGTACCATCATAATGTGTATGCGCATGCGAGTACCAGTTGTAGCACTCAGTTTTCAATAATTTTCACCCAATGGTGCAAAGCATTGGCAAAAAGTATTTCCTTTTGCCAATGCTCCATAGCATCGACAGAATGCTTTGGCAAAGCCCATAGGTTGAAAAGGTGTAAACTATTGCCTTTGCGGTTGTGTTTTTAAAAAAGCAAATTTAATTATACCCACACTTATATAGAGGAAGCAGTGGGAAATGTCATTGTAACCCTAGTTGTTGTAGCAGCCCGGCCTCCGTTAAGGATAGAGGTAGTTAACATATTTACATCAAGCAGCATATTAATGCGCATCATTACATTCATGGGTCCGTTTTATTTTAAGGTAATGATGCCATTCATTCTGTGTTCATCTTTGGAATAGTAGGCAAAATACTTTGTTATGTGGTAATTGGTAACTCCTTTCTCTTAACCCTGGAAGTCCTATACAAATTAGTTGTTGTTTTTCTGCAGCAGTACTGAGTTGGGTAATCACAGCATCAGTAAAATGTAAATTAATATTTAAAATGTTGGTTTCTTTTAGGGCCCTAGTTTCCCGTTTCCAGGTTGTGGTTAGTTGGATGAGGTAGTGAGTAATGAATGTATAGAACAATTCGACTTGAAATGCTTCTTAGACACACACAATGTATGTAACTTTTATTTTTGTTTAACTAGATGACATAGCTCTATATAGACCTATGTTAAAATATTCCGTTTTTGTAGTGTATTGGAGTGGAAAGTTCAACTTTATATTTGTGTGTCAATGTCAGGCAGCCCTCATTGAAACTTGAAACATTGAGAGTTGTGAGATCATCCTTGGGTTTGAGTGGCGTGAGATCCGTAATCTGTGTTTTAAAAAAAAATATATATATTCAAATCCTAATAATATATTTATCATGAGTACATGTTTTCACAGTACATTGTATGCATTGTCCTACTGGGGTAAGAGGACCTCTTTAGAAGAACTTTCCTCCATAAAGAACCTGCACAAATCTGCCCTACCTCTCCTAATGGATCTTCGCATTGCCTGAGGTCATGGAATGGGGAGAAACCTTTGAGGAATCTGGCAGACATGCCTGACAAGTAGCTTTACCAGCAGAGCACTGGATATCTCTATATAGCCGGGGCACCATCACTCGCACATCGCCAGGCAGCATGGTGCCCATGCGCCTAGTGGTGGACAAGGTTCAACACAGGACATCACTTTGCTGCTCCTCCCCCTACCTTTCCCTACTGCCTCATGGGGCTTGGCCGCTCCACACGGCATTGCCATTGCTGGTAAAAGGTCCTTCTGCTCTGTGGGTGTGGCTGCTGCGCGCCCTTTTTCACCAAAGGCTTTTTCTACTCCTAGTTTATACCTCAAGCAATATATAAACAAACTCTTATTGAAATTGGGCCATTTGGAAGACAATTTTGTCTCACCAAGAGAAGATGAGCTGAGGTCACTTAGGAAGCCATGACCGGGGAGGAGGGGGAGAGGGGAGGAAATAAGCATGTTCCCTAGATTTCATTTATCTGAGTCAGGGCAACACAACTCGTTTGAGTTTTAAAAGAATGCAATTCACCTCTTCAAATTATCCCAGTAATTCACAGAAAAACAGGTTTCATCCTTGCTGCATTATGAACATATTGCAAAGTATTCTTACAGTCAAATCTGTACATAAATTGTTTCAGTACGATCAAAAAGAATCCATTTCATCAGTGCTAGCCAAAAGGTATTTGTACAGTCAAAGGAATTGAATAACAAAATCCCAACTTAATGAAAAGAGTTCATAAATTGTCTTGGTACAATTTGAAGGAGGTTGATTGCATAAATCCCAGCCGACACGTGTTTCGTCCTCTGGATTTCCTCAGGGCTCTTTTCGTGTCTTGTAAGTTAGCGTGGAATCCATGAAGGGGAATGTAGTCTACTCATTTTATAAAATGAAATCCAAGCATTTAAGTGCTGGAAAAAGAAAGTGGGGATGGTAAGGGCCAGTACATAGGGGTTAAATAGTCAACTGATAAAGCAAGAAAAACTGAGAAGTTGGGAAAAAAGAAACAGCAGTGAGAACGAAAAGGAACAGTACAAGATAGGTTTGTAAGTGTGCAGGAGGGGGCTTTGGGGTGTTATTACACAGTGTTAACAAAAACAGGGCGATAACAGGCGGGGGGAGAGCACAACCTAGAAATCTACTCAGTAAGATGAGATGGAACACTCACTGAGAAAGAGCTCATTGGAAAGGTGGCTTACATGTTTCAAAGTGTGCTTCAAGCTTATTTTACAAAAAGTCAATGATGATCTAGGATGTATACTGTAAAAACGAAATAATTAGTTTTCGGATTCAATATTACAGGAAATATCATTGAAATACATTCAACTTCGAATCTTTAAAGCCCGACCTTCAATCGTCTAACTTTTCCCAAACTGCATGTTTGATCCGGAGTTTTTTTTTTTTTTTTTTACTTGCAACCTGCCGTTAAGATGTTTAATGCAATGAGGCGACTCAATTCAATGAATCAGTTCAATGTACACAGATGTTGTTAGTGTAGCACCTAAATAAGTATATATTGAGTCAGTTTTGAGGTGTGGTGTGATGTAAGTGTGCACTCCACCATCTCAAGTGACCGTCTCGGCAGATCTGCCTCATGCAGAGGTTTAACTGCTAACTGGGGCGCGCTATCCTCCGGCACGTGTCTTACGGCTGATCAACATCAAGATAAATTGTCAACAGAGTCTCATGAAAATCAGAATTGAGTGCCGCCGCTGTCATTGCTACAATACCAACCTAGGATATTTCACGCTGCTTCTCTCAGGTGCCGCTCTTGACAGTGTCGCCAGCTGTACAAAAGCACCATACTTTAGTGGGCAGAAAGCCAGAGAACGAGCAAGATCCAGTGTGTTTCAGTTACACCCATAAATATTAACATGATAACATTTCTGCTCAGCATGCTCCCATGGGGTGACAAAGCAGCTCCATGTCAACAGGATACCATGTTGCTGGTCCAGAGCTTCTATAGAACAGTGGCGGCTCACGGGGTGATGCGCGGTGTGTAGTGGGGGGGATAAACATTAATTGCATTTTTTTTTTTTAAACAAAAAAAACATCTTCACTCACCACTGCGCCGCTCCTCCGTCGCAGGCTGCAGGCACAGGCTCCCAGCCTGCCCTGCAGCCAATCCTGACGCTGCTCAGAGTAGCATCAGGATTGGCTGGAAGCGCCCAGCCTGGGCGCTCCCATTCCGACTTGGAGCCTGTGCATGCTCTCTCCAGCCCGGCAACTGTGTTGCTGGGCAGGAGAGAGCCTACTGCGCATGCGTGTTTGGTAGGCCCGAGGCGGCCGGCCACACATACATGCGCAGTGAGGAGGAGTGCTATGCACTGCTGGTCACCCCTGTGCCCCCCCTTACCAGAAACCCAGTTTATTATCATTTTCAGGAAAAGGTGTTGCAGCTGCCGCCTCACGGAGGAGCCCCCCCTGCTGTAGAACACTCTAATGCCTTGTGAGAGATCTGGTGTTGGTTACTCCTAAACTAAACAAATCGGACTCCCGAACCAGATGTTTTCACAAGAAACTTCCCCTTCCACCCACTAGAAGCATAGTGTTCCTAGTGACCTGACGCTGCACTGCCTAATTTGTAATAGATTAAGTGGCACGGCCTAAAATGTTCCTCAGAAGCTTGTGGCCACAGCAGGTGAATGCGGGTGTGGTGAATGCTGCATAGTTTCGATTCCACCCCATGCCTCTTGAATCGACCACAGGGCAGGCCCTGCCCTTTACCTCCCTGTTGCAGGTTCTGCTCCATCCCTGCCTCCCCTGGAACCACTGGCTCAAATTAAGCACTGGCATAGTCACTGCATTCTTCAAAGGCGCCGAGTTCGTCTAGTCAGAGTTACTTGGCAAAGACAGAAAGCAGGGCTCCGTTTCAGGCGGGTGATGGGCTTCTTCGGCGATGGGCTTCTTCGGTGATGGGCTTCTTCGGTGATGGGCTTGCCTCTGCTCAGTCCTTCATCCTGACCACGGCGCCTCCGGTACACTTAGATGCTGTTTATTCGCTGCCTGACCGTTTAACACTGCAGAAGCAGAGTGGGGAAGGAAATAAACTTCCGTTTATTGTACGAGTGTTTACCAGCGCCTTTTCTGTATCCTTTTATTTGTATAGTTGCCACTGATACAGCAAGTAATACATGATGCAGCCGAATTGCTCCTTCTATTTTATTTAATCTAAATCAAGCAAATTATGTTCGTTTCCTTTCGATCTCTTTTTGAATTTTATTTGTTTAAGTTGGAGAGTCACCCTCGTAGGTAATGATAGAAAACAGAACTGAGGTTATAATAATTATTGAAGATAAAATGCATGTTTTACTTGCAGAGTCAGGCATACACGGTGTATTGTTTTGTTTTCCCTCTGTGTTTGAATTTCAAATATTTTTGAGGATAATTGAACCTACTCTGTTGTGCTATTTTAGGATAAAGTGATAATGTTACACTTGTTTCCGGAAAGGTGGCACGCCTTCTCTGTCGCGAAGCGAACAGCAGCAAAGCAGCTGCCTTCCTGAGGCCCTGCGGATTGAGGATGTGGAATAATGAATTGATGTCATTGTCGAAAGAGCAGAGCAGAATTCAGCCATTGTGAAGCGCATGTAAACAAGTGATGCAGTTGGCGGGATGCTGGCATTTGGCCGATAATGGGACGTAGGTAAAATTTCAAAGGGAACAAAGGCTCAGGGCTTAGTGTCAGATACACTTCCGGTGAGATTCCACCTATTTTCAGATTTTTTTTTTTTTCCAGTGCATTATTCCTACTACTTTATGCCCCCAGGAAAAGTAAGATTGCGAGGTTCCTAAGAAACAGAAGATGAGCCTAACCCAAGAAATGTGAAATCATCAGGCAGCATTTGTTCTTCAAAATATCAGCAGGAAAAATGTCACAAATGATTTACATCCAGATTGTTTGCCGCGATTTCTAGGGCTGTGGTGGGAATACTTTTTTTATTTTTTGTTTGTTTTAATATCTTTTACCACTTCACTCTTTTCCAAAACATGACCTTTGTTCTTACCCTGCTTTACCTAGAGGGTATGAAGGTTGCACATCTGGCACGTTCTAAACCTGTGTGTGTCCTCATCACATAGTTATTCGACAGAAAAAACTGTTTTGCAGTTGCAGTGTATGTGAAGTAAAAATAGGAAAGTAAAAACAATCAATCGTTTAATATCTTTACTTTATGTACTTTTCATCTAGAATGTTAGACAAATGCCACCTTCGGCCTTGATAAGCACTCAGTCCTTCAAGTCTGTATCAACATTAAACACTTAGAGAAAATATGTGATCTATGTTCCAATATGGCATTTGGGTCTGATGCCACAGCGTGTCCACGCAGCCCTTCATCCTTCTAAGGTCGATGAGTAGGACTGAGCTGGGTATCAATAATATCTGTTATTTCAGCGCCTGAATACTCTTCAGAGTGAACCTGCACTTCACAAATACACCTTATATTATGGATTTTTTTCCAAACATAATATATACATATTTCAAATTTAATATTTTATCACTTCTTTTAAAATTAATGTATGTTCATCACTTTTGTCTGTTACCTATTTGCGCCCCGTTATTTTGTGTTTATGGCATCAGTATCTTTTGGTGTTTGTATCTGACCCACAAATGAACCTTTGTTGCATGTAATGATGTCTTTTTTTCACTCTTGCAATCATGCAAGATTATTTTCAGTTTCAGTCGATATACATCTGCAGTGTGTGGTGCTTTCTGTTTTGCGTTTTTGTCTTTTTTATTTAGGTCTAGGTTTTGGCAGTGAAGCTGTCAAACAAACCGATTGCTTACAACATATATAGAGTGACTTTTGGTTTGCCTCTTTCAGCTACTAGCGCTCTTCAACCAAGCTCTTTCAGTCATTGGCTTGAGACCTTGCCAATCATATCTTAGCTCAGCCCAGAGGATTGTTCACCTCTCACCTATGCTACTGGTGTTTGACATATTTTTCCGCCTCTACTTGAGTGTTTGCATTGAACTACTGTACCACTATAGCGTCGCGGTCTGCCCCTGCCGGCTGCCTTTCAAGTGTCTCGCTGTAATGTGCTGCCGTTGTATCCCTTACCACTTTAAACTCCAGTGTCTTGACTTTGCTAGTGCTTGTTTTATTTGTTTTTGTCTTTTTTCAACGAGTGGCTCAGTAATGACATTACCGCTAGGATCTCGTATGCATATGTTTTATTGCTGTGACTTGGAATGCTCCCAACTCATACACATCTGATCTGAAGGCCACCCACTCCTGGTTGGTCCCATGTCTGATTTCTCTCTGAAATGAAGAGGCAGCCATCTTCTGATGATGATAAAAGGAATTAATACACAAAGATGACACCAGTGAGTTCACTGAGGTTTAAACTCAGGAATGTAGCGCGGAAGTTCTATAATACAGACGTGGGACAGGAGTCTCGTGAGGTCTTCTTATTGGGCTGAACGGTGACTTTTGTGCTGCCTGATGGCTCCTGAGGTCTTGATAACACTAATATTGCATGACAGTAATATACAAACTGTCAATGACTTGGAATTCTAAGCTACCTGTAAAAATTTACTGATTCCTCTAAAGGTCATATGTGCACATTCATTATGGTCTCCGCTTTACTCAATTCCTGCTACAAACAGATTGCATCAGGGGTGTGCACTGCGGACGCCCTTCCCTCCTATCGGGACGGTCATGTGTTCATGCCACCTTGCCTCAATCCAAGCGATGATCTCTTACTGGTGTGCACAAAGCCCTTTTCCATACATATTATACGACTGGAAGTACAGTAGTAACTTAACAGTCCCCAGGATATTGTGGGGAGTATTTGCAGGCATTTAACTGAATATAGAATGTTGTAGGGAGTACTTGCAGACATTTACCTGACCCTAGGGTATTGTGGGGACTACTTGCCAACATTTAACTGACCCTATGATGTTGTGGGGAGTACTTCCAGACATATAACTGACCTAGAATATTGTGGGGAGTACTTGCAGACATTTAACTGACCCCAGGATATTGTGGGGAGTACTTTCAGGCATTTAACTGACCCGAGGATATTATGGGAAGTATTTGCAGGCATTTAACTGACCCTATGATATTGTGGGGAGTATGTGCAAGTATTGAACTGATACTAGAATCTTGTGGGGAGTACTTGCAGACATTTAACTGACCCCAGGATATTGTGGGGAGTACTTTCAGGCATTTAACTGACCCGAGGATATTCTGGGAAGTATTTGCAGGCATTTAACTGACCCTATGATATTGTGGGGAGTATGTGCAAGTATTGAACTGATACTAGAATCTTGTGGGGAGTACTTGCAGACATTTAATTTACTCTAGAATATTGTGTTGCGTACGTGCAGACATTTAACAACCCTAAAATGTTGCGGCAAGTACTTGCAAGCATTCAACTGACTGTAGAATGTTGTGGGGATTAATTTCAGGCATTTAACTGACCTTAGGATATTGTGGGGAGTACTTGCAGACATTTAGCTTACCATAGTATATTGTGGGAAGAATTTGCAGACATTTACCTGACTTAGAATATTGTGTGGAGTACTTGCAGGCATTTAACTGACCCGAGGATGTTGTGGAGAGTGCTTGCAGACATTTAACTCACCCTAGGATATTGTGGGAAGTATTTGCAGACATTTACCTGACTTAGAATATTGTGGGGAGTACTTACAGTCAGCAGTCACAACACGTTCACGGAGCAGTAGTCAATCAATACAGACCAGTGTTCAGGCTGACAGGATAAAGCCGGACGGGGTCTCATAGGTGCAGAACTGATGAACAGGGTTAGTGTGGCTGGAGGGGAAGGCTGTGAGATACAAAACACAAAAATTTAAAGTGAGCAGCACACAGGACCTAAAAGCCTGTGACAGCCATTTCATTCTCGGTAGCAAGGATATGCTGTTATTGCAACTCATGTTCTAGCCATTTATTGACTGCTGATATTTTTGTTGATTTTGATCACTTTTACAGGATGCTTCATACCCACTTACTATGACTGCTTCCAGGTCAAAGGTTATGTGGTGTTAATGTGATCACTGTGAACGCACTCATAAAAATGGATGACTACAGCAAATGGTAAAAGATTGACATGTGACAGGTCCTGAGGAGCCTAGAAGGTGTGTTTCAAACCTACTTTGAAGACATATGCTTGAGTTGGACGAGAAACGACAACGAAGGTTTGCTAGCTTTGTTTGTTGCTACTAATAGTCTTAGAGGGTTCTGGCTTGGCTCTGAGAGCCCGTACACGAGCCAAGCCATGAAACTGTTTGACGTATTAATCATACAATAAATCTCATGTAAATACATGACAAGGTCTCTTAAACATTCAAAAACGCGTAATTCTTTAACATCGATTTCACCTTAGTGCATCAAATTATATCTCTCAATTGAGATGCATTTATTAATAGTGATTGTTTTTAAACATGAGCTTAGAAACATGATTGACCCCTCCCCCAACATGACAATGCCATTGGTAACCTTAGAGGCAAGTCAGCTGTCCTGTGCCCCCTGTATGCAGCCTAGATTCTTATTATACATGCAGCAACATTATAGTCTATTAAATCAAGAGCTTTTGTGCAGTACACTGGTGAACTCGGAGGCAAGTCAGCTGTCAGTCACCTTATATGTAGCCTAGATTATTTTTATATATGGAACAACATTGTAGTTTATTAAATGAAGAGTTGTTTGTGCAGCACACAGTTTGAACTCACATCTTTCAAGGCACTCTCCTATGCAATAATCAAAATATCACAGAGGCCCTTTGAAATAATTTGTTTGTCTAAGATTGTTTAAAATGTAAAGAATATCTTGTTGTTGTGTAAATTGTATATTATTATTAATCTATTGTTATTGAGTGATATTTGCATGTGGTTTGGTTGTCTGCACTGTTGTAAGGTTTTAAGAGCTTCTTTAAAATAAACTTGTATGACAAACTGAATTGTTTTATGTAAATTAGTAACCCCAACCTGGTCACCTGTTTTAACTAGCGAATGCTACCAGTTCTCAGCTGTTAATAACAAGGATGCAGGGAGATGATGCAGCTCGTTTTTCACGCGGCTTATGTTTAAGTCACGGTAGAAGGAGCGAGGGAGGCCAGTAGGTCTTCTCCAGCCGTGCGCGTCACGGTGTAGGTCACATCTCGGCCGGTCGGCGGGGTCTGGGCAGACGGCGGAGCCCCGCGGTGCCAGTGGCGGCCCGGCCCTCCCCCCCTCAGGTAATTAGTCTCCCCTCGGTACTCAGCTGCTGATATTTCTTGCCCCTTTACCGAGGAAACAGGAATGAAGGGACTGAGATGCTAAAAAGATATTTCCTGAAGACATTGCACAGAGCCGCATATGGCGCGCGCAACTTTCAGCCTTAAAATACCTCCTGGGAGGAGGCTGTGAAGAAGCGGGGTTTGAGGACCTCGGCTCCTGAAGAAAATCTCGTCCCGCCTTCCAGAGCCCTCGGCTGCTGCTTCTTCTGCCTCAGTGGGCCGGGGTAAAGGCAGCCTGGACACAAAGGACTGCCGGGTCATTGCTTTTAAGATGTATGGCCTGGCCTCCTTGGTCGTGGGTGAAAAGGTCAAAGTATTTGAAAAGTCAGAAAAGGGTGGACGCCCCCCCCCCCCGTGCACTAGCCAGTGCAGTTATCCTCGCAACGAGGGGGCGGGGTCTCTCAGCCCGACGCACTTAAGAGTGATTTGGTCGGTCTGTTCTCCCGCGTGGTGCGTGTTCGGACGGGAGCACATGGCAGACTCCTCACCGGCCTGGCTTGCCACTCCTGCTTCACTTTCCCTCCGGGCCGCTGTTTTTCCTAAGCAGTGAATATCATATGTTAATGTTTTCATTAGTGGGAGAGGGCAAGCATTGTCCATTCATCATGCATTAATGGGGCTACCCTGATAAATGGGTTTGAAAGGCCTACGAGCTGTTTTGGTTTTTGCATCGATTTTATATACTTGAATAATCTTTATTTGTTTGGAGAAGAAATGACACCCTAAAGAACCGTAGGATTTCCCCAGATAGTCAAAGCTACTGTCCTAGGATTAACAGCGTCAGATGACATTTTCTCTGGTGATGTTTCACATATAATTTATTTAAAATAGACTATGATCCAAAAATGGCATCCAGTATGTAATGAATGCGCACTTTCGAGCTATGTGCATTTCTCAGTATGCCATGAACTATGCTGAATTTTTTATTCATTTGATTCAACCTTTTGACAGTGTAATGCTTTTTTTTGCTGCGAAAGTTCCCTTTATAATGCTATTCTGCGAAGGGGACAGCCTCACGCGTGCACTCGAATGTCTCCAGGAACTTGTTTGCATCTGGGATCTAATGGGTGTTCGTATTAAATGTGAGGTGTCTGCCTGTTTCATTGATCAATACATTAATGAGCCTTAATAAAGTCCTAACTCATCTGTAAAGGTGGCCAGGTGGGACATGGGTTGGGGCTTGGGCATCTGGTTCAGCAATACTGTCAGATGCTGATGCCAGATGTGTGCTGTTCAAACGCTGACAGCCCAACGTCAACAGGGCTGGACTGGCCTTTAAGGTAATAATTTTGAAAAAATAGGGCAATCCAGTATCCTGGGACCTGGGTAAGTGAATAATGTAACATAACAATTTTGCTGAACTACCAGGCAAAGCATTTAACCTGATTAAACCAGGGCTGCAGATCCTTAACTTTAACATAGGACCATGGCAGCAAGTTTTAAAAAAAGGACTTTTAACAATTGGCTCATTTTCGTGGAACGATCTAAGACTGTCCTGAAGACATTAGATGGCAAAGTAAAAAAGTGGTACTACTAACAACACACCAGGGCTACATGAGATGGAAGGCAAATTGGTATAGTTTTATCGTTAACACAACTAGGATGTGTCTAAGTACAATCAAAGGGGGTGCTTCCTATTTCAATATTCTGTCCTGATGATGACCCTCCTGAATTAATTTCTTTGATTGGGGTCGACACTTCGACTTTATATTAGAAAATGCGGATTTTTTTAAAAATAATTCATCAGTCTCACAGTACCTATGGTTGTAGGTGCTTATTTGAGACCTCATGCATTTAACCACAGTTTGGTTTTAGTTTTCATGTAAAAAGCAGTGCGCCCTTACACAGGAGTACCTCGATTACTTTACTTTAAATTGTGGAATTTAAGTTTCTAATAAATGTGATATATTACTCACAAACTTCATTGGTAAAGAAAGTTCTTTATGGTCCAACCACTGCCGTGGAGGTTAATTCATATCCTTTCCCCAGAGGGACCAAAACATTTTTCTGGTACTTTAAGGTAATAAAACAGTGTTCGATGGGCTGACCTGACAGATGAGCGCATGGGACAGTTTTGTAGCAGATTGTAGGCCTGTTTTATGGACAGGTGGACCCGTTTTCACTTTTTTTTTCCTTGATTTACCACAAATATTGCCTGCATTGAACACACATGCATGCAGCCTCCCATACCTTGCAAAATACCCATACAGCATGTCTCCACACGTTCAAAACTAGCCTGATTTGCAAATGCAGGTCACTTTTTCATCGAACTTGTTCGCTAATGGGGGGGCCACTTTTATCTTAGTGCCCAAGCCGGTTTTCTTTGTCCTGGTCTAACTCCCTGCATGTCAATGAATGCGAAGAGGTAAATTAAGTAGATTAAAGAATGTAACTTGTTTGAAGATGCACCCACATTCTGTCCACACTCCTCGCTGCATATGTTATATTCTCTTTAAAAGACAAGTTGTCTCTTCGTTGTGTTGTCCTTTGGTTCAAATAGGAATCTCCCTGAATGTGGCGCCATGAGGACCACCCTATACTATTGGCCTTCTGTCGACCCTGGTCTTAGTTTAACATGTCAACATTGTATCTTGTGTGTATATCGGTGAAGGCTGGTAATGTCCCCTCAATGCAAACATCTAACCATGTACCCTTGTTTTACATAACCAACTAGGTCCATTTACAGAAGAGAAGCATGAATGGCCTAACTTGGTTTTTTGAATATAAATCACAGTGACACACCTTAGAGCTCACAGTATTTGCCAGCAGTAGATAAGGACTGCCTTTGGCAAGACAATTAACCTTGTCGCTCTGAAGCGGTGACCCAAATATGAGAGGATAAATAGAGTGCTAACCCTGTGCTAGTAGCCTGCAGGAATGTCAGCTGAACTATGGGTTGACCTAAGGGTGTGGCTGATGTTTGACGAGATGTTTTAAGTTAAGTGACCCTTGCATGGGTGCCCTCTTAGACTATTAGTTTTAGGAAATTGTTGATGGACACAAAGCTGCACAAGAAGAACAGATTGTTAAGAGTGGATGTAAAATGTTCTGCCATGGAGACGTGGTGGTTTTAAAGATGCTGTAGGCATTTGCAGCGGCATGATTATGTTGTGGTGCTGGGCACAGTTTTGTATGTGGAGAAGGACTGGATCCTAAGAATGAAATAGACTGGAGAGTGGTCACTGTCAGCAAATAACACGTGGAGGGAACTGGGTGTTTGACTATGCTCCAAGGGCGTTTGCTCGTCTTTCCATCGCTTGTTTAAGGAACCAGTCGTTCTCGTTCTTTGCTTGCTCAGTAGCTCACTTCCTTCTTTTCTGTTGATGGATCGCTTCAGAGCATAATGAATCATTAATACCCTCTGATCAAACCTGGCAGAAATGTTTGCAAAGGATCCTGGTGACTGTTTTCAGTAAAGATTGCAAACAGCAAGGCTTATCTTGTGGCGGAGAAGGCCTGAGCTGTGCAGCCGATAATAAGAGAGAGAAAAGGGAGGCTCCTTTGGCTGCACCTGTGGATACAGCTATCCTAAATTGAGGTTTTTGGGAATCTGAGAGAAATTGGAGCAGTGTAATTTTAGCAACATAGACATTGATATGTGAAAGTTTGTTCAGTGACATTTATTATGACAAGTGGATGCCATATACAAATTATTGATTTAAAAAAACAAAGTCTAATGTTATTTTTTGAATGAATGTTTATTGATTAAATTCAGCTTAAACACAAACTGTTAACACCTTTGCACATGTTAAAAAGTGGTATATAAGATACATATCTGCCAGTGCAATTGATAAGCTCAGTAGCACATTCAGAGCACAGCTTGTGACCCCTAATCCTAGTGGGTCTGTCCCTCCACTTCAGTGTGGGTTCGAGAACCGCGCCCCCAGCCCTCACAGTGTCCTGTCCCCAGGAGGGTCCATTATTTTACCACCCATATCACCACACAGTGCCAGGTGCTCGCCTACCTTATCGTCCCTACAGGTGAGGAGATGTGTTATTAATCCAAAATGTACCAAAATGTTAGGACCTGGTCAAATTCGTGACTACGGCGCATGTTACCCCATAGTATGTGTCCCTGATGACTATCGGAGGTGCAAGCCCATCAAAAAGACCACTTCTGTCCATGCTAGGCATGGGAATCATTCTGTATGTGCAGTCGTGGCTCATGGCGTGCTGAAGAGGCGGGTGGAGGGCTGAATAAACATTACATTTTTATTTATTTTTTAAATATCCTTACTTGGATTGTTGCCGCTGCTGCCGACACCACCCTGCTGCACCTCTGGTGCAGGCACAGGCTCCCAGCCTGCCCTGTGGCCAGTCCTGACGATGCTCAGAGCAGCGTTAGGATTGGCTTGGAACGTCCAGCCAGGGTGCTTCCTGGCAGACTGCGGAGTGCCCGGCTGGAGAGAGGCCTGTGCTCGTGTGTGTTTGGTCGGCCTGAGACGGCCGGCCAAACATACATGGGCAGTGAGGGGAAGTGCTGTGCACTGACCCTCAGTGCTCGTCAGAACCCGTGGCCCGCTCCTTTACAAGAAAACAATAATAAACAATAATAAACACTGTTTATTATTGTTTTCTTGTAAAGATTTTGCAGCTTCCGCTGCTGGCGGGCGGGGCGACACTCCTCCGCCCTCACGGAGGACCCGCTGGTGTGTATGTGGTAGGTTGTGGCATTCATTGGTGGTCCATCAAATGTAACCACCGGGTCTGCGAAAAAAGCAACCAATCTTTGCCTCGCAGGAGAGAGGACGAATCAGAACTTCTGGCCACATTTGTGAACTGCACCCCTTTCTTACCTGCTCATTTGTTTTGAATGCGAGCCCCTGCGTACTTTGCAGAGGCGGACTGCCTGAAGGCCCGAAATGGTTGATGTGTCACCACAAACAGGGAGTACAGGCTCATGCTGGTGATAGGGCGCAGATCATAT
The DNA here is from genome assembly GCF_031143425.1 of Pleurodeles waltl. Taxonomy (NCBI): domain Eukaryota; kingdom Metazoa; phylum Chordata; class Amphibia; order Caudata; family Salamandridae; genus Pleurodeles; species Pleurodeles waltl. Next base: position 657,162,667 of record NC_090442.1, read on the forward strand.
CTTTTCTGTGGCTAAAGTCTCTCCTAGGAAGGTCCTACCGGAAGTTCCTTAAGATCCCTTGCCTCTTAAATAAAAAATGTTGATCGAAGGATGGCGGTTTCTTCTGGCTCTGCTTTGTATGTTACTCATCTTCAGGGCAGGACATGTGTCTTACTGGTTGGTGGTTTGTACCTTTGGCAGTGTAGCAAAGGGAACCGATGCAGCTCCTGGTAAATATATGAGCCTCTGAGTCTTGCTATGATGCGTCTGAGGCTGCAGAGCAGGCTATTGTACTGACCTGGTGACACACTGCCGAAGTGAAGGCCAGCGGTGGTTCTGTGATCAGGCGCTAGGTAATAGGAGGGGGAGACTTCAGGAACCTGGAGATAGAAACCGACTGCTGAGGGACCGTTGGAGGACGGTGAACACGGGTGTAAGGACACCAGATTTCTTTTCTTTTACCTGCATTGCCGCTTCCTGCCTAGCGTCCATTCCGTAACAACAAGGCCTCTATGCGCTAGGAGCAGGGGCTGTACCTGTCAGCACTATGAACAAGAGCTGTGTCTATAAGCTCTAGCAGTATGACACGCGTCTGTAGTCAATAGGCGTAGAAGCTGTGCTTCTAAGCACTAGGAACAGAAACTGTGCCTCTAAGCGCTAAAAGCAGAAGCTGTGTCTATAAGCTCTAGGGGTAAGGACCTGTGCCTTTAGGCATTCGGTGCAGAAGCCGTGCCTATGAGGGCTGGGAACAGATGCTGTGTCTGTAAGCACTAGGGGCAAGGGACAGTGCCTTTAGGCACTAGGAGAAGAAGCTGTGTGGCTCTCAGCACTGCATGTTTATGGATTCACTTTTAAGGACGCTGTTGTGTTCCCACGCTCATCTTATTAACATCACGAGGATTAAACGCTTTAAAGTAGAAAGTGAAGCAGGTCGGTGCATGACGGCTGCAGTAACTAATACGAATGACTGTTGCTCGGTGGAGTTTTCTGCAGCTCATTGGTTCAGCGTCGGGAAGATACTCGGAAGAACAGTAAAAAGAAAAAAGCCCCGGAAATGAAACCCCTGTATCCATGCATTAACAAGCATAAAACCCGACTTAATGTATATTCCTCGAAATGAGCTTTTAATCCATCGAAACATTTGTTCGTCGCATTTCCGTCGCCTGTAACTGAAGCCGATGGCTTTTCTCTGGGCCTGGGAGCAGTGTTAAAACATGACAGCAGCTCACAGAAGGGTGCAGAGGCGGCCACTGCTATGAAGATACCATGATCTGTGCGCACAGCAGCTTTCAGCAAATCCTGCTCAGGGCCGGCAGCGGTTTCCCTGCTGAGGTGGGTTACATAACATAAATATCCGTGCCCCTCCAGCGGCCTTTCCCAGCCGAGCACCCAGCCCACCAATGGACAGCACCAGGGACCGAGCAAGCGCCCAACGATTTATGACCATAAAATGTTGCAATAAAATGCGTCCCACTTCAGTCCACACACTGCAGAGCCCCTTCCCGTGTGTGCTCATTTTCCTGGGGTATTTATTTATTCTGTTTGTACATGTTATGTATTTTATTTTACCAGTGAGTAAGTGGGAAATTGGTGAACTAATATTTTGTGTTGTGTTCACGTCGCACACGAATCACGTTAAGAATTTATAAAATACATACCTTTTGGTAAATTGTGTCCTGGCCCCGAATTTTATAATTGCCCTTCTCTTTTTTTTCTCCTGCAAGTGGCTTCCTAAGCCTATGGCAACTCCTCTGTCATCCTTAGCTTTTGCCTATACAGACGATGCGCAGATAATTGTGCGCCTGCAAGGTGCTCTTGACTCCCTACAAATGCTGCAGAGTAGCTAGCGGTCGCTGCCTGGATGAATGGATGCTAGTTCATTACCACGTAACTGTGAGAAAACGGAAGTCCTGGTATTTGGCCATCCTTCATGGTGGCCTCCATCATGGTGTCCCCAATTTTTGCGGCCATGTCCTTGAACCGCCTCTAATTTGCGCAGTGAGGGAGTCATTTTCCACACCAAACTCTCTTCTGACGCCCATATTTGGAAATTAACTTCAACTTGTTTCCTAATCATGAAAGTCTTAAAGGAAATTCTGCTGCTCAATCTTAGAGGCTCCATTCAACCTCTGATCCAGTCGCTGATCATCAGCAGATTGGATTATTGTAATGTTCTGTTTGTGGATATAGCCCTCTACCTGACCCACCGGTAGATCCATCCCACTCCTCCAGAGTGCGGCTTCCCGACATTTACTGGATATCCCTAAACACACCAGCACTCCCTCCATCTCAACAGCCTTCGCTGGCTTCCAATTCACACGAGATGTCTGGTGAAGGCTCTCTGATTCTCCACAAGGCTGTCCACTCTGCCGCTCGCAAGAACTGTATGTCCCAGCTTTTCTCCACGTACCATCCCCCAGGCCCCTGCGCTCCTCCAGCTCCTGCCTGGTTTGTATTCCCAGGTATTGCGGAGAACGGCTGTGCCCTGTGATTACAGCTCAGGCTTGGGATGGCCTTCCCCTGCTTATCGGTTCGGAACCGACTTTATTTAGATTCCCCAAGGCTCTGAAAACCCATCTCTTACAATAACCATGTGCATTCCAACTTACAGCTCTCAGCGCCTGGACACAGAAGGTATTTTCGTGCTACACAAAACCTACAATCAAATCAATCTAATATGAGTTATTGATCTCAGAAGATTGGTGCTGTGTTTGCTGTCACAAAAGGATGAAAAGCCGACCTTTCCAGGGTTCGAACCTGTATCGCACAGGTCTCTCACAGATATCTATACTGGGCACTCCGTGTAAATAATGTATGTTTCTAAAATGTTTTTTTTTTTTTTTTTCCAACCCGCGCTCTGGGCATTAGATTCTCTTTCCACACAGTTCTGCTTTTCCATTCTAACTGTTGCCAGTGGGTGGCGGAATCTATACAAAGTACACTTTCAGTGTGTGCCTATGGCTTGCCGCTCTGAAAGACCATCTTAACTGCTGTTTTGACCTGATTAAACTCTGTGCTTTGCCTCCTTTTTAAATCCACTTCTGTACAGGAAGAGTTATAAATTCCACAACCCTTTCCTATTTTAGCGTTTTTGGGTGTCCTCTTTTGAAACGCAGATGCTTGCTCGGCTAGGGCAGTACTTGGTCTTAGATGGCTTCAATTCAATCTGTTTTGTACCTAACCTCGGTGTATGTGTGAATATCAGCTACCTCACAGACTATGGCTGAGCACATTATCTCCTGGACAGATTAGGTACTTAAAGCTGCATTGTTATTTTACTCCCATCCCCTGGTAATCTGGGAGCGCAGCAGTAGCGCAGAAACGGGCAGCGTCGCATTTTGAATGGATACTAGCACCATTTGAAGAGCTCAAGATGAATATTTGTAGCTGGTTGTGATTTTAATGAAGAATTATCACCTGGAAGCCTTATTCTAAGCACCTGGTGTGTTTCCTTGCTTGGGGGGGTGGGGGGGGGGGGGGTGGGAGCATTCCTGTGTCATACAGTGCTGTCTTCAACCAATACTGACCAAACATACAGGAGTTTTGTGTGGTACAGCACCTTTTCCTAGTGCCCAACACAAACTGTGTAGTTTCTTGGCATGCAAATGTGTTATTACGAAAAGTAATGCCACTCGCGCATGTCTGCATGTTGGATCATTTGTTAGATTTGTGTGGGAATTGAAAGAGAGCCACAACTTCCTTGTGTAAACCAGAATACAGGAGCTGGATTTTGCTTGAACATGAAGTTGAGTGATGATCTAATATGTGCTCCATAGCTTCTTGGTAGACCCAGTGATGTCAATTATATATGTCACGGAACCCTTATGTGGGTCCCATCTCGCTAACACGAGATGCAACATCCGCCTTTGCTTATGTTTATTTCCATTGGCTTAATCCGACTGAGATGCCCAGGCATTCTGGATTGCTGGCTTTTACCTGGCGGGCTGCAGACTGTGGTGCTATCTTCATAGTATGAAGGGCTGCCGTGACTCATCCTCCAAAGCACACTTGGTCTCGTTCTAGTCTGGCCTTCTGCAGTGTGAGGCTGCTTTGAACATAGCAATGATATTCCAAACCCATTAACACAAATGAATGCATGTGTGTTCGCTAGCACCTGCAGAAAGGCTGGACCATGGTTTCAGCTGGATATTAAGTCTCCTGCCTCCCTCTCCCCCCCCAAATGGATGTAACGTGGCTAGGCAGAGTGATGAGGGGGACCCAATTGGCATGATTCCCGTACATTGCCTTCTCCTAGTTCTCACACCCAGAGGGGGCTTTGGTGGGAGTTTGCTGCCAATGCAACACTAAGTTGCTATTCGCCAACTACGTCTCCATGTGTTAGACACAAGCAGCCGCATTTTTGCCGTGGCTGATCGTATTCTCCAGTCTGTCCTGCAGGCACCCTATGAAGTTATTCTGCATCTTAGGCTTTGTGTCTTACTCTACGGAACAATGTCTCATTTTAGGACAGTTGTGATGTTCTCTAGTGGAAACCTTTTTCTTTTCCAAAACATTTGAATGTTGCACCATCAGACTCTTGAGACGTACAATCGCTTTCTGTCTTTGATTTCTAGGACATTCTGTGAATTGCTTATACCAATTTTTTAATTCTTTTAAGTACTTCTGCATTTTCTGGGTCACAATACAACTTGATGCAATGAGTGGTACTGATTTGAAGACATATTTGAGGTTAAGTGGGTAGTTTATCACCATTGCAGTACATGGGATCATGCAATCCCTTTATAAAAGCCCATCTCTAATTTCCTTATTACAGTTGATCTGTGACACAACTGTAATAAGTTATTACAGTTGACTTTTGATATCACAGTGCATGCTGCCAGAGCCAGCAGCCAAAGGTACAAGACAGGTCACAGAGCATAATTACAGCTGCCCTTTAAACAAGGAAAGCCAGAACAGACTTTTCCTTATGTTTTTCTAGAAAGAGAGAGCAGCAGAAAGGATATTTTGTATTGTAACATGTTTATTGTTTTCCATGCTATTGATCATTACAAGAAAAATAAAATCTCTGAACATTTCTACATAATCGGAGCAGACAGCATTTTTGTAACCTGACTTGCGTTAAGTTTATTCTAATATCTTTTTACAAACATTATTTACTGCTTTTTGCTGTGTATAATTTAGCAGATTGTGGTTTTATTCTTCGGGGCTGAAATTGGCAAGAAACCAAAGGTCTAAGCAGTTTGTGGGAAGTGTGACTACTTTTGGTGTCACTTGTTTTTATGGTCACGGAACTCCTCAGCGAATTACAATATCGTAATAATTTACAGCAGAGAGTATTTTATCACATATTTAACTCATTCTGTTGCAAAGATGGTGCCTGAAGATTTTATGCCGTCACTTGATCCATAGGCCATTCAGTTCTTTTAGCATACTGATAAGCAAAATAAAAGTGTACAAGCGAGAGCCCTGGCAGAGATTCCACTTGACCATTTAGCCAGCGGAAAAGGCAGTCTGCCAAACTCCTGCGGTTGGGTTACCACCCAGGTGGTCCCCTTCCCGTGGCCCCTATTAAGAGTTTACTGTTGGGTCAGCGGGCGGAGACAGTTTCTGCCTACTGGCCCAGCGGGAAACAGTCCACAACATTGACGCCGGCTCATTATTGAGCCGGCAGCTATGTTGCGACGCGTAGGGTGCACCTGCACTCAACGCGCTTTTCATTGTCTCCAAAGCGGTCAGTGAAAAGTGCAGTGGGGCTGGACATGGGGCCCCTGCACTGCCCATGCTAAATGCATGGGCAGTGCAGGGGCACCCCATCTCTGCCAGCCTTTACATGGCAGGGCAGCCGCCATATAAACGCCAGCGGAGAGGGGTGTCATAATCCCCAGGGCAGCACCTCTCGCAGCGCCACACTGGCGGATTGGGACCGCCAGGCTGTTGGGCAGCCGAAAAGTGGCGGTGCTGGCGGTCTGATCGCAGCGCAACCGCAAATCTAACAAAAATGTGGTACATTGGCGGCGGTCCGATCGCCAGCCCGGACGGGTCATAGTGACTGGCTTAGTATCTAAAAATGAGTATTGATTTCAGTTGGTTTTATAATCTAACCAGTAGAGTTTAGATATTTCAGGTGCTGTCTAATGTCCAAAACCAATGCAATACATTGGCATCCTCTAGAAACCTTTACCTGAGAGTTCCATCATGGTTGTGTTGGGTCAGTTTTTCTTTCTCCTGACTTGCTCAAAAGGGTTATCAGTCAGGCTCTTAAAACGCCCTGATTGGCTGATTTTCTCAAAGTTGGGAGGATATGGCAGAGGAGTGTGGGGCATGTTGCAGTGATTCTTGTTACGATTTGTGTCGTTTACTGAAATCACATCAGGCTGCGCTTATTCATCAGCTAAGGGCTATGCTGAAATTGTTTTCCAGAGTGGAGCGTGGAAACATGTGCCCATAGCTTTAAAAAGATTTGGTTAAAATAATCTATTTCACTTCTGGGTGAACTCATTTGGCTAGTCCTGGCTATTTTAATGTAAACATCAAACACTTTGCCTGTAGGGAGCAAACACAAAACTCTCTAAATATCGCATTTGTCCTTATAGACGAGGGGAGTTACCCCCTGTGGCTGAATCACAATGTGATAATTAAAAATGAGCGGTGAACAAGAATCGCACTGTGCTACAGATTTAACATTAAACCCGATCCTTTGTGAGGGGGCGTCTGTTTTATTAAAGTTATCACAAGTTGTCAGGCAGCAGGCTCAGGCAGAGACAAAAGGCAGCTCCGCGTCCTGGCAGCTGTCATGTCCGCCTCAATGAGGCCTGCCATAGCATTCCCATGGTGCAGAGCGGAGTCAGGGCTCCCTAGGACCCCCAACCCCCTCCCCACTCGCTCTGCCCATCACCTCTACATCTCAATGAACGTTTTCTGTGCCAGCCTGAAAGGCCCAGCGGGTTTAGCTTTGTTGTCGCGGGAAAATTGCTCTAAAATGGAGCGTTTTCTTCACAGTCCGCTCGATGCCCTCCGTCTCCCACCACAACTCGCCAAAGGTGCCATCAAGGTTGGTGAGAAATAATGTCACTTAGAGAAACCGGAAACTCTGCCACGGCTGCTCCTATCTTGTGTTCTCTCCCGGTGGATGGGCTGCTGGTGAAAATCTGCATTTCTTCCAAGCATTGTAAGGCTGAACAGAATGGTCCATTGGTTTTTGTGTTGCACCAGTTGCTGGTGTGTACAAGGAGTCCAAGCGCTCCAAGGTTTGGTGGATAATTACACTGTGGATTCGAAGAACGGATTTGTCCAGGAGGACACGTTTATTAGTAAACCATGCTGGAGCAGCAGGGATTAGTCTTTCTACTGCCAACATCAGACCAGGGGCATCTAAAGGATTTTGAGGGCCAAACGTGTTTAGGAGGCCCCTGTTCAAAACCGCATTGAATTTATGATCGAGTTTCAGCACTTTCATGCCCTCTTTGACCAGGTCACAGACAGCGCACGGGTCCAAATTCTACAGTATTTAGATCTGATATTCTGGTATAGTGGCATGTTTTCAATATTGTTACACAGCAACAGCTCACTAACATTACTGCAAATAATCGCTGTGACGCTCTCCCATTTCTCATATGTGAGGTTCTGTTTTGATCTAAAGAAACTTTTTATGGATGTTGCAAGAAACTTAAACATGACAAGTCTCTGCAAAATGTCTGTAATAGACTCTCACACATCACCCAAGTTAAAAATAAAAGGAAAACTGTATTTAAAACAATTTGTTCAAGATCATTGGGGCATGACGTTCACCAGAACAGATCGGGTTGTATCAGGGCCCCCCCTGAAAGGCTGGGGTCCTGGGCCAGAGCTAACTTTGCCCATGCCTTAAAACGCCTTTGCATCAGCCTACTTGGCTACACAGTGACATCTCATCTGTGAATTTATGATGCATTGATTTCTAAACCTGCAGACTGTAATGTTGAAACCTTTATTTCTGTGATAGCCTGAGTGGTGCACACAGACGTTACTATAGCATTGGCTGACAGAGGAATCCTGTCATCTCTGCACTAGCTCCACAAACGCAAGATATAGACCAATATAAAGGACCTCACTGGCCGCACTTTCCCAGCAGGTGCGGTACTGAATGGTGTTCTCCTTGTAGAGATGCAAAGTCTGCATGCCTACATTTGGGATCCTGACCTTGGAATATATTGTTTTTATTTTTCCACTCAATGTATGTCACTTTGAGGGTCCAATGGCCCCGCTTTTGATGAACTTCGGTGTTCGAAAGTGGCATTAGACTAGGCCAAAACTGATGCCTCAAAAACTGCGATCTTTACAACAGCACTTCAAGTCTTGGTCACCTGGATAATTAGGTGCCACTTTATTGATTCTTGATCAACTTGAATTTTAATTTGTTGTTTGTTGGGGTGTTTCCTAAAGAAATACTCTCATTTAATGTACTTTAATTCTGTATTACAGCCTGCTATCTAGGGCGATACTGGTGATTAAAGGCCCTGAGCCTGAGTGGCTCTGATCCATAACGAGGGCGAGAGCCTTCATCAACCAGTATAGCCGAAGCAGAAGGGCTATAAGACTACTAGAAAATTCCACCCCTCATGTGGGTTGTTCTAAATTAAAGCAGAAGGCCATATAAGCCTTGTGCTCTATTATCGTCAATGGACCCCTCAACATTCCACTTTTCTAATATGTTTTTATGGATTGCTACCAGAAATACTTTATTGTTTAAGAAAGCGGAACAGTTCATTTTAGACATTGTCTTGCTTTGGAGTGAGCAGTATTTCACGAGGAAAAAGCAGAAATAGCTTGTGAAATAAGAGCACTTACAAGGGGGTGTTTATCTTATAAATAAGGAGCAATCTGCTATACTGTAACCCCTCTCCTTCCGCTATCTGGTGAAAAAGCAGTAATTGAGTTGTTTGATAAGGATGTAGAAGGATAAACTATTTTTCTCCCTAGAGCAGTACATAGTTGACGAGGACACCACTGCAGTCGATACCTTCACAGACTTTGGGTTGAGACACACAGCTCAGAGTGTATTTGGCCATTACCCACAGTAGCCAAAAGAGTTTGAACATCTGACGAGGATCATACTGTCAGCAGATTGGAGACACAGGGTGGCACAGCTATACACACTTGTGAAGCCTAGACTAGATGACACAGCCGAGAAGGTTGTCAAGTAGATATTGATGAATACTTGATGAACAAACCTGGAATTATTGCTGCTCGCAGATGGCACATTTTCAGTAAGCTACTTATACAACCTGATACATTTTAAATTCCTACATCATTTGTGTTATACTCAGGTATTCCTACCTAAAATATACCCCTCAATTAGCCATAGTTGCAGGAGATGGTGATAAGCATGCAGACTTCCTGCAGATGACGAGGTATTGTCGGTGTGGGAATACTAGATATGTGTTTTTCTACACTATCTAAATTACATGCTTGAGGTTACCCAGTTACTGCACTTTTGGTACATGTGCAACAAGAGTTCTAATCTGTTAGGAAATTCATAGCGCTAGGTTTGTTCGTAGCTAAACATAGAGAAGTGATACGTTAGTTCAAAGGCCTTTCACTGCTAATGAAGAATTGACTGAAAGATATGGTAACATCATGAAAGGGTAGAACTACAGTGAGCCACATCGTAACCTAAAGAAACACGGGACACATTGAGCACATACCTCGCAACCAAAATTTATGGAACCATTTCCTTGCAGGGGAACTCAGAAATTACTGTGAAGGGACCTTCCAACAGCCTTGAGAGGTAAACCGAGAAGTAGAGTATGACAGTCTATGTACATAACTTGGTAAACCCCTATTTAGCAGAGTAGGTTTCCTAAAAAAGTGTCCCCCACCATCCACTCCTAGACAACATGCACTGTTTATGTCGGGTGGTATGCAAGGGGGATATCTCCTTTGAGGGATGTTCTTCTGAGGTTGATGTTGTTGATACAACTGCAATATGCTGTGAACTGTTGCATAATTACACTTATTTGCCAATACAAATAATACGGGGAGGAACCACGTTCATATAGGTGAGCCGTGCAAAATTACATAGGCAGGTACTAAGTAATATCAGTGCTACAACAGTGTCACCAGAGTGTTCGGAGGTTCAATGCTTGATGTAACCTTCAGAAGAAACAGAAGGAGGAAGATGTCATTGATACTGAACTTCTGAACATCGGGAGCGCCATTAAAGTCAATAGAGTGCAGAGTGTCAACAGCGGGTAGTACACACCTTCTGCTCCGGCATTCCAGGGTTTGACTTCTGTTTCTGGTTGATTTAGAACATTCTAGCTCCATTGTGTGGAATGTTCTAATAGCCCCCACCAGCGGATCACTGGAATGTCGAGAGCTCCGTTTACAACAGTGACATCGTAGAGGGCCAGCAATTACTGTTCTATATCTTCCTCTTCAAGATTCCAATGTTTCTTTCACACTCTTTACTTTAGAATATTCCCACCCACCGGAGTCTCCATGCCCCTCATGCATCCTTCAATACCAGTTGTTAAATGTCCTCTCTCCCTTTATGCGACTATGGCCTATGAGTTGTGAAAAGGGCAGTAAGTCACCAGTACAACTCTCAGCTCCGGCCCACAATGCTATTGTATATTTGTATACATTTTGATTTCTAGCAGGCATGAGCAGTTTGCATGGCTCTTTCCATCGATCACTGGCCCACCCCGCCCCGGAAGTACCTTTCTTGCCATAGCGCTTTTAAGTGAGTCATGCAGAAAATCCTTAGCCACAAGAGGAGAGATACTTAACATTACAAAGAAAATGCAAACCATCACATCAGTATTTCCTCCCTAATGATATTTTTTTTCGGTGGAGAAGGCCCAGCCCTTTTCAAGATAATTAGTGCCCTTACGGCAGTCCTGTAGGTTGTACGCAGTTGTGCCACGAAGCCTGTTAGAGACTGTCCAGGGCCCGCACGAATTGCCTTTTCCACATAAAGTACTACCCGGCTCCCAAGATAAATCTCTTTTCAGCTGTGAGACTACATTCCAGTATTTGTGCTCCGCTGGTCGCCCCAGCCAAAGAATGCCTGAGGTCCTTTGTGTGCGCCCCAGAGTGATTTTTTCGCTTTGTTCCTTTGCAGAGGCACCCTGGTCGCGGTGGTGGATGGAGTGCGGGCGAGGACCTTTAGAAATGGCGCGGCTCCCTTCTCCATGGCAACGGCGGCTCCGCGTGCGCTATGCCTGCGCCATGGCCCGGGCCCGGCGCTGAATGCGCGTCGGACAATAGGGCTGACAGAGGCAGCAGCACTGGACGGGGGCAGCCCTAGCTGGTTAGGCCAAGCTGAAGGAGGCACATTTTTGGAGGAGGATTGTTTGTTGCAGTGGAAAGGATGGGGTCTTGTCGAGCGTTGATGTGTTTTTTGTAACAAGTCTTTGGGGGCGTTTGTAGAGGGCATGAATTGGGGCACTCCGAACTAAGTGTCCTGTGCGTTTTTATGGCTCAGTAGACTACTGGTATGTTTTGTCAGTGAGTTGGCTCCAAAGACCAGGAAGGAGACACTGTAAGAAAATGTGGATGTTCTTGCAAAACACACACCGCACTTTCAACTGCATTTTGTGTCATTGACTAATTTAAAGTTTGGTTCTGGGCATAGTTGGTGGGTGACTTACAAAAAATGGTGGGGCGTAATATGTAATAACGTAGACATGAAATACATCAAAATAAACATTTAGCAAATACAAAATAAAAGATGTATTTACCTTAGCATGCAGCACGTCCTCAATGTTCTCCAGCCCTGCTCCGAGCACGAAGTCCCACAGCCAAACTGCCTTATCCAATGCAGATGCTGCTCTCATGCTGTTAACGAGCATGAGTGGAGAGCCTGGATTGGCTGGAGCAGATTGCCTCAGCACTCCAAAAGGCACAGGAGACCTGTGCCTGCTCTCCAACCCAGCTGTTCATGACAGCTGGGTTGGAGAGGTTTGAAATGCGCATCTCGGACTTGCCGTGGCAAGATGGCTGGCCAAACCTGCATTTGCACTTCGAACTGAAGTGGCCACCTCCTTATTGTCGCCAAACAGCAGCAATGATGCACTGGCCCCGCCCTCACACTAAGTTCTGCAGAGAGTAAAAAATAAAATGATTATAAAATCATTTTATTACCATTTTATTTTTTAGCTTTCTTTAGCAGTGAAGGGAGGGCTAAGGGTGTGGGCTGCGGGATGCTTCTCCACTCCTATAGAGGAACCGGAGCTGGTTCTGGGGCCAAATCATGTTGGGCTCCGGTGCCTCAGTTCAGAGAGATGGACGTGTGTTTTATGCGCTGCAGTGCGTAAACTGAATTCACTTAACCTGATGTTTCTTTGATTTAGAGCTACATTTTCAGACAGTACAGCTTAGGAATAGTGAGCAAGCTTTGCCTCTTTCCATTTCTGAGTTGTACAGCTTAAAATAATAAACTAACTCAGAGAAATAGTAGTTGAAATGAATTGACCTTGCGCACTCCAGGTGCATAATAATTCTGTGCTGGAGTCCATCATGACACGCCCCCCTGATATCACAGAGGGTTTAAGCACTGGAGTCTGAAGACCACAGCACCGCAGGCTTCTCACATTGTCCATCAGTGTGTGCCATTGGGCGAGAAAGAGCAGAGTGAAGACTCTCTGCTGCTTAACTCATGGCTTCGCAGAAGAACCAGCCATAAGGAGTCATAGTTAGGTGCAATTTGCCCTTGTGGAATAGTGTTGGAAAGAAAAAAAAACGCAAATAAATGAGAAATGTTGTAGCAGGGAACAGAAGAGCACCTCTCAAATATGTCAGCAATCACAGCCATCTTTTGCTCTTAGTGGGAGTCATCAATTGAACGCAGTAAAAATGACTGAGTCACATCAAAGCTGTCATTTTCCATGCTTTTCTTTAAAACCATTGAAGCTAAAGTCAATGTATTGCTGACTGACGTTTGCACATCCACATCTTTCACTGCCTTGCTGGTAAGTATTCTACTTCTATGTTGACTGCTCGGAAAGCCTTTTTGTCTACCACAGTAGTTATTCTGTTTTTTCCCTGTGGTCATGGTCAGTATGTTCTGACCTGAAGCTTCAGTTTCTATGACTGGGGCTTTCTGTGTCAACATGACAGTATTTTTTTATATTTCTGTGGTCTGAATTAGTAAATACATTTACAAAATGTTTGTTTTCTGTTTCTTAGTCAGGTGATGAATGTTGGTAGACTGCTTTTTAGGTTGCAGCCTATTATCTGGTTTGACAAAGACATCATGGGCACTTTCAGAAAGTTGACCTAGCAATGCATTCCACTCGTTGATCACAATTGGCTTTGTGGCCTATATCTCACACTTGCTGGCTTTCTATTTGCTGGCTTTAATTGCTTTAGGCACTCTTGGTTCAGTTCGTCCCTCCCATTGCCTAAACTGTGTTTTCTGTTTCCTTCCGCAAACTCGCTTTCTGTTAACAGGCCTTTAAATCTTGTTCTTAACAGGCCTTTAAATTTTGTTCATATCTTGTCAAATTTGTTGTGCTTTCAAAGACTGAGGTCTAATGTCGGGCACTGTCTTCCAAGGGTGCCTGCTTACTTTTATTTTTCTAACTTCAAAGTGAGAGGATTTATATGACAGTCTTGCTGCATACTGGGAGTGGAAGTAGTTTTTTTTCTAGCACACAACATTTAAATGAACAGTGCAAGTATTTCAGAATATATCAGAACTATGAACGCACAATTGAAGCACATTTTATGTTATTTATGAAGTGTGTTGGAAACAAAATCTTTAATTGATCAAAATGAATCAATAAACCAGGTGATACAATGTCCATGCATTTTCGTCTTGGCACTGTATAGTTTTATCATTACAAATGTAGGTATGTGCAAATGTAATGGTCATTTCAATTGAAAATGTCTTGTTTGTAATGGAAGTGTGCTACCACACCATGAATACTCTACTCTACGCCACTCCACACCACTGCACTCTATGCCACTTAATGCTACGCTTAACTACTGTACCCTGTACCACTCTACTCTATGCCAATGCACTCTTTGCCACTTTACTCTACACCACTGCACTCTTCACCACAGCACTCTACACCATTCCAGTCTCAGCAACACCAATCTACTCTGCACAACTCCACTCTACGTCAGTCTGCAACACTGCATTCAATGGCAATACATTCTACAGCAATGTACTTTACCCCACTTATGCCACTGCTCTTTATGGCACTATATTCTATTCTGCACCACTTTATGCCTTTAGAGTCTGTGCCACTCCACTCTGTGCAACTGCACGTTTTGCCACTTCTCTCTGCGCTACTTCACTCTGTACCAATGTTCTGTACTATGCACCACTCTAATCTATGGCACTGCATTCTACGATGCTGCATTGTTCGCCGAATTCAATGCCCCTTCACTCTATGCCACTATACCCTGCAACACTCTATGCTAGTGCACTCAACACCAGTCCACTCTACTCTATGCCACTCTACTGTATGCCACTCTGCGCTGTGCCACTGCAGTGCACAACACTCTTTGCCACTTCACTCTACAACACTCGACTCCACTCCTCGCCATTGCACTCTGCGACACTCGACACCACTCTCCTCTATGCCACCAACATTTAAACATACTAAACATGACTAAAACAGATTAGTCAAAGCCAATAGCTCTTGCATATGTGAGATCCATTGGCTTTGCCAATGCTTGTTATTGTCTCAATTGTTTGTGCTGCAGGTTACTTGTAAAAGAGCTAATTCAAAGAAGGTATGGCTAGCGTTAGTCCTGTGGCTAATGTCGGTAACTGGTGGCTTGTTAGGAATTTTATTTTTATAGTCCAAGTTTGTGTCCTCTGGCATGCCATATTTTCTCTGGTGTATGCCTAGCTAGCTCTGTCATACAATTGTTTAGTAATTGTGCAGTGGGTTCTAGCTCGCTGTTCCTTATGTGTTGAGTGCTTGTGTGATTCTTGCATACAACTGTTTAAGTGGTATGCCTTTGTTGGGAATTGGGACAGTCCTATTTATATGGTCATGCTCTAGTGGATTCTAGGACAGTACTATTTGTACTGCTTGAACTCTGGTACAGAGCATGGTGGGTTTTGGAACAACACTATCAGATTTGGGTGAATTGTATTACACCTTTTTCTGTATCTAGAGACCGGTCTTCAAGTATTGCAGTTGCCCTAATTCAATCACTTATGCATAGTAGGCTCTAGAACAGATGTTTCTGTGCCTGCTGGGAGCAGCAGTTTGTTTCTTAAAGTCACAGATTGAGAAATTATAATGAGTTAATAGGTCATAGTGAAAAGGAAACTTTTATAGTGCAAACCTATGCAGTGAGTCACTCCTGAGCACTTCGTGGTAGAGCAAGTGGAGGCATGCTAGTTAGATGAGGTGTATTTCTTTCTGAAAGCCGGGTGACTTGCCTCACAGCATGTGTAGGTATTAAACGTTCCGCAGTGTTGGTCAAGAAACTGAAATTCAATGTTCGATTTTTTGAGGTTCAGCATATTCTGTAGGTGTAAATTAGATTTTGTTGTCGCAACTCCTGGAGCAAAGTTTCAGATGTTACTGCAGATGGTCTTGGGTGTTTTAATGGATGCCTCTGAGAATGCTGCAGTCTCGTTGGTTATCGAAGGTAGGTGATGGACTGCTTCGAGCACCTGATTCTGACATTTCTTTTGAGTTACTATTCTAGCTATAGTGTTATTGATTACTCTGAAGTAGAATTAAGAAATAACATTGGATGGGGGAGTAAAAGTTTGCATTTTCCGCTGCTACTGAACTATCCACTGGAGCACAGTTTGTAGCTTCAAACAAGTCGAGGAACAGCAGTTGTACTTTGTCATCATTGAGTCTGATGAAACTTTTGCCATCCATGTTTGGATGAAAGATTGACCGAACTCCTCGCTTGATACTGGCCATGTTTATAAGTTACATGTAGGCGAAGCTTTGTATCTCTGCCCCAGGAATGGTATAGGAGGAGACTGCTTCTGCTTACCATGATTTGAGGACTGACTTCAAAGAGCATTCAGCTCGAGAATTCAGAATGGTCTGATGTGATATCTAACTGGAGGTTGTTTAGACTGCAGCGTGTACATGGACATGTGCTGAATTAGAATAACAATGGTACCTATTTTAGTTGTTTACTGAAAGAGAGACTTGTGGTAACAGTTGACTAGCAATGCGTTTCCTAATATGGTGTTCTATCAATTTCATTTGAGTCAGGTACACTAAACAACAAGCATTACCTAAGCCAATGGATCTTGCTTTTGGGACCTATTGGCAGTGCCAATGTTTTTTAGGAATGCTGCACAGCATGCCCAGTGCTGTGCAGCATGGCTAAAGAATGAAAAAAAAAAAGCCTATGACATGGCCGCCTGTGCCATTTTGTAGGCACGTTCACTACACATACACACGCCAACAAAATGGTGCAGGCATTTTTCCCTGTTCAATTACAGATCCGAGTTGGATCTGTATCTAAAAAGAAAAAAACATGCAAAATCAAGTAACAGGGATTGGAAAAACATGGGGAAGTGGGTGGAGGAGGAGAAGTAACAGGCAAGAGAGCAATGTTAAGCAGGCACTGGAGAAGTGTGGGCAAGCAGTCAGTGGGTGGAATTTTGTTGGTGAGGAGGAGAAGCGACAGGTGAGAGTGGAGATTGCAGGTGGGGAAACCAAAATGGATGGTGAGATTGGAGAGAAGCACAAGGGTGCGAAAGCAACAGGGAGAAGTACACAAGGGTGATATCAACATGTAAGGGGCAGAGGAGAAGCACACGGATGACAGGGAGCAGCGCAGAATACAGAGGGAGAGAAGTGCACGAGGGTGAAATCTGGAAGTTACATGCCCTCTTATGTTTAACCGGTGAAAAAGTAGTGCTTGAAAAGCAAGCGGTGGAAGCATGGAAGCCAGCCAATCAAAAGTGAAGGTAAAGAGGCAATGCTCCCTGGGATGGACACATTCAAGATTAGCAAGCTCGGACATAAATAAGAATCAGCTAAATGAGAGTAAAAAGAAAGCCAACCAGTGGTAAGCAATGGGCAAGCACCAAGCCCTTGTATGTTGTTGCTAAACCCACACTGTGTCTTGCAACAGACCGTGCACGTGCTGTCTAGTATCTGAGACCTAAATAGAAGAGAAACATGATATTTGAGTCCAAGATAATCAGAAAGATGTATCATTAGCACAGGTCAGTAAGACTCGTGCACCGTGAGGCCATCAGTATGAATCCACATCTGAAGTCACAGACAGTTGTGTCGTGTGTTCGGGGTGGAAGACTAAAGCAAATAGATTAAAAAAATCAGCCCTGACGGCGCTTGGCAAAATAACGGCACCGTATAAGTACTGAAGTTCTGGCCTCACTGCTGTAAACAAGAAAACTTTATAATGTTGAGACATTAGAACTAACAACACAACCATCAATAAAGCAAACCAGGAAGGTAAGCACTATAAAAAAACTTCTATAAAAAAAGGTTGGTTAAGATAGTGCCTTCGAATATTGGCATGCTTGCATGGAGCTTGAAGAAGAGGAGTGTGGGTGACATTTAACTTTTAGCACTTTCACTTGTTTCAAAACATGAGAAATACTGTATATGGTTATATATTTTTTATACATATAGTTTTTAGCATTATAAGTTCAGGCTCAGACACCTCAGTGAAGTACGATACGCCAGATTTGAAAAAATATGTATAGAGTAGGATCAAATTGAAAATTGAACCTATTTTCAGTTGGAAAATAATGCCTTTGTTTTACTGCAAGAATATTGTTTAACAAGGTCCTTGTAATATGTAACTCTCTTTCACTTCGCAAACACGTTAAAAGAAAATTCTTAGAGCATGTAACCTTCTTTGACTTCATAAACACTGTTGATTAGTAAGGTATTAGCAGTTCCCATCTCGAACAAGGTTCACAATATAACAAGGCTACAAAAAAATCCAAACAGAAAAACTTCCCAGCAATCTGCAGCCACCAGCGTGCATAGATGTTCTGGGGTTGTGTGGTGACCACATCATTGGCGGTGGGGCTAACTGAGGCTTGACTGTTGTTTACTGGAAGCATGTTCCTTGCATTGGCCCCTGTGCGCCAGCAAACAAATTCCGCATTACATTTGCAACAAGTGTAGAAGGGAGTTTAAGTTAATTATAAAGTAATTAAACCCGCAGTTTATTCGGGAAGCATGTGGATATTGGCTTGCTGCAAGGTTTAATTTTCAAGTTTCTGTAATTAAGATTTAACCACTGCTGTCATTTAGGATTCCTGCTACTGGTCCGAAAGTGTGCTGGTTCTTATGTTTAAAAATCTTTAGTTTTCTGACTTGTTTGTAACCTCTGCCTCATTGTAATTTTGATTGAAGTTTCCACTTCTAATTTGAACAAAACTGAAGACATTACACAAAGACGGGTGGAACTAGCAAAATCGACTTGCTAAAATGTTTGTTGCTGAACATGAAATGACTTCTTTTTTGTATAGTTTAAGTGATGATGGGTTGTTTTGGCTCTTAAACCATTTATTTGCTGCCCTGGTTTTGCTGTGAGGCTCCTGAACACATTCCTGGGAGGCTGACCAAAGGAGTGTATATTCAACTGATGCTCACATACAGGTCAGAAAACAATCGTGTGTGCAGATTATGTGAATTGCCCGACATTGGTTCTGAATATTTGATTTAACTTGAAGGATAGTCTCAGACAAGGCTGTTGAAGCATTTTTCATAGAATTGGAGATCTCAGGCTGCCTCTTGTTGGTTGTGAGAACCTCATTCTGGTCTTTATTCCCTTCTGGCACTTCGAGTCCTGCAAAAGGAAAACTAAACTACAGGTCCCATAATGCATAAAAACTACAGACATTGTGGGGAAACAATAGAGCTCTCTGGATCTGCTTGAGGCCTGCCCACTAAACCAGTGCCAGCTTTGAAACTGAAATAATCCTTACAAATTCTCAGTCAGAATTATAATGCCTTACTCCTTCTTCTGTTTAACCTTTGACATAATGTGTCTCTGCCTTGCATGGCTTCTGACACTGCAAGTAAGAGCCTGACATCACCGCCGGAATAATTTTAGAACTTCCAAAAAGGCTGACTTTGCAGCCATATTTAGGTATTATGTCACTCAAGTGGTTCCCTGAGCCATGGAATAAGAGCTCTGTATCACCTGGTCCCAGGCCAGTTATTTGATCTGCATAAAGTAAGCTTTACCTAAGGTTTTTGTCTGTAATTATAAAACTTGAAGAGGAATCTCACCATGGTATCTGCATCCCATCTGCACGTCTATAAAGTATATCACTCCTTGGCTCGTGGCCTATCCTTTCACTGAAAATGCACGATTTAGCATGCGGCCTTTAAATGAAAGAGCCATAAATAAAACACACCCAGCCAGCAGTGGTCTGCAGTAGTTTATTTATAGCTCGAAACCCATGCTCAAAGAGTCGAATTTCTGAACACATCTGGAGTGATCACTGCACATTGAAATATAGAACCAGCTATTGCACCCAGTGCCTGTCTGCGGTCTCACGGTTGACTGCACTGGTCTTCAGCTCTGTCTGTACTTTTACCTGCTGCATCTGTGTTCTGTGGTCAGCGCTGGAATTATGTAAATATATTTGTTGGTATGTGTTATGAGTTTATGAAGCGCGGCATTCTCCCTGGGCTTTTTTGCTGGAGAGTCAGAGGACTTAATTTGAAGAAGGGCTGGCCTTTGAAGCCTCTCTGGGCTTAAGGAGGGTGTAGACTTCCGCAACTGGGCTGCAGTGACTGGGGAATCCTGGCTGCCAGCCAAGCGCCTCCTATATTTGGACACATCTTCTTTGAGTTAGGCACTGACACCTGCATTAATAAGGCTGCACTTTCAAAACCTTCCCAGCACAGCCATGATCTGATTAAACCACAAAACACCTCATCATGCTCAACGCAAACCCATTTTACCAACAACAAAAAAAACACAGGCACACACGTTGACTTGGTTATTATTGGTTCTAACAGGAAAGAGTGCAGCGGCAGTAAATAGTGTGGAGATGATTGTGTATTTCAGTCAAGTAAACATAAAAATGACTGTGTCATTGTGTTGTTTTAACACAGTTACCACTAAAATAGCTGCATTCTCGTAGGATGACCATGCTTCCCTGGTGAAGCTGCTCCTGAGCGAGAACAGTTGTGTTTTTTTCCGTGTGTAAAGTGCATATTTGATCTATAACCTGTAGAAAAAAATATATTAATGAGCTCCCCAATCTCAGTTGCTTTACTGTGTATTTTATTGTAAATAGCATTTGTATAGCCTTTTACTACTCCTGACGAGGTTTTACACATATATCAAGTTGACATCTGAAAATGACACCTCTGTGTAAAGATTCAAACCCTTAAACAAAGACCACGACACCCTCCCCCCCCCCCCCCCCCCCCTTTCACCCGGCGAAGGTTTCACCTGCAGGCTTTCTGCTAAACACTGATAATCTAGACCTTGCTATTATCTTGTTAAGAATAGCAGTGTCAGTCTTCCCTGGGAGAGACTAGGTGTAAAACTGTCTAAGGTGGCCTGTGTCTGCGTGGGGTGGGGGGAGGTTGAGGGGGGGAGTGGGGCATGAGACCGGTGTAATGTGAGAAGTGCGCGCCTTGCCATCTGTCCGGTACTAGTGTTTCCAGACGCTTTGTATAGCCCCTCCAGGTCGCCCCTTTCACTTCTAGCCGCCTCTTGTGCTCGGTGCATCTTTACATTGTTAGGTTCATTGTAAGACGAGAACAGGTTTTTAAGTTAAACTTTCTCCCAGTTGCCTTGGGCGTCTGAGCATGTGTCTAGACCTTGAGCTGTGTAAAGGCCATTACTTTCTGTCCTCAAACATCCTCAACAAGACATACTTCACAGGCCCCTCCTACTCATCCATGAAAGTGGCTCTGGCGACCAGTGGCGATGTCATGATGAGATAAAAAGCAGCACTGCCAGGCCCTTAGCGCCTTGACTTAAGCATGTAAAAAAACTAGAGCACGGAAAAATATTTTCTACCTTTGAATAGTTTTTACATGGATTCATTATAACAACATATCGTTTGTTTTTTTATATATTTGATTTATTGCAGCAGTGATTGCCTCTGAATAGCAGGTGCTATCGCTGTCTAATTCGGTGTCAGTGTTTCTTGACCCAGTCAGGGTGAAAGGCCGAGCCAGCCCTGCTCCAAATACATTGGGATTAAAGCAGTGGTGGGAAGTCACACAGTCACCATTTCAGTATTTTCAGGCTGCCTAGTAAGCAGTTTATAGCTGTGAAGGGAAGATGTGTGCGCGTTTAGAATGTATAACTTCAATGGATCAGCAAACATGTACAAAGGTGTCCCTGTGTTACAAATGTTGACCTCACAGAATTGTTGAAAGTACCCAGTTCTCATCTTGTCACAGATGAAAGCGAACCCCAGAGCATTAAACGCTGCTGAAGCCTTAACATTCCCTTGAAGTATATTTGGATAGTGTAATAGTTATTAGGGTCCTGAATAGAAGTTTTTTTTTTGGGGGGAGGCACGGGCAGTCACCCAGTGATGGCACATGCCAAGGTGTGCCCTCGCCCCTCTCCAGGCAGGTGCTCTTGCCTGCAGCACGCTGCCTGCTGGAGCACGGAGCCTCGCGTTCGCACCCTAACCATGGCTTGGCAAGATCCAGTGTTCAAAGCGCTCCAGGCTCCAAGTCTAAGACTTTTTAAAAGCTGGAAATTATCTTTGTGTGTTCAGAGAAAAGAAATGAAAAAAAATCCCTAACCTCATGGCCACATCAAAGTAGAAAGACAAATCCCCCCCACAGAAACCCAACTGATAGGGAGCCTCTGAAGCAAAGCTAATCACACTTTTAGAACATTCATAACATTTGACAAAACAATTTCATTTCGTTTTCCCCTGTTTGATGATTACGAAATAGGATTTATGGCATTCATTCCGACTGATGGAAAGCATGGATTTATTGTTTTTGTTGTGTTTTGTAGTGAGCTCACACTCCTGCTACAAGGTGCTTTCATAAATCGGTTATAGCAGGTTTTGGGAGGTCGCAGGAAGTTGAATAGGACCGATAGATCGAGCCGGGAGTAGGTTTCTTTCAGGTTTATGGGTTGGTTGGACAAGGAAATCTGGCACATCCGGAGCATCCGATTGTTCCACATTGAATTGAACACAATACTGAGCCATAAGATAAATGAAACTGCAAGGTCTTTAATCAACTTTTGAACATCATAAATGTATTTCATGTGAAAATGTATCGGGAGGAAGCATCGGAGGCCGAGAAGGGCGCCTTGTGTATGCAGAGATCGACCCCCAAACCGGATTAAAGCACAATTTGCTTTGGGAGGCTGCCTTGCGTCGACCATGTGACAACATCAGAATATTCTCCTCGGGATCCAGGTTGACGGTCCAACAGTGCTTTGTCCACTAGACAGAAGGGTTTGATGTTTAGGTGTTCTACTGTCATGGGTGAGGTGTTGTGACTAGATCTCTTCTGGCCAGAGACAAGGAAGTGGGATGCATTTTTGTTGCTCCTTCAGCATTTGGTCATAGCCTTTGCAGAGGACACAACATAAATACCAGGGCAGTTGTGTAGATGGGTCGTAATGGGAGAGAACTCTTGTGGTAACCGGCGTAGAAGTACCAGCAAGAGGAGGATCTCCCTCAGGAGGTCAGGTCGCTTAAGCTCTTGTCGCAATGTTGGTTTGGGTGATGAACGATAAGGAGACATCCAAAGATTGCACAGGTTGTCAGTCTTCCTCGTGGGTGAGAATAGGCACCCAATGTGAATGACCAATTGGAATGGTTCCTAGGTCTGTGGTGCATCAAGCATTTTGAGAACGTTTGGGAGTTAGTTACTCCCGGACTCTATTGTAGTTTTAAGTCATCTGCATGTTATTGCTCTTGTAACATGGAGTCCCTGCTTTGGATCCATGCCATCAGAGCCATGTAAGTATTTGTAAAGGGTCAGGGACTAGGCCATAATACCCATAACTCCAGAGGCACAAGCCTTATGGCAGGCAGGGGCTCAGTGTCCTCTTCTCCTGACGAAGCATGCACCCCTTCGCCCCACAGCCTTGTGTGTTACGGGTAGTCCGCAGTGCAGCGAGGGTTGTGGCAGGCCAAAGAGCTTGTCAGTGTGGTCACTTCCATGGTGGTTTTGGGTAACAAGGTGGGACATAAATACCAGCCACTTCCGTCCCTCTTCCTTTTGGTTTTCTTTCTCTGCGGATGAGAAATAGAAGCAAAGTTGGTCAATAGGCATCCGGGGTCCATGCAAGCATGTTTGAGCTGCTGATGCATCGTTCTTTCTGTCAGATATGTGTTAAGAACTGTGACAAGGTGAGTGATGGCAAACAGTCCCAATTCTACAACCTTGGAATTCCAGATACCTGCTGGAGGGCAGAAAGGTTCCAAGGAGGTGAGGATTTTGGATGCTTCTGTCACAGACCAGGGAGACTTTTTAGTAACCAACAGCAGATATATTGGGAGTCTAGGATGGAGGTGCTTGTTTGAAGTGTTGCCATCTAGTTATTGAACATTATCATGCGTTCCTCACATGGTTGATGCCCATAATTTGCAGAGTTCCAACTAATGTGTGTAATAATAATGTAATGCTATGACTGCAGTATCCTCAGTTGTGAAGCAGGTTTTGGAATGTGGTGTATTACACCGCAGATTCGGTAGTAGTTCAATCATCAAAGTTCCAAACATTTCATTTTCATGCCTGTGGCTCAGTTGAGAGGTCAACAAGGGGTACCCTTCCACAACTCTGACTGGATTGTGTCCATCACATGTTATATCTGCCATTTCCCATAGCAGCTACCAAAGCTTTTTAGTTTTGCTTCCAAATGTTTAAGGACAGGAATTTATTAAACTTTTCAACTTTTACAAGATTCTACTGAAGATCTTTTGAAGGCCAACAACTAATATGCAGATATATTTTGGTACACACACACAGCCCTGCTTCTTCAATCTTGACATTTATTTGGTAGCTACGAGGAGCAGTCTTAGAGTCGAGTATGGCTGGTGAACTGTAGAGAACTACAGATGGGAGTGAAAAGTTGTCAGGATGCTGAAGGGCCACTTATCGGGTGCTTTCAGTGTCTGCCTTATTGAGGGGAGACCATGCTTATGACATAATTTTCCATTCTGTTTTAGCACTCTACGCATGGATTATAACATATAAAAACATATGCACGTGTTAACTGCATGTACTCCGCTTATGGTGTCTTGGAGCTGATTAAGAGTTGTGGGAATGTTTCTGCACCATACGTTCTTAGGCATCTTGCACATGAAATAAATATTCTTGGTCTCTTTGCTTGTTCTTTTTTTTATCCTGATCATGTTTGCAATTTATTTAAAAAACGAACAGTGTGTCTTACTTCTAGTTAGTTATTCAATCACACTTTGGGCCTTCCTTTAATTGTGCACAAATCTATTTAAAACTTTTTAGACCCCAATGTCCATTCAAATGAGACAAAAAACTGGTATATGCTTTTTTGTCTATTGGAGGGGTGGGTTGCCAACTTGCATAGGAGGGCTCTG
The DNA here is from genome assembly GCF_031143425.1 of Pleurodeles waltl. Classification (NCBI taxonomy): domain Eukaryota; kingdom Metazoa; phylum Chordata; class Amphibia; order Caudata; family Salamandridae; genus Pleurodeles; species Pleurodeles waltl. Next base: position 657,187,085 of record NC_090442.1, read on the forward strand.
GTGTGAAGTAATCAGTATTTCCATTAGCACGCTCCTCTGACGTCATGGGGTGTTCATGAAGTAGTCTTACTGTAGAAGTTTAAACTGTAAAGACATTTTTCTCAAAGGAAATATCATATCAACACTGCCTAATATCTAGCTACAACTACACGAAAGGGTGGGTGGATTTAGTGTTTTTCATGAGCAGTGCCGAATCAGCTTCAGAAAACCGTATTGAGGGCCATCGCTTCCATTCACCCCTTATCTTTTGCATTATTTGGCTTTTGATAAAACTGCTTGAGTGTATTCGCACTAAACTAATATGGTTTCAAATTATACATCTGTCTAAGGATTGGCTATAAAGCTGGGTGCGCTATTGTTGCGCATGTAGTACATTCATAGAAAGACCGCGGTCGCTGTGAATACCTCAGATCATTTTATATCAAGTCTATGCAGGCCTTAACAAATGGTTTGGAGCATATTAAGCAGGGGCATAGCTTCAGGGTTTTTTGGGGGTGGTACGCCCCTCCTAAAAATATACTTTGTAGTGAATAGATGGATACAAGTGCTTTCGCTTGGGTACTGTCAAGTGTCTGTTGGATTTCATCTGGGATTTTTACATGCACACACTGACAAAAACACACATACACACACACACACACACACTTCCTCTCTCTCATCTCTGCTTTGAAGGCCTTCACAATTGTTGATTAGTTTGCAAAATATGGTGTTTAGGTCCCTCTAACAACTCATACTCCATTATGTTTCCACTGCTTCTTAAGCTCCCCTCATGTCCTGCCTCTCATATAATGTATTTTAACTTACAATACTGGCATTATTTTAGGAAATTTGAAGCTCATGCCGCCTCCATCTTACTGACCAAGCTACTTCCCTGATATTTAGTGAGAATACCGTGTGATAAGAGATAAGGGTGAGAGAAACTAAAGAAAAAACTTCATTTATTCAGACTCATCAAACACATCCAAGGCTAATCAAGTGTTCACATTGCATTCGTCGTTGGTATGTATCGTACTGCAGAATGTCCACGTTTCCTGAGACAACCCTCTGCTTATCAAGACCCCACTAGTAGGGGTTAAATGTTGTCACTCACTGAAGCTGTGTGTCTTAAATCTGTAACACAGCTGAAAACTGGTGCGGATGGGGACCAAGAGGATACATTGGATCCGCTCAAACTGTAGCTGAAATAACATTTTTTTTTTTAATCCACCATTCAAACGTCAGGCCCAGCACAGTTTACAAGACCAGACCATACTAAATTGAAGTGATGACATAGTTCAAGGACTGTCGGAGGCTCTTGTTGGTTGTTTGATGATGGCCCACGATGGGAGTGTAATCAGATGTGTGAAGGAGAAAAGCCAATATGCATGAGTGGGTTTAAGTTGCTGGACAGAGTGCATGCTAAGAAGTTTACTGTGAAGGTGGTATTTTTAGAGCTAGTATGAATATCAATAATCTTGTAAGTGCTCGAGGGTGAATTGCCTTATGGTCATGTTTACATTATCTGAGACCATGATGACGTCCACTGTGGTTTGCTCAGTGGTACCAATGTAGGTAATTCAACTATTAGTGAGCGTTGTCAGAAGCAAAGAACTAGTCCCATGTTGGGCTGAATTTGAGAGAATGAAGTCTTCCTGTGTTGTCGACAAAGAATGCCTAGATCCAGACAAAAAGTTACCAATTTAATTTCATCTTGAATTTGGTTTGGCAGTTTTTTGGCCAAACACAGCCCCAAGAAGTTCCACTTGGTAGCCTTCCCAAAGTAAAGACTGTGACATAAACTTAGTAGCTATTTTACTACCTTAGTGGCCTGTGTGCTATTAAAACCAAATGTGGTTTCCCTTAACAGAAATTAAGATTTTATGTGATTTTATGTTACATTCTGCGTTCTTGATGAAATTAAATAATTCAATCAGGTATTAATGAAAGAAAGCATGAAGACCTAAAGCAATGTTAACCACTTTTGCATAATTTAAAGGTATTGTTGTAGAAATGCGGGCATTATAGCTGCACCAGAGTACTATGGTGCGCGGGGGACAGCCTTACCCCAAGTTGGTTGTGAAGGACTTGTCAAGAATTGAGTGTGAAGCACTCACAATTGAGAAAGACCGTTCTGAGGTAAAGAACCCGGCCCGAGTCCCCTAATTTCCAGGTAAAATCTGTTAATTTACCAATATATTTTGTAATGCAGTATTACCAGCAAATGTTGTCCTACTGCTGTTGAAATTACAAAAATCCTTCAAGTTATAGTTAACTTTTCAGCAGTAAGTTTTGGCTCTTAGTGCGATATGTTGCACCTTCAGGTGAAGTGTCTCTGGTGTGGGGTTGGAGTGGCTGAACGCTTGTTCGCAGAGGGCCTCTTCAACCAGTTTCCAAAATGGCAGTCGTTTAGCGGTGCAGCGGCCCTGGAGTTAAGTTCATGTACAGTGATCCGCTGCATGAATCATCATGCTCTATGGGGAATGCGCTCTAATGAGCAGTGCCACGCTATTGCTGAAAAGGTTAGAACACGGCTGCCATTACCATGTCATTAGAAATCAGACGGCAGGCGACATTGCAAAGTTGAGAAAGGTTAACCTGTAAACTGAAGTCAAGGCGGCGAACACAGTGAATCTGCTTTATCGCTCATTTTTATTTAATACGACACAGACCTCTAGAGACTAAGTATGCATGGAGGGAGGTAACTTTTGATTCATGTTCTGGTCTTTTCACATTTTCATGTCCGTTGCTCTAATGAGACATCGACAAGGGTACCTTGAACTAGTCTAGCATGTCTGTATTCATCGCACGTAATCCCTGGCCTTTTTCAGACGGGAAGCGTGTTGGTAGTAGAACAAATATAACAGATATTTTACTTGAAATGCGTACATATGTATGTATTTATAAATTCTAAAGAATTTTTTATTGTGTGTTTCTTGTTTGTTTAGTGGTATGGGCACACCAATTAGTTGCAAACATTATTTCTGTCTCCATTCACATATGGAGTCTAAATTTGCTGCAAGATTTTACCAGTTTGAGAATGAGCAGGCACGGTGAGGGAGGGTAGTGAACCCCAAAACTGTGTATCATCTGTGTGTGAGAAATTGTTGCTCTGTGTACATATCACTGCACACACAGAGAAAGGTGATCATGTTTGCTAACAAAGTAATGACCTCATGATGAAAATTCACATGCAGTGCAGCACATGCTGCAATCTTTCATCAAGGCACGGGCAGCAGACATGGGCGCCCAGTCATAAACGCCTGCTTATTACAGATTTCAAGAAGAAGCTCAGAATGTCATGGTCTAATGTGACCTGACAATGATTGCCATTTTATGCGGATCTTTAGAAGCACATGCCTGTTGTGGCCCGTGATTGCAATGACGCGGACATCTGTGATAGCAACGAAACACCCTGGTGTTCATCTCAATTGTATGGCAAGTTAAACAACTGAAAACCCCTAGCAGTCACTGAAGAAAGTCGAACGGCTCATTCATGTAGTGTTGGACAGTTCTGCACCCCAAACAGTCATTGATCAGCCCTGCTGCTTTGTTAGAAGATGTGAGTAGCATCCCAGGTGAGCCTAGGTGGGTTCATGCTCCCCTGGACTTCCGGCTTTGTTCTACTCTGAGTCCTGTGTCACGTGATAGTGATGTTCTAATGAGCTTGTCTTGTTCTTGGTGTTTGCCTGTGAAGGATAATTGTACATTCTTGTCTCAGGTTAGACCTGATAACATACAACAAATAGTGGGCTACGGAACGCTGTTCAGGCTCCATGCAATGGACTCGCAACCTCAAATCAGAAAGAGCTGACCTGGAGTAACCTAATAGACTAGTTCTCTTTAAACTTTATCACTAAGATTTGCACTGGAACACATTTTTATATGTCTAGAACATACTTCAGATGTTCTTAGCTGCTTAGATGCACAGCTGCTGTTCTGAGATGCACATCGGCAACTCTTAGTGAATTCTGTTTGTACACAAGCATTATAGAGACACTGGGGTGGCTGCAGATGTGCTCCAATGAAATTTCATTGACTAATGATAATGTCTGCAGTGTGGCTATAAGATGGCCTAGGCGCTTCCCAATTTACTCCCAAGCAAATATATGTGAACGGGCTGAAATAATAAGCATCTATTATCATCCAGCACTTGTTTTAGTAGCACCCACACCCTGTTAGTTTTTGGTTTAATGTGTCCAAAAGAAAATGGGGTTTTCATCTCTCCACTTCTCTCCCCCCCAACCATGTCATCTCAGGACCACAACTATGCACAAAATCTCAGATTGAACAACCCACTGCAGAAACCAGCTAAGCAGACTGTATCACATAAAATACCATGAAGGACCTGCAGAGCTGTTCAAAGCTACCAGCATACTGAAAACTGTAAAACTGTGCATTATCTCTTACATTTCATCATCCAACACACTGCTACGCACTGCATCCCATAACACAATAACCGCACCTTGGTAGGCAGGAACGGAAACTCTTTCTGCTTAAGGTCCAAAGAAAAAACATCCTTCCTACCACACACTCTACATGTTGTAGCATGCTACTCATGGAAGCAAGTGCTTCAGCGCCCCTCCTAGGGGTAGTAAGCGCTATATAAATGCTACAATACAGTACAGTACAATACATGGTTGTGCCACACCCACTTTGAGCTGAGATGTGAGAAATATGAAATACACCAGTGAGTACATGCCAAGGGTGTAGTACAGACCACGTGTTACCAGACACCTGCCTCTCTTGCTTTCAGAGTTCTAACACTTTGCTCTTGCTGCCTGATCGCTCTCAGGTACAGGTAATCCTACAGTAACACAGTTGTGTTACAGCTCCATTCCTATGTGCGGGGTCTACTGCTGTCTGCTAAGTTGCATTGGTAACTGCATCCACATGTTTGCATTCGTTTCCTACAACTGTGCGCTTTTTATTGGCTTTACCTTACTCGTGGGGCACTGATTCATGAACAGTTAGGAATCTGTGGGCCTGCAGTGTCCTGGCGTGGACGCAGCCCAGCCTCTGTGGTGGAGCGTTCCTGGAAAACCCACTGAGGGAGAAATGCTCAAAGGGAAGTGCCGTCTGCAAATGTACTGCCCAATGACTCGTTAAGGTAAGTGATGCCTTCCTGTACTATGGAGCAGTCACCCATACCACTGATTTGGTCAACCACTGGTGGATCACTCAACTGTCTGGGCTCATAGGCCATCCCCACCCAGGAAACAAAGTACCTGGGCCTGTGTGTAGGGAACCTGATTTGTTGGCACGAAGTTCACTCACGTTGCCCGCGACGGTCTAGGGCTGCTGTGGAATATCACAGACATCCACTGGTGGGGAGCATACGGTGGGATCTGTTAAATTGACCACATTTCGCCTGTGGGCAAAATGTTTCATCACGCCGAGTTTGTAACAGTACTTTTTAAACATGCTGGAGAAAAACTGTAAAATGTTGATAAGTTCTTAATTACATTTTGCGTCTTTGAATTGTGCGTTCTCTTGGCTTATTATAGACTCTCACTACATACAATGCGTTTTTTTTATTTTATTTTATAACTGTTTACGCTTCACCAGTGAATTGTAGGATCGCAGGCAATACATCATTTTAACAGGCCTTTAATAAAGAATAATAATCAATTTGTTACTGAAAGGCAGTGCACTATAACAGCTAACTAAAACGCACTCTAGCTATTATAGCTAATGCCTGGTTTCAATCATGGCTGCGAGGGCAAGATGTCTCTCGCTCTCTCAGGCTTTAATGAGGGCATCAGAAGCCATCCTGGCGAGGGCCCGGGCTAGTCTCCACCACTGAAGTGTGATGCTGACAGTCCCTTCCCTTAAACCATTCACAAAGCTGGCACTACCACAAAGCACAGCCAAATCCTACTCCTGTATCTCCACAAGAACCCAACAAAAGGTGACACGAGAACAGCTGCAAAGCACAGCCTAAAGGGGAGAATACAGCATCAGAAGCTTTTTAGATGATCTTATTGGTTTGATTTCTGATTTCAGAATGGGTCGATGACTAGCTAGTTCAGCCGGTTTTCCTCTTGAACATTCAAAGATCAGATGTCCGCAGTCACCAGTCCGGGGTCGGAAAGCAGAAAAACGATCCCATAAATCTTATTTTCTCGACTTTGATAACATCTCCTACCGATGTACTGTCAATATGTTTAATCAAAAAACACACGAGTTCGGGGATTGAGCAAAGGGGAACCAATCAAACAATTATGTCAATAAAAAATATCTGAATTCCATGTCGACTATATATGAAGATGAACGATACATCGACCCCCTTAATTATGACTCATTCAAGTATCCCCACATCCTGTGGTGAGGGTAAATAACGTCTTTTCACGAGTAATTCCCTGCTGTCTGATGAATAATTTGCCCGTGTTTTTACACCAGTATTCAGTGGCTTTATTGTTCTTTAGAAAAGCTACACCCTTTATTCTGTGGATTACTTAATTGATATGGGAGGTTTGGCCCTCTTCCAGTAAAAGTCTCACTTCCCAAAAATCCCTCAGAATCTCCCACAAATTCTTGAGTTATTACATTTGTTTTTCTGAGTGTTAGAGATAAAATGAATTTGAGTCTCAGGGGTGATTTTTACGTTGAGCGCGCAAGAGCTTTGACCTGTTGTTAGTCTTGTGGGCTTTTAACCACGCCCACCGCACACGCATCACTTTCACTCGTTTGTGGGCTTGCCTTTCAAAAATACTTTATCATTGGTAAATGCTTTATGTTGGTACCTCCTTGGCGCGGTTTTGTAACTGCCTTGTACACCGACCATGTTACATGGATAATTGCAGGGTTGCTGATATGTTTGACTGCGAGCAAACTTATTTTTCCTTTTGTGTCTCTCCTTTGCGCTCATGCTCATGGCGGCCGTGGCGCTTTGAATCGGCACGCTCATGTCAACTGTGTTACTTTTCATTTTCAATTTATGTGGCAAGAAACATCCAATTAGGAATTTACAACGCCAATAGCTCTAACTCGATCAAACGCGAGACCCATTGCATTGCAAATGCTTGTTCTTCTTTTAAAAGCAATGCAATGCAAGGAGTATACGTTTTGAGTCTGTACATACACCATGTGTACAAACTCTTCATTTTTTAGATGTAAAAAGCACAAACCAGCCTCAGAGGGTTTCCGGTTTCAGGTTGTGCAGATGACAGAACCAACGCAGTAGATTTAACCTCATTTTGGTTCATGAAGCTCTTGACATGTAACACGGCATCCCACGTTGGATTGCAACTGCTTTCAAATCATACTTGCTAGCGCTGATGACCCATTGAAGCACTTTTTTCAGCGAGTAACATGCTACTCCTGGAATGCGTGAATTAGTTTATTTCATTAATAATTTCACAAGATTGAACTTAATAGTTTATAGTTTTGTTGTACATAACTATGTTGGCTTCTAGGCGAGACCATCCATTTAATCTAGTTCTCTTCCGTCTTTGTTGTTGTAGACTTTGTTCGGTCTCCCTTTCAGTTTTGGCTTTGACATTTCTATTTCTGAATTCCGTTTGTGTTATCCCTCACAACAGTTTTGTGGTTTTGTGAGTTTACCCTACTTTTCATGAATACCTTTATTCATTTTATTTCTGAGTTGTATGACAAGATTCCTCATGAAATCTTGTTCTCTGAGTATGCTTCTACTACATATTTCCATTCTCACCTTTGGGTTTTAAACATCTCTGTAACATCACGCCGTTTTCTTTTACATACATAGCTAAGGGGCGATGGGTCAGCCTACTTTACCCATTGGCTTGCTTCACACTGAGTGACTGCACAAAGCCTGTGCACATTGTTCACATCCACCTAAAAATAGCTCCTCTTGCTTGAGTTGCAAAGCTTGTTCACGGTGTTTTTAATTTCAGTTATTTTTATGTATTAACTTTAAATGCCTGCTATATATACATTTTGCCAGAACTCCTTTGCAACATTGTACCTGCCTACAATTTAAGTAATCGGTTAGGTGGTGATTTGTTCCTGTCAGCTTCACAAATAAAATGCATAGCACACCCAAAGACTTCCTGTGGAAAAAAAACAACAACAAAAAACACCAATAAAAGCGCTGCATCAATGAGTGTTTTTTACATTTAAAGTTAACATTGCAAACATAGGGCAGCCACGTGTGTTTGAAGGCATATTTAATTTTCTGTTTTCTTTTTTGGCATAAGCGTGCAATAAAAATAAACAAAAACTTAGCCTATGCACCAGCTTGCTAAGGCCAAACCTATTAGCTTTACCAACGCTTATTTTAATCGGTAACAAGACCCTTTGCTTTGTCTTGAACGGTGTCTCAGTTTTTGCACAATTAAGTTGAGCTGGGGATGCTCGTGTATTAGGGAAAGAAGCAAAGTGTCATCCAAGACCCCTTTTCACCTTTGCTCAAAGGAGGCCTTCATTCCTCTGAACTATATTGTTGGAATGTTAATGACTGAGAGGTGCCCAAGATCACACAGCTGCTCATTGCTTTGATGCTTTCATTTTGAACAGATCAGTGTTCTCCCTGTATGTTTTCTTAAAAAGCTGTATCCTTTGATAGCCCCACAATATTACAAGTGCTCGGCAGATTTATTCTCGATAGAGGGGTTTGGCTGATTTACTTCTGACTTGCAGTTTAGAAAAGTATTGATCATTGCCATTTTTGAATTCGCAAATTGGGAGGGGTTCGTTGGGAAAAGATCTATACTTTAGTAAACCCCTCTGGTCTCTTTACTCATGTTTGGTGCTTGGTCATCTGTACACATATTTTAAGGATTGAGGGCTGTGTGTTGTTTGCGATTAAATGCCCGAGGTTGTAAAGATGCCGGCTCCTCCCTGGTTGCCTTTAAGCTAAGGGCAAAGGGTCGCAACTCTGCCCCTACCGGCCCAACCGGCAGCTGATTCATACTTTTGTTTCATTTTGATGTCGGATTCTGCAGAAAGCAAATGGAGAGGTGGGAAGCTGATGGTTTGTGTGTTGCATATAAATCAATTTTATGCGAGTATCACAGCCTCTTATATTGTAAATATTAGTTTACCTTTTTATCTGCCTTCATTTTTGTATAAATTACACATTTGTATTGTGTGTTTTGTATTGCTGCACTTAGAAGCGCGGCACGGTCTGGCATTAAATGCAAATTACATGTTAAATAAACGGAAGCAACCCCAGCGCCGAAATCCTTCTGCTGCGCACAAACGAGATAAACCTGGAAGTCAACTCTGCTCACCCACCAAGTCTCATGTTCATACAAACTACAAGGCTAGATATCTTGGTTTCGACTTTTACTCGGATTATTCTGTTTCATTAGACGTGTTCGGGGGTGAAACCGATCTTCCTTTCCCGTGCCTGGATCAAGTGGGTCATTCCCTCCTTTGCTTCCTGCAGTGGTTGTTAAACTGATTACCCTGAGACATCTCAGCGCCATCTTTTTGACATTCCGTTTCACTTTGTGCAGTGATTGTTGGCGTGACCTGATTTCTTCCTCTCGCGATAGCTGAAGTGCATATTTTCAGTGTGCCGCTTGGCTCTAAACGACGACTGTAAACTCCTAGCTGCATCACTTCAGTGACTCCTATACTAGTCTTCGGCAAAATATCAATCCAACGCCAGTTAACTCTGCAGAGCAAAGCAGGTGATCTCGCATCAGCCGTCCACAGGACACCGCGTGGGCCACAACCCAGAGACCCCTGCTGCCCTTAGAGTGGAGCTGTGGTCTAGTGGGTAAATGGTTGGCTGTGGAATTAGTACTCCCTAGTGGTGATTTCATCTTCCCAGATTGTCTTGGCCCTTTGTCCATCCTTCAGTTCATGTGGCTTTCAGGTGTTTGGCTCTATTGCTTTCTCCTCCATTTAAAACTAGTGCTTACTTGTTGAAAAGTGATAGAATCTTTATGAGGACACTAAAAGCAAATGTCTGCTGCTTACTTTGTTGTTAATTATTGTGGCCCTGAAGAGAAGGGTAATAAAGAGGACATCTAAGTACAAGACCTCGTGACATCACTGAGTGTGGCTGTCCACCCAGACATTCTGATGAACCCCAACCATGGCCAGGTCTGCTCCCTGCCTGTGCCATGACACGGTGCTGCGGAAATCTCCTGCGATCTCCTGAAGGAAACTCTGAGCGAGACAGCCTCGGTTCTTAACTGGAACTTACTTCTGGTTTCAAGGACCGAGTCAGAGCAAGAGAGAGGGAGGCAGAAAAGGGAAAAAGGAGGAGGAAAAAAAGACACAAAAACATTGGCAAAACAAGAATGCAGGGATGAAAATGAGCCTGCGAGAGAAAGATGAAGGGATAGGAAGTGTAGGATGTTGGAATAAAGGGGCATGAGATAGAATCAAGACTAGGCTTCTGTGGTATCTGGCGTCCCAGGCTCCTAAGTATACATCCTCTGGACTTGAGTCTTTTTTTCTTTTACAAATTTAGCACTGGACAGCCTTTTCAGTATTCAGCCTTAAAAGCAGTGACCATTGACTCACTTCTCGCTCATCTTTACCTCTGTTGTGCAATGTATGATTGTGCATATTCCCCGTAGGTATTTCAGTTTCAGAACTCTGAAACCGTTCTCAATTCTTGTGCTGGCACATGTATGCAATACACCTCTTAGGTTTTGATTTTAAATCCTCCTTTCCACTCCCAGGCTTTGATGCTCCATTCATTGGTTCAAACTGGCTTCTGTATAGGGCGCCCCATTTTGGAAGGTGTATCGAGCATGCCTAGAAGTGAGGGAGTCACCTCCTGAAATCTCCTTTGTCTCCGTGCGGGTTACTGCGGCTCCCATTGGAAGTTACATTGAACGGCACTAAGTGATTACATTTGTGCTGTGCGTGCTGTAAATTACCTCTGTCATTCACCATTTGTGTCTCAGAGGCGGGTCTGTTGCTATTTGCTGCTAGTGCTTGCAGTGGGGAGGTTGGTCAAAAGTAGATTTTACACTTAGAGCTGAACACCAACAGCGGTCTGGAAGAGATGTGAAAGAATCTATCAATGCGGAATCTAGAAAGACCGTGGGGGGGGAGTCTTTGTTTGAAGATGTGTGAGTGTGCATCTGAACACAATCTACCAGGAGGATGAATGAGTAGTGTCTTGTGGGAATGCACGTGATTTTTCTCATGATCTCTGTCGGGACGGTAATGTCCACTACATGGTATATGGATGTGTTCCCTTACCTAGAGTGCCCAACTGCACGTGAAACTAGTATCTTGATTTTTTTATATGCCCTGCAACTAGGCTAACCTAGGGTGTGTGCAGAGGTCTTGGCCTGTGTATGATAAGACCAGGTCTAGAACCCAAAGCTGTGACATCGCACCCAACTGTACTGTTAAAACCAGCGTAGGACTGCTGTCCATGTTCTGCCTTGAACACATGAAGCTTTTGGTGGCAGTGTACCTTGCTATGTGGATCATTAGTCCTGACAAGACCTTTTTTGCTGTGTCAGAGAAGAGGGTGGTCTACTGAGCCCACTTATGTAAAGTTCCACATTTGTGTGCCCCAGACCCTGATAGCTTATGTACATGTTGAGTAAATGTATGTGGCGTGGATGTGGGACTCATACATCATAGTAACACTCTGTGTATGGTGAGAATCTTGAGTATTGGGACAGCTTCCCCGGACAATGGAAGTGTATTGACTGCATTCCAGTGGTTGTGTGGTGGAGACCCAGACACTAGTGTGAGGTAGGATAGAGACCAGCCTACCCTTAGAAATTCAATGAGGTCTTGGTTAGCAAAGGGCTGCTCATTAATTGTGGTAGAGATGAAGGGTGTGTCGTCAGTTTCTGTTGTTAAAGGTGGGGAAGTTCCCAGGCATGACCTGCCTTTTTGCCTGTCCCTGATTGCTACTTCAGGAAGGCTCATGACAGCCAGCTGTAGGGCATTCACCTTTAATTTTGCCCATGTTCTGGATACTCCTTTTAAGGGGCGAGCACAAAGTGCTCCATCCTCTGTTGAAATTTCTCTTTGGGCTTCTAACCATGCCCATGTCACATCAGTCACTTTCATTGGTTTGTGGGCTTGCCTTTTTAAATTTTCTTGCTTTCATTAGTGAAAGGCATGCATACGTCATGCCTTTTCCGGTGTTTAGCCCTCCTCGAGCGCACCGACCAACTACTGAAAGCATATGAGGTTTGATATTTTCTGTCTGGTTTCTGGACTAGTTTTTCTCTTTATTTCGCAGCGCGATCTCGCTGGGCAGTAGTCGAGCGCTTTGCATGACATCGATCCTGTTACATAGGTAATTGCACTTTTGCCGGTTACGTGGATAATTGCACTTTTGCATGGATAATTGCACTTTTGCTGATAGATTTCACTGAAAGCGAACTTTTATTTCCCTTTGTGTGTCTGGTTTGCGCTGATGGCAGCCATCGGCTTGCTTTTTTGAAACTTTTACTTTTCAGTTTATATGGCAAGAAAAGTCCGGTTAGTTATGTGAAACTTTTTTACTTAAAATTTTCAATGAATGTGGCCAGAAAAGTCCGGTTAGTAGTTTACAATGCTAATAGCTCTAACTTGAGCAAATGTTAGACCCATTGCATTACAACTGCTTGTTGGAGCTACCATAATTTCTACCTGGTGTGAGAGCCATCAACTTGCACAAAGGCTGCGTTTGTACTACAGAATGAAAATTACATTTGAGAGGGAATGACCTCAAACCATTGAGGGTGCAAGGTCACTGACCTCACCAGACAACGCCACCAATCCACAATGAACCTGAACCGGTAACATGGGGCCAATCTCGCCTGGATTCCCTCTCAGGTGATTGCTGCAATATACAAATTAACATAACTCACCTGAATTAAAGGACTCTGCCAGATCCGTGCAAAAGTGGAGCCTGTAGCTGGAATTGTAACCTATGCTAATACGACCTTTGTGGGCACGGAAACTATTGACCCTTCCCTCAAACTGTCCTTTGTAGTATTCAGTAGTGATCTGCACAGGTGCCTAATCAGATCCTATACATGTACCTTTGCTTATGTTACTGTAGCCAGTGGGGTCTTCCCAGAAGGGGGAGAGCACCATAGAGGGTTTAGTGCTTCAGAAGAACGTGTAGATGAGGTTGTGACCCTACAACTGAACAATCTTATTAGTATGTAGTGTGTGGTACTTAGTTTTGCTGAGAGATTAACATACTTTCTTTTTAACTAATGGTTAACACTGGGCTGTGCACCACATTATTGTGTTTGTTGTTTACCTTTTGGATTCTAAGCTACCCCCCGGAGGGTACTTTGACCATTCTCCCTCGCCACCCTGAGAGCCACGCGTGGGAAGGGTGCACTTGGCCCAGCTTGCAGAGCCATAGTAGGATGGAGACCAGGACACTAGTGGAAACCACCTCAACCACCACAGTCTGTTCCCGTAGCCCCTGCCTGCCGCGTGGACCCCGATTGATATCAACAATCCCTTGGCTGTTACAGGAGCACGATTGCACGCTGTGCCTACTTTGGCCTGGGCTTTTAAGTATTCCAATAATAAGTGTTGGTTGTTACTTGTAAATGGTGGAAAATGGATGATGTACCATGAGGCCACACAAATGCAGTTCTCCTTATGGTAACTGAGGCACCTGCTAACATCTGATGCCATCTGTGGACCTCCTTGACTCTATGCGTGCACGGCTAATAAATCCTTTACAACAGAAATCGTTGTAGAGGGAACAGACATCTGCATAACTGCGATTCTTAAATAATAGTTAACACGTTTAAATCGTCCCATTGTAAAATATGCTAAAGAAATCGGGGTCATTTGATGTTGGTTTGACTGATACCATCATAATGAAAACATCTGCCAAGACTTGTTTTGATGTCATCCTGACCATCCTTGTTCTGGAGGAAGATGATATCCGAGTGTTCATGAAAGGTACCAGGATTTATTGTGCCCTCCGACTGCTGATGTCCTCCTACCCAAGTCTCCCGTTACGTGCTGTGAACTGCTCAGTCAATAACCTTCAGAGCATCTCAGATTTCCATAATGGTCTGCGATCTTCATCTGCCAGCCGTAAAAAAGAACAAAAAGCCTCGTTCTTCAAAGGCCCAGTGCAGAGTTCTATGCGAGGAAACCAAGAAGGAGGGCAGAGGATTAAGGGGGGGCTATTATGGTGTCTCTGTAGGAAAGGACGGAGGCTGAGGAGCAGGAGGAACCTCAATCTTCAAATATAGGAAATGACCTCGAGAGTTCTATAGTACCAATGTAAAAATGTATACCCGTTCCCTGAAAAGCAGACCAGACCGTTGCATCGCACAAGAAGCGCGGTAAACAAAAATTAGGAAGCGACTGGTAAGTGTAGTTGATGAGATGAATTCCCCTAGTGTAGCTCCTCACGATATAGTCTCTGCAGCCTTAATTTTGAGATTCCACCCCAAATTCAAGGTACAAACTAAATCCGTGGGCATGTATTCTTTGCAAATTCTCACAGGGGGAGCACGATCAAGCGATTTCACTCCAACGTTCTTAATGATGTCATAGTCTAAAGGTTGTGTAAGGGCAGCTTTGTTGCCTCAGAGCTGAAGGTTGCTTAAAAACTTGACCCTTTTCATTCCACATAGGGTTCGTCGGTGTGATGTTGATGACATGACAAATAGCAACAGCGCAACTGGTAAAATGAACTACACCCTCATGATCTTGTGAGTGACACCAGATACTTGTGTAAACTACATACAGTTAGACAACTACTTGAAGCTAATGCCGCAGAACATGTGCCCATAAGCATCATTAATCAAATTTTTAGCTATATTTTCATTCGTACTCCAGACCCGCTAAGCCCCTAAAGGATCATTTCTTGCGTCAATATCCATAATTTTCGATCATCATCATGGAACTGAAGCCTTCCCAGTTTTTGTGCTTTCTGATACTTGCTTTTTGCAGATGCCGCAAGCCAAATTATTTTGTCCAATTACTGTGTGTAATTAATTAATCCTTTTGGCCACAGTGTGAGACCTCAGTACTGCCATCGTCCTAGGATTAGCGTGTTTTGTGAGCTGGGGATAAGCCTTATGTTATTCAGAACCATGCTCTACACTGGTGCCCTTGTTGAGAGTAATGTGAATAGAAACTGCAAAACCTAATTTGGCAGTGTACTTTCAAATAAAAGCTGGCATCTCGCAAGCATTATGAAAATTGAGGTTATGTTGTTGATTGGGCACAATTACACAGGGCACACATTCAATTTGTTGCTTGGGGTGGTTTGCTATTATACCGAATTTCCGTTCAGTTTTTTATTGCTCATGTATTATTTAGAGTGGATGTTGTCTAAATGTTCAGCTGTGTAACCAGTACACCTAGGGACGGATGACCGCTTCCACACATCTCTAATATGTGTGACCCTGGGCAAAGGAGTCTTGCCTTTGCCCTCAGATCTCTTTTCTGCCTAAATTTGGAATCTATTAAGTGCAAGCATAATGCTGGTGTTTATGGATTTCTAAAATCCTGTCTCCGTACTTCGATTTCTGTTATTCAGAGCTCAAAACAAACCCTTTAGATTGGAATAAATCCCCTCTCTCAGTTCACACCACGAAAGTCACTTGTAATGTTTGGATACTTTGCAACACACTGCTGTCCGAGTAAAATATTCTTTACTCAATGTGAAAACCACAGTTCTAGAGTGAACAAAAACTTTTCTTCCATTTCTTCATGTTTGCACAAATGGACGTCAGTCTAGTGTTAGCTAATCATGAAACAGCACAAACAGTGCGAAATTATTATAAACAACTGTGCATTTTTTACGGGAGAACTTGGTGCACCCTCCTTTTTTTTTTTTTTTTTTTTTTTACAGTGGGAATCTGACTCCACCCCTTTTTTCTGGTGCATGAAGGTGCGCAGCATTGGCTGGGGTGAAAGGTAAACAGGGTTGGGCTTCTCAGCACATAAATTGAAAGTTGCGGGGCTATCCAGACTCTATCTTCGTGGGAGTGAGGCGGAGGTAGGACGGGTATAGCTGGTAAAGGCAACAACTGAAATCGCCTCCTTCGACACTGGGTCAAAGTAGGTAACTCTTCTACTTGCCTCATTGGTCTTGCACAACATGTTGCCCAAACATTGACTTGTTGCTTGTCCCACTGTACAAAAATTGTGTACCTTATTGCCACCAGCTTCTTTCTTCAGTTCTCAACTCTGCAGATGACACATTAGATTGTCCTTAAGTCACAAGCCAGGCACCGCACGCAGTGTCTTTTTTGCCTCAGCATGAACGTCAATATCCCATCCCAACATAGGTATTCCACTGCAAGACTTTCAGATGCCTGTACTTTCATTTTAACTCTCTGCTAGTGTTTTTACATATATCACCATCTTTATGAAATCCTGGTTCACTGTCCAAAAAAAGGAAATCTGGACTAATATGGATCGCAGTTAGTGAGATTACACCTTTACTAGACCACAGGACCCTGCCTACTACAATGTGCCTGCTCTACACATATTCTCCTTCATGGCATTCCCCGTATCCTTATGGATATTGGGACCTTTTACTGCTTAGACCCACTCATACGTCTGTACTGCAAACAATGCCTGGCGTCAACATTAGTACATCTGTAGAGATAGTGACTAGGATTTCGTGTGGAAACAGTTTGAGGCCTTTAATCAGCCTTTTCTTGCACTAAATTTCCTTGCTTACAGCTGCAACATCGGGCTGAATTTACAGTTGTTGGGAGTACCTATACTTCTTTCCGTTATCCCTGGAAATTGTGCCGAATGCAGGACAAGCCGTTTTTATTTAGAAAACGAAGGCCCTGACGTACCAAATTTCCGTTAACAAAAAGTGATCACACATTGAGTACCAACTTTTTGCGAAAGGAAAACATTTTTGCGAACCAGCCAATGTACTTATAAATTGGGTCACAAAACTCAGAATCGTAGTGGGTTGCAATCTGACCTAGTCCATCAGTATTCATTGAGTAGGTTGCAAATTGTGGCTCAGTAGGACTGAATGCCATCACTGGTAGTGACTTGCTGGCAGCAGACCACTATCACATCTGCATTTTTTAAATGCAGACTGTTTTCCTTAAAGGAAACAAGACTGCATTTAAAAAGACAAGTTTATTTTGTTTGAGAGTTGACAGTGGTTCCCTGGACCACGGCCTACTTCCCAACAAACTTTTCTTTCTACATTTACAAAGGAAATGGGTCATAAGAGGACACCTTCCCTTTTGCAAATGTGTCACCACCCTAAGTCATGGGTCGGCAACTTTTCGGGATTACGATTGCAAAACATTGATACATACCATAATGAATCACTCTTTAGAAGAAACCTTCCCCTTCCAAATAATAATTTGTTATGCATTTCTTAACCAATTTTGAGATTCAGTAACATGTTGCTTAATGGTTTTATTTGATTCAAAAAAGTTGTTTTGTTGTTTTAAGTCCACTGACTTTGAAAATTGTAGCCTTTGTGATCTCCAAATGGCTTTGCACATCAGGCCCTAAACGCCAAGCGCCTATATTTAGGATTCTCTTTTTCGGTAGCAGAAATCCCATTTGTGATATTGCAAATGTAAACCTGCCCACAAAGGCAGCACATCTTTGTCTCACTGGCTGGTACACACTTTGGGCACCACTATAAGCCCCACTGTGCATGTGTGACATACTCCAACACACATCATGATGCCAATAACGGGTTGTCCAGTAGCTGGAAGAGGAGCCCCTGGACACAGGGGTACCATTTACAGAAGTATAAACAATATTGTTGCCACCTTTATGGAAAAAAAAGAAATCCTGCCCATGTTTTTGCATTATGCTATTCTGGTAGGGCTGGTAAGTGAAAAAGAATGTATCTGACATCATCTTGGTTCTTTTGTCACTTGGCAATTATGCCTCTGTTCCTTTTTAATTAATAAACCACTAAGCAAGGTCTCCAAGCCGTTTATAGTGATGCCTTGATCTGTTTCCTGTTTTAGATTCATAGGGAAAAAGGGGCAAATCCCCCAGTTTCACTAAATTTCCCTGTTTTATTTTTTACTGACCTGGGCATAAAATACAGTTCACGATGTTAAAATGACAGCCAGGTGTCACTCTTAAGTATCCCAGTTACCAGGCATCATGATCTGTCGGGCCCAGAAAGACGACAAATCCCGAAAGAATGGATCCCTACACCACAGAGTTCCTGAAACCAGGCAAGTTTCGATACACATTTTCCTTGTGCCTTCAGCATTAAGAAAATATGTGACGAAAACATTTTGTTTTCACCAGCTGTGGTTTTACACCCAGTGGAAGTGTGCGGGGTGATATCTCCTGCCGAGGTACCACTCCACAGGATGCTGAATGTCAGGGGGGTGGGGGATGGGGGGGGGGGGTGGAAGTTAGTACTTTAGCAGCCGCACAGCTGTTGTCACTGACCCTGTCTGGCTGTCGGCCTTATCCTGTAGTCACACTTAGTCACCATTGTGTTTCTTCCTTCCACAACCCTAAGAAAAAAAGAAAATGAACTACTCTCACATTGAGGCAAATTGATATGACAGTCCTATTAGCCATTTTTCGAAATTTCACACGCACTTCAGCACATATGAAGGTCTAAGGCAGAGCTCTGTGCCTACACTCCACGATCACCTCTAGAGTGCAGAGTTCAGGTGTTGTTAATGTAGTGTCAAGGGAAGTTTTTTTTGGTGAGATTGGTCAATCTAGGTCCATTTAAAAGAAAAAATAGTTAGACTTTGTTCATTTTTAGGGTCGAGCCTGCGTTTGCATGCGCTAGGGCACGTGTCTCGCTTGCAAGACTCTGTTGTGTACAGTAAAGGGCTTGGAGACCGCATGTTGGTTACCATTTGTTGGCTTGCATGGCACTCTGCTTTACATCCTGGTAATTAATCACTACAGGTCTGACATCATTTCTATTCCTCTGTGTGGGGCAGGGACCAAGCACTGATTGATTCAACGGAATAAGTGCCTGTCCCCTGCTTCCAACGTGATTGAGGTATTATTTTGTCCTTTTGAACTTTTAGTGCCTTGTAAACAGAAAGCAGGACAAACAAAATTGCAAGGTCATATTTTTTTATAGCTAACTTTCTTTTGTTTTGCCATTTGCCTTTTCTCACTTTGCACTCATGTTATCTTTTGTTTTTGTTTGTTGGCACTGTTCTCAAAAGATGACGATTATTGTGTTTTAAATATTGCAAAGCAACATTGTTTCTTTGTTATATTTAACTATGCTTTAACACATAATTGTGCAGTACTCCCCTATGCACCCTACTCCAGTCCACCCCAATACACCCCACTTCACCCCACATCAATCCGCCCCACACAACTTTAGTCCTCCCAACCCACCCAAATCTCATCTGCCCCACCACAGTTCGCCCCACTCCAATCCAAAACAATCTACACCACTCCAAAACAAATGGCCCCACTCCAATCCAAAACAATATGCCCCAATCTCATCTACCCCACTCCAGTCTGCCCCATCCAAAACAATCTGCCACACTGCAATCTGCTGCACTTCAATCCAAAACAATCTTCCCCACTCAAATCTGCCCCACTCAAATCTGCCCCACTCCAATTCAAAACAATCTGCCCCACTCCAATCCGCTCTACTCCAATCTGCCCCACTTTAATCCAAAACAATCTTCTCCACTCCAGTCCGCCACACTCCAATCCAAAACAGTCTGCCCCATTCCTAACCGCCCCACTCCAGGCTGCCACACTTCAATCCAAAACATTTTGTCACACTCCAGTTTGCCCCACTTCAATCAAAAACAATACACCCCACTCCAATCCACCTCACCCCAATCCAATCCACCCCGTCCGTTGCAATTCACCCCACTATAATCCACCCCACTCTCATCCAATCTTACCCCACACCAACCCAATCCCATCCACCCCACTCCACTCCGTCAATCCACCCAACTCCAATCCACCCTAATACAATCTGCCTCACTCCAATCCAAAACAATCTGACCCACTCCAGTCCATTTCAAACTGCCAACAATCCAGTAATTCAAAACAAACTGCCCCACACCAGCATGCCCCACTCCACCCTGCCACAACCCCAATCCCAACCAACACACTCCAATCTAAAACAGTCTCCCCCACTCAAATCCACCCCACGCCATCCCAATTCACCCCACTCCAGTCCACCAGAATCCATACCACTACAACCCAGTGAACCCCTCACCAATCCAGCCCAGTACAATCTACCCCATTCCAATCCAATACACCACACCCACTCCACCAATCCACCCCACTCCAAACCATTTTACCCCCACTCCAACCCACCCCACTGTAATCCAACCCACCCTACTCCAATACAACTCACACCACTCCAATACAACCAATCCACCCACTCCAGCCCACCCCAACCCACCTCACCCCCTCCAATACAACCCACCCCACTGTAATCCAACCCACCCTACTCTAATACAACTCACACCTCTCCAAACCATTCTAACCAATCCACCCACTCCAATCAGGTCCATTGCTACCTGGTTCACTCCACTCCAAACCATCTCACCCCACTCCAATCCAACCCACCCTACTCCAGTACAATTCACACCACTCCAATCCAACCAGTCCACCCACTCCAATCAGGTCCACTGCTACCCAATTCACCCCACTCCAAACCTTCTCACCCCACTCCAATCCAACCCACCCCACTGTAATCCAACCCACCCTACTCCAATACAACTCAGACCACTCCAATCCAATCCAACCAATATACCCACTCCAATCCACCCGCCCCACTCAAGTCCAGTGCTACCCAAAACACCTCACTCCAATTCAATCCACCAACACCACCCCATCCATCCCATTCCAATACAATCCACTCTAATCCACCCCACTCAGTCCACATTATCCACTCCAGTCCAATCCGCCCCACTCCAAGCCACCTTAATCTATCCCAATCCATACCTCACTCCAATTAATCCACCCACACCAATCCAATCCACCCCACTCAAATCTAATCCCATCCACTCTAATCCACCCAAATCTACTCCTGTCCAATCGACTACACTCAAATCCAGCAGATCCCACTCTAATTCACCCCAACCCACTCCAGTTGACCCCGCCCCAATCCAATTCACCCCACTGCACCCACCCTACCCTAGCCAATCAACCCCAATCCACAACACTCAATCCAATCCACCACAACCTAATCCACCCGACTGAGTCCAATCCACCCCACTTAGTCCAACCCACCCCACTCAATCCAATCCACCTCACTCAGTCCATCTAACTCCAATCCACCCCACCCTAATCTGATCCACCCAATTTGGTCCACCCCACTCCTCCCCCTCGAATCCAATTCACCCCATGCCACCCAAGTCCAATCCATCCACCCCAATTCACCCCACCCCATTTCACTCTATCCCACTCCAAAACCACCCCACTCCAAACTACCCCACTCTACTTCAATCCACCCCACCCCATCCCATTCCATCACACTCCAGTCCTATCCATCCAGTCTACCCCACTAGAGTCCAATCCACCCCACACAATCCATTACACGCCAATACACCAGTTCCCATTCACCCCATCTTAGTTCAGTCCACCCCATTCAAATCTAATCCATCTACCCCAACACACTCCACTCCAATCCACCCCACCTCAATGCAGTCCACCCCACTTCAGTGCAATCCACCCAGTCCAGTCTACCCCAATCCAATCCAACACACCCAACTCCAATCTAATCCACCCATGCAATCCAATCCATTGCAGCCCACCACACCTTAGTCCAATCTACCCCACTCCAATCCAATCCTTCCCACTGCACCCCACCCCACTCCAATCCAATCCACCTCACTCACTCCAATCCACCATACTCTGCTCCAGTTCAGTCCACCCCACTCAAATCAACCTCACCCACTCTACCCCCTCCAGTCAACCACACCCCCTCCAGTCCACCACATTCCACTCCAATCTACCCCACTCTATCCCAGTCCTACCCACCCCATCCCAGTCCAACCCACGCCATCCCATTCCAACCCACACCATCCCAGTTCAGTCCATCCACTCCAATACATCCAGCCCACCCCACTCCAATCCATCCACTCCACTCCATCCCACTTCACCCCACTCCATCCCACTCCAGTCCATTGAATTCAATCCACTCCACTCCAGACCACTCCACTCCAGACCAATCCACCCCACCCTAGTGTAATCCCCACAGCCCCAGCCCTATCACTCCATTCCAAGCCACCCCAATCCACTCTAATCCACCCACTCCAGTCTACCCCAATCCAATCCACTCCACACCAATCCACTCCACTCAATCGACCCAACTCTACCCCAATCCACCCACTCTACTATAATCCAATCCACCCCACTACCTCAGTTCACTCCACCGTATTCCACCCCACTTCACCTCATTCCACCCCACTCCACTCTACGACACTCTCTTTGTCACTGAACCACTGAACTCTGCTCCCCTTTATTGAACTCCACATCACTCATCTCCCCCTACTCCCCTCCCAGACACTCAAACAAATCCACTCTACAACACTATACTCCCCAACTCCACTCTGACATTCCACAGCACTAACTTTTAGCCGTGCTGGACAGCAGCCACACTGGTGTACAACATGGCAAAACACATTGCCTAGGCTTATAGCACTTGTATAGGCGAGATCTACTGACTTTGCCACTGCATGTTTTTAAATAGTAACCCTTTCTGCGCCGTCCATTTACATCCAGGCCCATCTGGAAAAAGATAACTTTTGTAATCTCACAAATACTGTCCCAGATTAAGCAGCAGAGTGAAGCTATTTTCTTTTGCTCTTTGCTCTCAGTACTCACACAGACCTATCATAATGGAGGCTGAAAAGTTGTTTGCGTATGTACATTGGGAATAAAATGGGTCTGGATCAGTTTTCACGAGTAAGAGTCTGCAGGGGAAGAAATGTATTTAGTTTTCAGGGCTACAGAAATGCAAGGTTGCAGGCCTGGATCCCTTCTGCATGCTGTAGATATGGCTCTTCTGCTGGATCGTCCTATGCCTAAGAGACCTGTATTTACAGAGGGCTATAACCAGTCATGTGTGCCCTTGAACATATGCCAGAGGCTTTTTAAACCCATCCCATCAAACAGGCCCCATACATCTTATTCTTTCTTTTAAATACTTTACAAGGCCATCTCCAGATTGCCCGCTTTGTGACTGGTGTCATTACATCTGGAGCCAGGGCCAGGTCGATGGCATTACATCTCCACAGGCTCCTGTCTGTGACCTTCGCTACCATAAGAATATGCGTAAGGCTTCTGACCCTTCTTACGTTTTAGGGTTCTTCATGGCAGTAGTGTGGCTTGCATGCCACAGCCAGCGGCTGCCGCCGCAAATCTCAAGGGGAGAGGGGTATGGGGTACAGGGGAAAAAATAAAATAATATATATATCTTTTTTTTTTTTAACTTACCTGTTTCTTCTGCTGCCACCGCCTCCCACCTTGATCCTCTTCCCTCAATGTGGTGTCCCAGCATTCCTTAGGACACCAGCACAGGCTCCCCAACAATCCTGGCTTTGCTCTCATGCTATGCCTAGCATGAGAGCAGTGTCAGGATTGGTCTGAGCGGATAGGTCTGCCGCTCAGACAGTGCACTGGGATCTGTGCAGTCTCTCCTACCCAGCTGTGCAACACAGCTGGGTTGGGGAACCTATGTGCACATGCCAGTTTGGCCGGCCTAAGACGGCCGGCCAAAATTACATGCGCACTTAATACACTGAATCCACTACCCCTCCTCCCCCCTCTCATGGACCAGCCTCATCCCTCCCTGCACCTGCTGGCTGAGCCAGTAACTGAAAAATAAAACAATTTTAAAATATTGTTTTCTTTTTCAGCTGCTGGCTCAGCCACTGGGGCGACGCTCCTTTGCCATTGCGAAGGAACCGCCTGGCCACGGACCTTGGTGTAAGCAAAGAAAACGACTCTATTAACTGCTGTTGGGGTAGTAAAATACAGCAATTATCAGCAACTGAACCCTCAGTGCTCTGTGCTCTGGTGCCACTGCACCTGTTGCTTCAACAGTAGCTCCACCCCTGCTTCATGGCAGGTTTTAAAAGAACAGACATAATGGAGGAACTTAAAAATTGACACTTTGAAAATTTAGCTGGGAAACAGTTACTGCTTACTGGGTTGTGCCTGTCAGAATAATGAAAGAATAATTCTAGTTTTGTGGGCTATATCGAACGTGCAAGGATGGTAAAAATACGAGGGACACAGTGTGACAACCGTCCAGCGGCAGCCTCCGAAAATGTTAAGGGGGGCATTGAGGGGATGACCGGGATGGGGAAACAACTAAAAAAACTGGGACACCCGCACAGGCTTTTCAGCAATCCTGGCACTGCTCTCATGCTAAACCAAGCATGAGAACAGTGTCAGGATTGGTCTGAGCAGCTTGGACTGCTGGTCAGACACTGCCCTGGGGTCTGTGCATTTTCTCCAGCCCGGCTGTTAACACATCCGTGTCGGACAAACCTAAGTGCACATGTGTTTTTGGTGGGCCTGAGACTCTCTCCTCCCCCTTTCCTCTCTCCCTCCCTGCACAAGTGTCTGAGCCAGCAGATGAAAAATAAAATGATAGTAAGCTATCATGTTTTATTTTTCATCTGCTGGCTCTTGGCCAGGTGGGCGACGCTGATCCGCCATTGCGGAGGAGCCGCCCCAGCAACTGTCACGAGCTACAAATACTATCTCTGGCTGGTCCTATCCCTGCCTGCATGAACAAGATAGAAACTAATGAATTCAATAATCTGCGAACTCAGGAGCTGTCAATCCCAGAATGCTTATAAATTATATTAAATGGTAAAACAACCACCATATGTGGGGAAATTCATCTCTCGTCATATCTTGGAAAACGTTTCTGTGTGCCTGTTTAGTGTTTGACAAGCCCTGCTTTGCAGACATCCCCAGAAGGTTCCCTAAGGCTCTTCTGATCATCTAAAAATGCGAATGTAAAAATCATCCAAAGCACCAAACATGGTATTTTGGATGCGCTAGGGACCCCAAGAAATTGTTTAGGTTGAGTTTTAATTTGGGTATTATACTACTTTAACCATTAATGAATTTTCAAGAGCTTGCCTTTCATTTCCATTTTCATGTGTAATAAGCAGTTAGCGTTACCCAGGGCCACTAGAATTAAGCAATACTGCAACTTCTTTTGCATAATTATGGATATGCTGCATTTACCACATAATCTTAGCCCAGACAGTATATATTACAAAATAATGAAGTAATATTGTAAAAAAGTGCTGCATTATGCCTCATAATCTGCCTTTTCTTGCTCCATAATTTAGTGAACCCTGCCGTATAGTTTGGTGCTCCCGTGCTGCAAAATTCCATTGGCCCTGGCGTTACCCTGTATGATCGTAAAGAAGCTGCATGCTGCCTGCTCAAGCAGAGCATCAAAGCATAAAGCAGATGTTGAGCGGGGTATCTGTGAAACCCTAGACTTCTCTCACCATAGAAGGTCCCAGGGAGGGTTTCCTCGTACCAGGAGCAGAGATGATATTGGACATGTTCTGAGATGGTACGTGACCTGCAACCAGAGAATGAAACAGACGATAGGAGGTTATTGACTTTAACCCTAAGTCTGTCTTAGTATAAATCGTCATTAGCCTGCAGGTGTAAGCAATTAAGTTGTAGCAAGGGTCGATAATGAGGAACCACACCAAGAGCAAATCATTCCACTGGATCCAGGAGTGCAGCGAAACTCCGATCACACCTAATCCAGGACGGAGGAATGAGGAGCGCAGTCGTGCAAGGAGGGATTCTCAGGAGAGGGTTGTTCTGGGGTCATAAGCTGGGACGTTGTTCGCAGGGCGGGGATGGATCCAGCATTAAGATGGCAATTATGGAATTGCATGAAAGATCTCATGGCATTGTCTCTGGAGATCTCCTGAGTGCAGGGACCGCATTATGCTTGCAGGGGGACAGTGCTGTATCCCACCTCGAAGAACTTCAAGGAGGTGCTGTACTCACCGTTCTGATGGATGCGCGAGTACAGGCGGAGAGTCATCAGAGCGCATAGTGAAGTATACACCGTGGCTGTGCTTCCAGGAAAGCAGTGCTGTGCCCGGCCTAGGCACCATGACATGCCACAACTGCACTAATGTATAGTTGTTTATTCACACAACAGTACTAGCTGTACTAATGCAACTAGGCCATGAAGAGGGTAAAGGGCAGTAGAGTGCCAGCACACATGCCCAAGGCAGGGAAACTACCTCCTTTCTGCAGCAACACTGGGGCAAAGGAGACACAGTGCAGGCACGGACTGCATAGGCAGATAGATAGCGCTTGTACTGTTCAGGAGAATGTGACATCTCCAGGCACTAGGTACACTGTTGCTTCGAACCAGGAGAAGAAATTATGAGAACAGAAGATTTTTAAAGTTGATTTTGAAACAAGCAAATACATGACCTCTTATCAAAATCTCCCTGAGGCTCTAGTTGAAGAACATGTTACCAGTGATCATCGACTTCACAAGTTGGATTTGAACTTGTAAGTGTTCTTCAAAGACAGAGTTTGCCCCTGGCTAACTAATTTAGCTGCCAGGAAATATGTGTTAAAACAAATATGTTATTATGACACACCTTCATTTTAATTAACCTCGGTGGCTGTTCTCATTCCCTTGTTATTTGCCTTCATGCAGATAAAAGCCATAAAGCTTATGTGTGCAAGTTTAAACAACGACTTTACCAGCAATGTCTCTTTCTTGTATCAACAAGAAAATGGCCTGTTTGAGCCGCTGTCTCATACTTCCATAGACCGAGTTCATGGTTAATGCGTGTAAAGCATGGCAAGGAGCCCTGCCGACAGAACTCACCATCACAAAGAACTAGATGTAGGAAGGGGGTGCACACTGGATGCAGTACGTAACACGAACACCCATATGCAGCTCAAAAATACAATAAAGTCGTACAGCACTAACACCAACATGATTCAGGTAACACTAATATTCTAGGTGACTTCAGACAGATCTTAAGTAAGCTCAAGAGGTCCAAAGAGAGCATATTATAAACGCCTTTTCCAAAAGCAACACTCAACCAGACCAACAGCTGTGGGTCAGAATTCAACCACTGGCTCATAACACCCAAGAATAGTTAGAACTCAACACGACAATAGGCCCTCCCTCACTCTCACCCCGCCTGAAAGTCTCCCGGTGGAAACCTTGTCTGAATGTACCACTATATGACAGCCCTCACCCATCTAGTGTGCATCAGTGATATTACGGAAAACCTGCCAACGCAAATTAATCCACTTGTGATGCCTCGACCCTTCAAGGGGCAGGAGCTGCTTAAAAACGTACTGTTAAAATTCCGGGGATGTGAGTTCATGCTGTTCCTCACTGGCCTCCATCCCTGAATTCCCAAGGGGCTGGTAAATGCTCCACCCACTCATACATATTAATATGGCAGAACTTTTTGTGACCTCCGGTGAATGTGTATTTTACAATGTGACTGATTATTTCATCAGTTAAATCACAAAGGGACTGATTTAAATCTTGGCGGTAATGGTCCTGCCGCCGGTTTCCCATCAGAAAACCCATCCTCTGCCTTGATTGTCGGCCTGCCCAATTTAGATGGTAGCAGAACCATAAGCGAAACACCCCCCAAATCCTGCCAACTCCGCGAGGAATCCCCAGCCGCCACTACTGACCATTGAGAATAGGGGCTGACATGGGACTCCAGCCACCTTTACTTCGGAGCAGATTTGGATGTGCCTCAACGCCAAGCCAACTGCGGTGGTTCGACCTCCACACCTGACTTGGCAGATTGGAGGGTGAAGGGGCACAAAACCTACCTTCTTCCACATTTCCGATTCTGTTTTGAACTGGACCACCTGAACATCACCTGCAGCCGGTGCTGCCACTGGGCCACAGAGAAAACACGACCCGCCGTTGATGGACCCGAAGGTAGGGGTATTGCATGTAATGTGTACATTGTGTGGGCACTGCACATGAGCTTGGGACCGCTGCAGGAATATACATGCTACAGGTATTTTTTGTAAATACCTCTGACATGCATATGTCAGAAACACATATGTGTCAGTCATTGATGGGGATACACTGCTACAGAACACATATCGCACAGATACACAGTTGTTATTGTGGTGTCAGTATTCCTTGCCAAATGAATGTTGGCATCCAAATAACGATGACATCACGCTTGTCACCATGTTTATGTGTTCACATTGCTAGTGAATCTGTACCTGTGATAGTGTGAGTCCAGTGGTGTATGTGAGAGTGGTTTGGCTGGTCATGGTCGAGGGAGCTGGAATGGGTGATGTGGTTGTGTCTTCTGTGTGCCACGTGC
Source organism: Pleurodeles waltl (assembly GCF_031143425.1). Lineage (NCBI taxonomy): Eukaryota > Metazoa > Chordata > Amphibia > Caudata > Salamandridae > Pleurodeles > Pleurodeles waltl. Next base: position 657,215,257 of record NC_090442.1, read on the forward strand.
ATGTGGATCAATTTTGTGTATGTTTGGGTGTGTTTTGCTGTGTGCAACATTCAGGTGAGTGTTGTTTTGTTGGGATTATTGTGATGTGTGTAGTTGTGCTTTTGTGCGTGTTTGTGTAGCTGTGTGTAGTTGTATCGGTTGTTGTGGTTGTATCATGTGTGTGCAGCGTCAAAGTGTGTGTGTCAGTGCTTAATTTGTAAATAAAAAGGTGGCGGTGCCCAAAGCCTTCCTCTTAAACACGCGGCTGCTGCAACTGAACATGGAATACTGAGAGGGCGTAATCCTGAAGCCATCTCGGGGCTCTTCAATCCATATAAAGCCACTCCCTACCGCTTCAGCTCACTCTTTCAGCTTTCTACTTTCTACCTTTGTGGCGCTTTTTCGTTTTTCCCTTCCTCCGTCTTTCCCATATGTGTCTTTTGCTCGCACCAAAAGCCTTCAGCTTGAGGCAGAAGAATAAGCCCCGGCCCCAAAAATAAGTACCGGTGCTCAGCACTGGAAACAACAAGCACAAAATAAGCACTGGTGTGTGTTGTAACATGGATGTATGGCAATATGTGTTTTTCTCATGTATGTGTTGTCTGGTGTTGGAATGACAATGGGTTATTGTGTATATGTGATGTGTTGTCTATTGTATTGTGCAGGGGGCACATGGCTATGGTACAGTGTGTGTGTGTGTGTGACTTACCTCTATTCCATTGCCACTTCCATCATACGATGTCTATTGGGTGCAGCGACAGTATCCCTCCATCAGAAAACCGCTACCAGTACACAGCCTTCAGGACTGTAACATCTAAGTGTGGTTGGTGGGAAGGACTCAGATATGTTATTCTCTATACATTAGAAAAACAATTGCATTGCCTCAGGGCAGGGAACATATGCCACCCCTGATTTCATCTCCACGAATAAACAGCTGCATTATTCTGCTCATGACCTTTTCACATGTCCAGGCCTGGCTATTCTTAATTGTGTCCTCTAACATGCATTATGTGTTTGAGGACACAAGCCTCGCTTTTATTACAAGCGCGGAGGGCTCGAATGGCTCCACCTCTGAAACTGTGACCCCGGCACGGGTCGGCGTGCTGCTTTCCCTCGCCACAGCTGCCTGGTGGTGATAAGGAGGCCGGGCTCCTGTTCGTGCTGCCCTCCTCGCCGTGGAGGCCGGTCCTGCAGCGCGGAAGAGCTTCCTGTGACGGCTGCCAGGGCTGGCTGTCAGAGGGAGGTGGGGGATGAATTCTCATAACATGACACATGCCGTGCGTCTGCCCACACAGGATTTCCTGTGCTGAGCGGAAGCTCGGAAAAGAGCCACGGTTTGGCCTTCCTCCCATTATTTCATTCAGAATTGCTGCAGCCCTTATTATCACTCAATATTTATTTCTTTTACCGGGTGAAAAGCCAATTGTGGTTGCATTGGTTCACACGTTTATGTGTTAAATAAAAGGGATACACGTGTATTTTTAGCTGTAAATCTTATTAAGATCTAATTTAAGCTGATAAATAGTAGGCCCTTGAACTATGACCTACAAACTGTTACAAACTGTTTTAAGAACTGACTGTGACACCACAAGCACGTCACTATCCTGGCTCGTGCTATATTTCTGCACAGGATTTTTGGTGTGAAAGTAATGTCCCAGTGCTTAATTTGTGCAAGAAAGAGTGCTGGTGCCTGAAGGTCGCTCGGTAGCCCACAGCCGGTGGAACTAAACATCATCGCGCCGAATACCAAGGCTGGTAGTCTTTAATCCACTACCATATACTCACTGCCCCTTCTTCTCACCCTTGGAAGTGCCTGCTTTCTCCCTTTCTCTTTTTCATCTTTCCATTCTGTGTGTTTTTCCTCTCTTGCATTCAGTAAATATCTGATGCAGAAAATAAGTGCTCCTACTCTCAGCCACCAGTTCAATGTAAGTGCTACCTAGACCCCTGCTGCCCCCACGCATCATCTGCCGATGAGAGCTGCAACACATGCTTTGTATTTTCCCCACTTCCACTCTTCTTGCCGTGGAGGTCATGATTTTTACCTCCCACCCACCAGCTCAGGTTCTGAATCATGCTGCTTCCAGGCCTCTCTTTGGACTCTCTAATATCTTGATTTTCACTACCCTCGTGAAAGGCGCCTGGTCCCTGCAACGTGGCAAATCCAGCTGCAGTGGTGGGGCCTCGCGCAGTGAGTGTACATAGCTATGCCGGTCAATCTCAGGGGTGCGCAGGCGCTTCAGGAGATTCCTGGAAACGGAACTATTGAGTCTCGGCTTTTAATGCATCTTTCTGGACCCCAAGAGGTCACCATCATAAAAGATCAGATACCCAGACCTGCCCCACCCTGTCCGATTGGATGCATTTTTCCCCTAAGTCGCTCCGCTCCGTCTTCAACTGGACAGTGTTGCTATCCCTCTGCACTTTGAAGTGACTGAAAGGTTACTTCCGCCCATTAAAACACTTCTAGATAAGTGCATCAATAACGGGAACTCTGACCAATCGGAGCTGACAGGGCAGCAGAAAGATTTAGTTGAACATTTTGGTATTTCAACGCCGAAATAGTATTTGGGGGAAATACCTAAAAAGAAATAGCCACCTACATTCAGTCATATTGAGTACATATATCAACCACCTGACCCGCAAACTGTATTCATCACATATACGTGCCTACTGTTTGGACAAGGAAGTATTGTGATTTAATATACTAGGCCTTATGAAGGCTAACCTCTCCTAAATAGAGTTCCCGCATAGTTTAAGAGTATTAGCCGCATTTTGAGCTCATAACAACCCTGAGAGGAAATAAATGCTTTAATAGTGTGTGGGATTTTTAAAAAAGCATCCGCTGGCCTCCTGGGACTGTTGAGTCACATGAATAATACCGTAAAAGGTTAAAAAAGGAAGGCCGTTCATCAGTTGTGGCAGAAAGCTGTAGGCGAGAAGAAAAATCATTCATCCCTACTGCACTCGGCTGTTGCTTTCAGAAAGGCACGTCCACATGTCCACATTTGAAGCTGTTGACCTGATTTTTATTGCTGAAGGTAGGTTGACGATGCAGGGCTGGAAGGCCAGGCAGAGATCCATACATAGCATTCATCACTTGAAATTGATTATTATTGACAAGCAGTGTAATTCCTGCAGCTCAGGCATTGTGCACACCATACCTCCGGTTTCTCAGGAGGAGAGCTGCCAGGTTCCACACTATCCCTACTTTTAAGGTCCATTTTATAGCTCAGACACATACTGCATTGTTGTCACCCATCTCACAGAAGAAACCCCCCTTACCCATCTTGTCCCTCACTCATGGTGTCAAACCTGCAGTCCCTGTTGACTACTAGCTAGACTTTGTGTCCTCTCCCTGGTGTGTTTGCGTTGACATGGCTTCCATGCCAAGATGAACCCTTTGTCTTCTTCCCAACGTTGAAGTCCTTTCTGTGGCTGACCCCAAGCTGAATGGGCCTTTCTTGAAAGGCCCCGCAGGTTCTTCTTTGAGTGCCAGCTAAGTTGTCCTCGGCTACTGGCAACAAAGCTGCTAGATGAGCCTTTGACGCACCCCATCCCCGAGTCACCAGTCCACCCTGTCCCAGTGCTGCCTTCTTTCTGCCCTTTATGTCTTCACAACAGGGTTACCTGCCACGCTTGCTGAGCAGGGCTAGATTTCTCCACCCATACTGCCACCAGTCCTGTTTATGCAATTGCCACCTATCCACCTTTGACCCCTGGTGCATCTTCCACTTGCATCCTTTACACTTTTAGATAACATCACTAGTAGATAACCTCAGAAGTAGGTAGGAACATGCCTGCCCACATCCAGTAGCAGCATCACTGCACTAACTGCCAACGCATTGCTCAAAACAGAACTCACTGAACACTACATCGCAATGCCCCTATGCAGCCAATAAAGATTTCTTCTCTTTCTCTCACCTATGTCTTGTTCCCCCTTCTCTCACACTCTTTCTTTGTATGTTTCCACTGTGCCTGCTGGAATAAACCCCAGGGAGCCAGACAGAATTACAGAGCTGCCAACAATTGCTGTGAGTCTTCAAAAACTGTCCTGAAGTGACTCCGCCCTCCCTCCACCTCCCACCTAGGGTCTGATAACCTAAAATTCCAGCCCAGAACTGCTTTCTACCCAGCCAGTAGCACTTTACGGCATACAAATGGAAGATACACCCTACATAAATGCTGGTGGCATAACCACAAATAAAAGGTGTACTTATTACCCAACTACATGATGTTCATTATAACAACTTAAGAGGCTGTAACACCAAGCTGGTTCTTTCGGTATTCCAACTTCTTAACAGCAGGTAACATTTGTGTCTGTTCCTTAACCAAGCCAACTGTCTGAGTGGTTTAGCAAATGCTCACCGTGGCTCTAAACACAAAAGGCAATAGTGGGTAGCATGGAGTTGCATTGGAGAACAAGCTTGTGTGCCTTTAAAAGTAGAACATTGAGCCTAGGAAAGACTTATAGAGTCGCGGCTGGTGGCGAGGCAAAGGGACGGGGGAGGTGAAGAAAACAAAAAAATAAATAAATAAACTTACTTTAATCCCCGCCATTTCCGCATTGCAGCATGAGAGCAGTGTCAAGATTGGCCTGAATGCCCTGGCTGTGTGCTCCCAGGCAGGCTAGGAGGCTGTGCCTGCTGTCTCCATCCAACCCGGCAACGCAGCTGGGGTTGGAGAGAGCTCAGTGCGCATGTGGGTTTGGCTGTCCAGAGGTAGCCGGCCAAACTCACATGCGTACTGTGGGGAGTGCAAACAACTCCCCCTCCATGGCTGTCATCCGCCATAGCTCTGTCCCCTAGAAAAATAAACAATAATAAACATTGTTTATTATCATTTTATTTTTAAAGTTTTGCAGCTGTTGCTGCTGGCAGGGTGGCAAGGCTTCTCCGCCATAGCAGAGGATCCGCCACTGGTTGTTAGCTTTAACAAGAACTGAATCTCATTCTCCATTGCGCGACATTAGCTCTACAAATCACCCACCTCTTAATTCAGTGCAGCACTAGTCCATCTTTATGACTTTCCCAAGGAGAGATAGTTATAACACTAAACAGCCAGGTGCCAGTGCAGAGAAATGTGGCTACGCTAAAAGTGTTAAAGAACAGGCTTGCGCAAGTCTGATAAGGACGTTTTCCTTTTCACTGTAAGTAAGGCAGGATGTATTATAGGCCTTATGTAATAACTTACCCCCTAACGTGTATTCTTCCCTTACACATTGTTTTACCAAGCTCTCAAGTCCAATGTCATGCTGGCATGTAGTGTGCAGTCCACATGGTCAAATAGTGTTAAGATTTTGTGTGCGCCTGCATTAATATTCAAGACAATGACCCTCATTAGGACTTTGGCGGTCTTTTTTAAAGACCGCCAAAGCCGCAGCTTTCCGCCATTCTTGAGGTGGAAAGTCAACAGCAGTTGTGCTGGCAGGGCAGAAGCAGTTCCACCACCGGCCCGCCCCGTCAAAAGGGCTCTGCCACCCGTATTACGACTTGCAATACGGCATGGCGGTGTTCCGATGGCGGCGCGGTGGGGGCGCCGGGTCCCGTCCCCTCAGGGAGGAGCACCTCGTCAGACGTGGTAAGGGTCCTCCGCAAGGGGAGGGGGTGAGGTGTGTGAATGGATGTGTGTGAGTGTGTGTAATGAATGGGGGAAGGATGGGTGAGTTTGTTAATGTGGTGATGGCGATGTGTGGGTGAATGTGAATGCTGGGTCGGGGTGCGTGTGTACATGCATGTAGATGAGTGGGGGTTATGTGTGTATGCTTGTTGGGGGGTGAGGGGAAGGTGTGTGGATGTGTTTTAATAGGGTGAATGTAGTGAGTGCGTGTGTGAGTGGGGGTGTTGTATGTGTGTATGGATTGGGGGTGTTACGTATGTGTGCACGCAAGTGTAAGGGTGCTGTGAGAGTGAGTGAGTGTCGGGGTGTGCATGTCTGTGAGGTGCAAGTGTGTGTGCGTGCGTGTATGCGGGGGTTAGTACGGGGATCGGGGTTGGGGTAAGTACATGTATGTGGGGGTGGGGGTTACTACTGGGAGTAGGGTTGGGGGATTTCTGGGAGGTTCAGGGGGTGGGGGCTCTTGGCTAGATGGGGGGATGGAGTCGTCTACCGGTAACAGGAATGCAAATTCCTGTCGCCTGTAGCCCTTCCGCCAGGGATTTCATGGCGGTGCTATCGCCACAAAATCCCTGGTGAAAGGGGACTCGTAATACCTCCATCAGTCTTTGGTGGACCGCTGGGTCAGAGATGCTTATCTCCGGCCCGTCGGTCCTAACCACCATTCTCGTAATATGGCGGTCTTCACTGCTGGCCTGTCGGCGGTGTGACCGCCACCGCGAGTCTGACAGCCAGTAGACCGCCAGATTCGTAATGAGGGCCAATGTTTGTGCCACAGACACCAATCCATCGGATTTTTACTGAAGAGTTGTGCCAAGCAACCACACCAATATTGCATGTATGTAAAATAAGTGAGAGGGGATGCATGATCACTTAAAGTAGACAATGTGCAGCTCATCAATGCTTACGGATGCAGATGAGTTGTGTAGTGTGAAAATTGTCAGGAGTAATATATTGTTTCTTCTGACTATTTGTGTAAAAACTGTAAGCTAGAACAACTTATCAATGCATTAGTGATATGCTCCACCCAGCTTTTGATCTAGAAACGTACACTACATATATAAAGAAAAGAGACTCCTGCCCACCACCTAACCACTTTCTGAGATGGGCACAGATGATTGGTCTCTCATGGCTTCTGTGACTGTTGGAAAATACAAATGGCCTCGTTTACAGAAGATTCACATACTCTGATAAAGCCAGTGCTCCTAGACTACGTAAGAGACATATCTACGTAGAGATTTGACGATGAGTGTACAGTTGCTCTAAACATTGTTTTTCACATCTTTAGGCTGGGCCTACAGCGTTGATTGCACCACCCACAGAAGTAGGTTTGCAAACTTGTCCCAGGCCTTCCACTGCAGTGCTGTGGTACACAGTTTACTACCACATTGACTTGGAAAGTCAAGCTACTTCCCAAGGCATAAACACAATTTTTACTACACTCAAGTCACCCCTAAGGTAGGCCCTAGATAGCCCTATGGGCAGGATGCTATGTAAGTAAAAGGTAGGATATAAATGTTTATGTGTTACATGTCCTAGTGGTGTCAAATAGCTTATTTAGATTTCACTACTATGAGTGCTGCTCCTCTCATAGGGTGCATTTGGAGTTCCATTATATATGTCTAGGTGGTAGTTTCTGATCTGTAAAGGGTAGCATGGGCATGTTTGGTATGCTTGGAATGGTAGTGAGAAATCCTGCGTATTGGTGTAGGTAGATTTTACATTACTATTTTAGAAATGCCAGTTTTAGAAAGTGGGCATTTCTCTGTGCTTATAACTCTAGTAAATTGCAGCCTGACTCCATTCCACGTCTGGCGCAGGGTGACAGCTCCACTTGGTGCATACTTTCCAGAAAACCATAACACAGGAAGGGCTGGGTGTGACAGAAGAGACACCTGCATACTGATAGTCATCCTGGGCTGGGGAGAGGGAGGGTCGTTCACACCTTACATGTGAATAGGCTGTGTCCTGCTTTCACACAATGGGCTGATTACCCCCTACTGACATCTGGAGACAGGGCTGGGCTGAGAATGTGTTGTGCTTCACTTGAGAGGCCTCTTTTTAAGTTACCCTTTCAACAAATGCGCGTTTGGAGTAAAAGTATAGAGGGTCTGACTCTTTGATTTTTAGAGCACTTTTGGAACGGGACTAGACCTCTGCCAGAAGGACTTCTGAGCTGTAAAAGGACTCATCTGGACTGCTCTTCTGTTGTTGCACTGCTGCTTGGTGGCACAAAGTACTCCTATGGATTGCTTTCCTGCTTGTTGCCCTACTGCCAGCTGCTCCTTGTCTAAGGGGTCCCCAGGCACTGTTGGACTACCAGGAGAAACTGCCATTATTGCTGACCACTAAAGCTGTGTTGGCCTGCTGCCTGTTTATTGCTAGGCTGAAGGAGGGACTACCCCTGGTGTGCTGGCATTGATGTGCTGGCCTGTCTGCTCACCCTGAGCCCCTAAGCACTTACCTGGGACGGGCTGCCCCAGAACGAGCTGTAGACCTCTGAGTCCAGCCCGCACCTGGGGAGTGCTTCCTCTGCAAATCCAGCAGGTGGCTCTGATGTTATCACTTATCTTGTTTTGCCTTACATTGCCATTCTAATGAGTAATGTGCACAGTCATAATTGGTTTATCTCATTTGGGGACTTTGTGCAGGTACAGTGATAACTCACAAAGTATATATTGGACTTACGCCATTTGGGCCTCTGTTATATGCGCAGGATTGGGATTTTATGCACTGTAATTTTGATCTGTGTTGTTGTTAGTCTAGGAGATATGTTTACAATATAAGAGACCTATTTGATAGATAATCTTGTGTGGAGTCTCTTTTGTGGTGTATTTATTGTGCCACCGGCGTGAGTGTTTTGCGCAAGCGCTTTACACATGACCTCTGGTGATAAGCCTGACTGATCCATGCCAAGCTACCAGGGGGTGAGCACAGGTTATCTTTAGTGTGTAACATACTTGCCCTGACTAGAGTGGGGAGTTCTGCCTGGCTTATGTGCATAGCTTAGGCAACCAGAATCCTCATTTCTAGCACATCTTACAAGGCAGGACGAGGCCAGCCTAGTAAGAGGTACCCTTGCAGGGTGGATGTAAAGAAAGGGAGTAGAGTGAGTGAGAGGGACTCCACAATAGGAAAGGGTTGAGCTCTGCCTGGCGTCTTTGAAACAAGAACATTTTTTTTATGTTGCTTTCAGTGGAGGCTGAGCCTGTCTCACATTAGTAGCTGTGTGTGTATTTAAGGTTCTCCCTTCTGCATGCTGGGTAGACTCGGCCAGACCTATCACATCAGTTCGCACTGGCAGAAGACCGCACAGCTCCATCAGTTGTTCAACTTTCTGATCCTGGTAGAAACCAATCCCTGTCCAGGCACCATCCTGTGGGTGTGTGGTTTGTGGATGTATCTGCTTGCGCTATTGTAAAAGCGTTTCCGGCGTGGGTCATTTTATTTCTCAGATTAAGGTAACCACATATCCCTTTTGGTTTCGAAGTACATGTGCTCAGCAGAACGCAGCAGAGATCTCCAGAACGCTGTCAGGCTTCCAAGCCTTTAGTTGGCTGATTTCATATTGGTGCATCGCTGCTCTTAAAATGTTTGCATTATTCATTTGTGTCTTACAAATAAAAACACAAAGCAGGTTAATGCAATGGCTATAGATATGTAATCGGCTGGTGCCCTTGCATGTCGATTCAGCCGTTTGTTAAATGTATGGTACTTCGTGCATTAATCCAGTGCTTTGGGGTTTAGCTAATAACATACTTATTAAGCAGTCAGTTATTGTTAGCTTGGTAAATGCATTCGAAGGTTTCACGAAGGTGAGCTATGTCGTTCGCCTTCTGGTATTCCAGTTTATAAATATTTTGCAGCAGTAAGCTTTGTTAGGCATTAAAGCTTTTTTTTCCTTTTTTTTTTTTAATAAAGGAGCTGCTGATGCTAGCCTACAACTGGTGTTCTCTCCGGCCTACATTGCAGATGCCTATTATGTGAAATACATTTTACAGTTTCACATGTCTGCATCAACTTTCCTCCCCGTGTACATTTTAAGCAGCAGTAGATTTATAGTACACCAGATACTCTACATTTTTAACCCTGTTCACAACCACATATATACAAAACGTCCAAGGATGTTTATGTATTTTTGGTTCACTCAAGATGTACAGTTCTGTTCTGTTTCAGTGACCTGGTTCACTATGATTTGCCATGCAGGAGTGATTCGTGGGTTAAACATTAAGATGATTTAAATGCTTTATTTGTACTTGTGTATGTGCGCCGAGAAATATATACAGATTTTCCGGAGATGAATGGTCCTGTTGTCTGCTAGCCTAGAATGGATTCTAAAATCTGTACGTTTTGGAGTGAATTTCCTTTTGAAAGACATGACTTAACAAAACCCATTATGGGTCGATGTGCCCGACTGGCAGTGTTGTGACTGGAGGCATGCTTTCACGGAACCAGGTAGCTGTTAAAGCTTTGGATGATGAGTCTGAAACATTTTTATCAGAAGTGCGCGCAGTTCTTCAAGCATTACGCACGGCCGCCGGCAGGCCAGGGCTTCTGCTGCAGGCTCGGGTTTGAAAGTTCTTGGAAGAGGATTCTTTCGGTCAGGGACAGCTGGATTGAGAGGCGTAATCCAAATCTGTCTCTGTATTCCATAGCGCCTTTTACACACTGAAAACTGCTTGATGTCTGATGAATTTCCCCTTGATCCTCGTCCAACCATTTTTTCCTTTATTTTAATAGTTTATTAGAGTAACCGAAGCAATTATACGGTCATTATGACAAATGGTCTCTGGCACAACCACTATGCTAGTACACAATAAAAAGCAAAAAGATATACCCCAGCAGTCCGCTGTCATGAAAACATTAGCATTTGTCATGTGGCGGCCCAGTACACGCTTCTGTTCTGTGATGCAGATAGATAACAGCGCTACCTATGCTGCCACCAGCAGAGGAGGGTGCAATTATGTCAGACATCCTCAGATATGTGAATACAGAAGGCAGCCTCCACTCACTCCTCACAAGTGCATAAAGGGAACTCTCCATCCACAAGCCCATAGAGCTCGCGCGTCTCCTCCATGTTGTAAGCAACGCCTCAGGGCGCCCATATGTCTGCATCGGCACTGAATGTTAAAATGATCAGTTCTGCTTGTTCAAATCAAGGTCTCGTGAGACCTATCACACACTAGTTGGTTGATATGCCCTCAAAGAGCGACACTAGCGCCTTCTTAAGCACTGGTATCGAATGAGTTACTTTTAAGATGTAAGCAACGCCATAAGCCCTACCATGAGCAAAAGGTGCTGTGAAGAGGAAGTTCTAGGGTGGAGGGGTCAACCCAGGGTTACGTTTTTGAAAGTGGAGCAAAGTTGTCTGAAAACTACATCATGGACAACTTTAGTGTCCCGTGGTGTGCAGTGATTAAAAATACCATCACACTGCAAATACCGATCAATGTGTCTGTATGATTTGTACTGTATCACTTGATAGCTTATGACAGCATAAGCTGATATATCAAATTATGGTTTTGCTTGTGCAATACATAATGTAAAAGAATGGTATTAGCACTGTCAATTCAGTCAGGTGGACGTGATGGAAGGTGCACATATAGAATTATAGATGAGTAACTGTGAGTTACGGGATGTTTTTCACCAAGAGGGTTCTGAGTGACAACAAATTGGCAATGGGAGTCAAGCTCAAGTTGTCTATCATGCCCTGAATGACACTGAGGTGGTAAACATCCCTGTAATTCACTGGTTGCTCTTCTATAATACTATGTTATTTATGGCCTCCAAAAATCATGTGCTCCTGCTTTCAACTGCTACACAGAAGGAGAGGAGGAATGGGGGAGCCATACATAACATGGCCTCTCTTTCAAGTCTAAAATGTAAAACAAAAACATACCTGGCTTCTTGCCAGACCCTAGCCACTCTGTGCCCTCTCCTCTGTGAGAGGCCAGGAGCAGCAGCCTGGAATTCCATTATGCCATAGCAACAGTGGGTAACAGCTTGGGTTAACAACTGTTGCCCTGTCATCGCAGTGAGTTATTGGGTTTGAATCCAGATATTCACGCTAGTGGCTCCCTGCCGCAGCATACATAGCATAATTGTAAATGTCTGCATTAACAATATCTGTGTTGCTTCAATGCATCGAGTGCATGAGACATGGAGGCACTGCAAGCTACTGCATAACCCACACTTGTACTCTTGGTGAAACTGTGTTTGTGTAATCGTTTACTTTCCACAAATGGACATATGAAATGTCTTATCACAACGTTGTATTTGCGCTGAGATAATTTGCTACTAGATTGCCGCAACCGAGAAACTTCAGCTGTGAAAAGTATTGTAACTGTTTCCAATGAAAACTACAGGAATCTTACATTTAGGTGCAGAGGAGCCAGAAACTAGGAGTGGAGTTTGATAATTCGGTAATCTACTGACAGAAAAGATAGTCAGTGTATTTAGAGTAGAGGCAGATCATCATGGCTGTGTGATCTGAGTAGACATCATACATTATAATTATGTCTCCCCAAACAAATCTCATTTGGTATGCAGTATGTGGGCTGAGGACTTTGGTTAGACAATGGCCATGATAGATATTTATGATTTTGTAATAACAGAATATGTTAAATAACATGCTGGTTGCAGAGACTACTGAGGCCAAGATGCTAAGGAAGAAGGTTTGCATTTGCCCTTTTGCCTCATTTAAGTGCCACGGACTTATATTTCAATGCTCCTGAAACTGATTGATACGTTTCACAACAAAGGATAGCGGAGTTCAAGAAAACAAATAATAAAACACCTTACCAGCACATTCCTTTCTTGGGACCTGCTACAGTAGGACTTTGTTGTCACAACAAAGAGAAGGTACAGGAGTTGCCAAAATCCTTACACATCATTGGTTGCTTAGAACCTGGAAAAAGGGCTTCCACCTTCAGATTTCAAGCATTGACAGAGAGCGGTCAGCCGGCTAGATGGTCAACCACTGCAGATCCCAAATGCCTATGACTTGCATGGGCACGGAGAAGGAATGCCGCTGCTCATGCCAACATTTGCAAACATCACCCTCGCCACCACCATGAGGGAGAGAAAGGTTATTACAGCTGTTCACTAAAATTAAAATGATCAAGAAAATATTGTGCCTCAGCTATGCAGAAAATGCAATCAAGAAAGATCAGTACTTAAAGATCTCATAAAACATTCCATCTTGTCCCACAGGATTCCATTAATAAATGGCCTTGCTATTGAAAGGTGGCATCCAGAATTGACATTGTCAATATTGTTAACGTCCGTGATGGTTACATTTGTTAATAATTGAAAAGCATGTTTAACTGCTGCTGTACTGAAATACGGCAACAAAACAAGGTGATGGATGGAATGCTTGAATTAATCCCAGCCACTGGCAGTCGCTCGGGCTGCAACTCAATCTTTTGTTTTTTTGCCCACCTTGCCATCTCGGTTTGGATCTAGCCATATACAAATTAGTTTTGATCCTGCTCTAATGGGAACAGTTCAGCCCAGTCAGCGGGGCTAGGTCATCCCTGAACCTGAACACAAGGAACCCAGGACGGATTTCACCTGGGTGTGAGTTTGAGTCTTTATTATGTTTTAAGGGAGCTTGTTTGATTCCTTGTGTATGGCTAATTGATGACATTGGCAGAGAGGATTCTTCGATGAATAGAGACCTACATGTGCTTTTATTTGACTAACTGTGTGGTTTTGTGTAAGCCTTCACTAGTTGACAGTGGTCTAACCAACCTCTTTCCCATTTTCATTAATAACCACTTTAAATTTATGCTGCACTGTACTTTGAAAATTCCACACATTTATCAATTCTTTCCTTTACCTATGAATTTTGTGTACACTAAATATGTCACTGTGCAGCTTCTTAGTGGAGGTGCAGGAATGAGGGATGACAGAAATTGATATATTGATGGATCACTGACACTCTTTGGAATGGTCCCAAAGCACCACCCACATGGTTGTTGGTCATTTAACCTGTCATTGTAAGATGCCTGCTTGCATGGTCTGGGTGAGTGCCACGTTGGATCTGAGGTGGCAGGCTTTGTTGAGAAATGTGTTCCTAACCCTACTGTATAAAAGTAAGGGTCATTGTCCATGTGTAATGTGCTAGGACCCAATAATATGGGCCTTGATTGTCTAAATACGCAGGGCCCGTTTTATACACAGGGAGCACACTCCATGTTTGCACCATGATGCACCTTTCAAAAGACGAGCCTGTCGCAGACCGGGATAGTGTGCTCTAAAAGGAAAAATGCACAGCCCCAGGTCAGCTGCATTGAATGAAATACGGAGCGGCTGCTTCTAAGCCACTCTTTGTTCCTCTGTGCAGGCAGCAGCCAGTGAGCGATTGCTCCCACCTCCAGAGGTCTGCACTAGGTGGTGCACTAATAGAGCACCACCTTTTTGTGGTACATTGTCAGTGCGCCTATTAAGGGCATGTTTGTCTCTGTGTTTCTGCCCAGGCGCAGAGGCAAAGTGATTCCCTCATTTGCATGGGGCCACGCTATCAGTAGTACAGAATGGGCCGGACAAGTATCCATGCCCAGTTCTGTAATAGCAAAGTGCCCTGAGGTCACACCTGTTGTGTCTATGGGGCACTTTGTGTAATACAGCCCCAGGGCAGTTTTTAGGTCTTTGCTGAACATGCAGCACATAGTCTCTTTCCTGACCTGTCAATGTTGTTTGATAACATGTGGGCCCTGCGCTGATTCGTGTTTCAACGCTCTGACTACATGCTTTCCAATCCGGGTGGAGTGACATTAGGACATCTTTCTGGTGCGAATGTATTGCAGGGTCAATTTTAGTAGATAAATGGGACTCTACATTAAAAAGCCTTGTTGAAGGTCACATTAAAAAGCCTTCCTTGGTCATGGACACAGTGTTTGCACTTTTGCCTTTGTTGCACTGAGAGAGTTCTGGGTGCCTGTTATGCTATAATACTATGTCGAGCATAGAAACGGGGCAGTAAGTTGCTTCTCTCTTTGAACAGGGTAGTGAGTACGAGGTCCCTTTCAGTTGTGCCTGAGCCCTCAGAAGTTGAATAACAGGAAGAAAAGTGCTCCACACCATGCAGTGGCAGTTTTCAAGTCGGGGCTTAATTTGTGCAGGTAATTCCTGCAGATGGGCACTGCGTTCATTTTTCAGGACCAGGACTTAATTTTCATCAGCAGACTTTGACAAACAGCAAAAGTGAGAAAGGCTCCAAAGTGAGAAAGTAAGGAGAACGAGAAAGACAGGAAGACAGAGGGAGGCGTAATGAGAAGGAAAGAAAACAACTTGCAAGAGTGAGATAAAGAGGTGGTAGGGGAGGGCGGTGGAAGAAGGAGGCATGACGTGCAAACAAGAATAAGCAGCCTTGGTATTCGCCAAAAAGGCATTGGGAGTGCTAACAGGGAGCACCTGAGAAAAGCTTATCTCTTACAAATTAAGCACTGCTTTTAGTGGTACTCACACTGGTTAGTCAA
Source organism: Pleurodeles waltl (assembly GCF_031143425.1). Taxonomy (NCBI): domain Eukaryota; kingdom Metazoa; phylum Chordata; class Amphibia; order Caudata; family Salamandridae; genus Pleurodeles; species Pleurodeles waltl. Next base: position 657,230,334 of record NC_090442.1, read on the forward strand.
CTATTTGACTATGATTACCCGTGCAACTCCCGAAGACTTGCTTCTTATTCATGGGTCATACAATTGGAGCCACTGGCATAACATCCATAGGTGTGGAGCATCAACCTGCGAAACAGCAAAATGGCAACATCTTCAACCACAGTCGAAAACGTGGTGGATGTTCAAGTGCCATACCAATGTCCCTAACTGAAAGATAATCGTGTCATCTTTTCTGGAATGAATTCATTGTCAAAGTCCCAATCTATGCCTGCCAACTCAAATGCTTGACGATGGGTGGCATATCAGTATCTTGTTTGACTTCAGAGGAGAGATGCTGCTGTCCTACTAGGGCAGCTCATATCCACTGACAGTGAAGCTACAGGCCAGGTTTTCTTTTCGGAGCTCTGATGTTCTTAAAAGTACACACTAACACTAGCTGGAAAGTACTGATAATCTTGTGTTTCTATTTAAAAATGGTAGTGCACATAGACTCAGTTTGCCTAGAACGAGCCTTTCTTTAGAGAAGTGGCCCTGAAACAATTACAGAACTTACTGTAACATTGCTATTTCGTGACAGAAAGTTATGTATGTCAACGTTTTGCCCAGCAGAAAAGCGTTGGGAGGGACATGCCTTCTCGCTGCCTGATTGTGCTTGGTATAAACACATAATACAAATGTGCACAATGAACAGAAGCGTAGAATGAAAACTCCAAAACATTGGATTTGCTAGGGCTTGTTTTATTTTCAATTTCCGAAAACCCAAAACATATCATATTAGTACATTTCATTGGTAATTCGATATCAATTTACATATCCCTTGCTAGGCCTTAATTTTTTTTTATTATAAAATGCATCACCTTGATGCAAGTAGCTGTAGACAGCTGTTTTGTTAGGGGTGACTCTCTTTGATGTTGCTGTGGCACCAACATTTTATGCTCCTCTCTAGTTCCAGCTCGACAATCAGCATATGACATTTGGCGTAAAGAACAGTGCTCATCCTTATTTTTGGTGGCTAACGTGTCTTCGAAATAAGCAGAAGGAGAAACAGATGTACTATCCCCAGCCACAACACCGCAGAGCGACTGGAGCACCAGTCTTCTTCACATAATAGAATCATATTCCCTTAAAACTAATCCTTGAGTGGAATGATGAGCTGTGCGCTAGACTCATTTTTATCTTGAAGTTGTGTAGTTTAAAAAATATTGTTTTTCATGTGTCTCTCACCTTATATGATCTGGATGAAGCTTGGCTAACTTCGACCATTGGGCAGCGCCAGTGTCTGCCTTCATCCTCACATTTGTGGGTGTCACTGTGCCAGAGCTGTAGGGCATAAATCTGGAAGGAGAAAATGAAAGCCATCAATCCCACTGATAACAGACTGGAAGGCACTGCAAATGGCGAATATGCACCAGTTAAACAGTGGTTTACTTGAGAATTATCTTCTCTGGCGTCTTCATTTTTAGATTTCAGCTGCAGATCACTTTTGGCTGTCTGTTGTTGAAGGCCTATTGTGGACACTAACAATACTAACCGCTGCCTTGGTGTCATTCAGCCCATTGCTTGGCTTTCTTGTCAGTATCTTTTCCTTGCTTCTAATTCAATGCGTTCCCATCCTTGCCTAGTGCCTGCCCCTCCCCTGTAGCATAGCTCCTTTACACTCCATTGTGATTGGGTGACTTGTATCCTTCCATAACTCTACATCAGAGAACTACTTTTTCTTTTTTATTTAAACGCTTTGTTGGAAAACAAATGTTTGTTGCCTTCTCCCTGTATGGCTCGCAACACAAGCTCAACCATTAATATCTCAGTTAGTCTCCGTCCTGCATACGTGTCCTTGTCTTTTTATTCAAAAGGCGTCTACGTTGCCTCCACCCTAGCTGCTCTTGCCTTGCGTACCCTATGGACTTTGCCCATGCTTGTATTAAAAATCAGTTGTTCGACCCTGCAACATAAGTCTTTGTATTTCTGGAAAAATGTAGAATCTTATAGCATGTGCCAATCCTTGGACACGTCTATTCCGCTGGTTGTGCTATTAGGGCAACATGCATTTAATTTCAAAGAAGAGCTCCTATCCTGGAGGGACATCAACAGCTGACTTCCAGGGCAGAAGAGCTACCAGGCGCTGTGGTCCTTGTCCGCCTTAGAATGTATCCCCATATACCCGAGTGAATCGTGAATCATGAATGAATCATGGTACAGGCCTAAAGCTATATTTTAGTGCTCGAACCAAGGATGCGCTCTTCCTGTTGATCCCGGGGCATAGACACGAGAAAATGACACAGCCGTAACTGAAGACATCTGTAACCGACGCAATTAAGCCCGTATGATTTGATTTTATTAAGACGGTTTCCTTTCACAGGATAAGTGGCGTGATACATGATTGGACTATGCAGAATGAAAACGCCTTTTCACAATAAGCATAAGATAAAAGGATATAAATCATAAACTGAGATATGTAAATAATGAAAACCTTGCCAGCCTTAATTTTTTACAATAAGCTAATCCATTTATTTAATTAAACACCATATTGTCTTTTGATACTTTTTAATTCTGATCACCGAGTATTGCACTTTTACCTTTTGCCAAACAAAAAAAAAAAACCTTGATGAAAAGACATTGTCCTCGGGTGGGACAATGTGTTTTCACCCTTCCTCGTTTCCAAGTATTCGCCTTGTGAATTCACTTCCTGTTTTGCCTCTGGACTTCCTGGAACTGCTCAGATAGACCATAGAGATGTGGAAAAGGAAGTGATCCAACCCAGTGTGACAGCTGGAGGGCGGTGAAGTCGGTTAAAAATAACATACATCCTCTTGTTCGTCATACCTCACGCCCACCCACATGTGGCACATGCCTCATATCTAGCCTCTGTGTCATGAAACAGGGGTGGTCTAACATGCCTCAGTCCTGTGCATGGGTGGGGTTTAGGACAGTGTCTGTGTCAGTGCTTAATTTGTAAATAAAAACGTTCCTGTGTCCAAAGCTCTTCTCTGAAACAGGCGACTGCTGGCATTAAATCTGCCAGCACAGAATACTGAGCAGCGTAATTCTAAAACCAACTCGGGCCTCTTTAATCCATTCACAACCACTCTGACCCTTCAGCTCGCTCTTGCAGCTTTCTGCTTTCTCACTTTGTGACGCTTTTCAGTCTTTCTCTTCCTCCGACTTTCCCTTAAGCGTCTTTTGCTCGCAGTTAATGTCTGATGCAGAAAAATAAGTCCCGTCCCGAAAAGTAAGTACCCGTGCCCACCACCGGCTCAAATTAAGCAGTGGTGTGTGTGTGCACTTGTGTTCACTGTGTAACACACGGTAGAGTGCTTTAATTTAATTGTTGCTTTCTGCAGCAGGGCATTCTGTTTATAGTCGAGACCTTGACTGGGGTTATGCACCATGTGCACGCCTTCTCCCTAGAGACAATGAGTAACCTCTCTCCTCTTTTCATTTTCCCGTCATGCAGTCTGAGCATCATGGCAATCAATGAAATTGCAATATGACTTGAGATCTTATTCCTGACCCACAGTCGCGTTCATTTTCTTTAGATGCCAGTGCTCCAAGCCGTGAACATTCACCTGTAAGGATAATCTGAAAGCTAAACTTCTTTTCAAAAGATACCATCTGCTATGGAAAATTTCACCATCAGTTAAGCAGAATATTCGAGCATCTAAAATGAACATGGTCTCAAAAGAATTGCAAATCTAGGGATATTAGGCCACGTGTGAAAAGGCATTTTGTAGCTCCTAATGGTGCGAATCACAATTTCGGGGTGCTTGGGAATGCAAAATGCCATTTTGGTATGTACAAAAGGCATTTGCAGTGATGGAAAATGAGATTTCCATCATGTAGAAATCGCATTTTGGGATTCCCTAAATAGGAAATCGAAAATATGGCTTTTCAAGTAGCAAATCGCTAACAGTTCGTACAAAGGATTTCCTAATTGTGAATAGTCGGACAATGGCCATTTAAGAAATGTAAATAGCATCAATTTGTATCAGGTGGTAACCAGGTGCAAACTAGAAAAAGGCACCCAAAATGCATTTGGCTCTGTCAGAATGATTGCTGTGTATGTCTTGGCGAGGAGAATAAGGATTTTGGATGGCAGGCAGAGAAGGAAGAGGAGACAGGAGAGGGTATTTAGGGTGAGGTTCATCTTTTTGAACAGACTGAGGAGGAGATATATGAGAAGTACAGACTCAGTAGTGAAGTAATTCTGGTTTTAATTGCTGAGTTGCAACCTCAGCTACAGACCTCAACACTCAGAAGCAATGCAATCCCACTACATGTGCAGGTATTGTGTTGTCTACACCTTTTAGCTTCTGGTAGTTACCAGGGAGTTGTGGCAGTGGCAGGGGAGTGCCACAAAGTGCATCTTCCAGGTTCTTTCACAGGTTCCTGGACATTATGGTTAGTAAGTATCTTTTCCAAATGCCCCCCAGTATTTGCAACAGACCAAGTGAATGTTTTACCGGGTAGTACAGTTCCTCAATTTAATTGGCTGTGTTGATGACAAACATATTGCCATATGTCTGCCCTAAAAAAAATGAGTTTATTTATAGAAATAGGAAATGCTCACACCCACTCAATGTACTGATAGAGTGTGATGTCTCACTCATCAAACAGACATGTTGGCCAGATTCCCAGGCATCACACATGACTCCTTCATGTTCCGTCACAGTGGAATACATAACTGATTGCCTCAGGCTGAATTTGGTGACTTTTTTTTTACTTGGTAAGAGACTTGCTGACTCAATTAATACAGTGACCATAACATTTTGTTTGATATGACCTAATGGTTTATACTGCTCATGCTCTTGAAGGACTCCGCACATATGCCTTGGGTCCTTGGATACAGATACCATACTTGACTCCAAGAACCAGAAGTGAAAGGCAGTTGAACAGGGCACATAAGAACTTAAGACAACATGGTCAATCATCGAATGTCCCTTTGGCATTCTAAAGTCCAGATTCCGATGCCTCCCCCAAACTGGTGGAGCACTGCTTTATAGACCCGATACATGCTGTAAAACCATTGCCACGTGTGCCATTCTGCACAACATTGCCATGGGGAAGGGTCTGCACAACATCAGCATAGAGCCCACATCTGACTCAGATGAAGAACTACCACCACTGCAGGTTCAGCAGGACAGAACACGTGCAGCAGAGGGTCGTGCTCCACGCACAGAGATCACCAACAACTATTTTTGAGGTAAGAATGAGTTCCACATCTAAGAAATAGACATCACACATGATAGTAATGCTTTGAGCATAACTGAAAGATCATCTTTCATTCAGAGTGGTTCATTGTATCTCTCCATAATCAATTGTATCTATAGAGGGTGGACTGTTTTGTCACCAAAACAACAAAGTATGAAAAAACAAACAAGACAAAGTAGTCTCAATTATCTGAGTGTTCAGTGGATTCACTTTTTCCAGCCTCTGGGGTTGGTTGAATTCTCAGCAAGACTGGCCTGTGGAAGAGGGGACAAGTAAGATCCTGATGTGTTTCGGCAAGTACACCTGGTACAGCATCCTTCTTGCACAGATTATGCACTGATACTAGAGTACTTTCACTCTCAGGTGGCAGCAAAATGTTGGGGACAGACAGGTTGTTTGTCTGTATGTTTTCAAGGGATGTGGTTATTTGTACTAGCCCACGTACAGCATCCTGACAGCAGTGCCCCATGTCATTTTGTATGTTGACAGTTCTCCCTGGAAGAGTGGTCTTGGCCACTGCCTATCAATTGATTGATCAAGTGAAGGCATCAAAGTGTGCCATGTGCAATTTTGTGATTTCTAAAATAGCAATTTCGTAATTGCGTTTGTGAATTTGTAGAAATCGCAATTAGTGGAATACACGCCTACGTGCATCTCATTTTATGATTTCCTAATGACGATTTCTACATATTCGCTATTTGGAAATCACAAAGCCTTTGTTTCGTACATATGACCTATTATCTTTTGTATTGTAGTCTGTCACGATAGTGTAAGAATAAAGTAAAAAGAAGAGTGTAATAAAAATAACAATACTTCACCTTTGCATCCTGTCTGAAACCCCATTTTAGGTCTGCGCATGGGATACTTCTCACTGAAATGGTAGCAGTCAGTGACTAACTGTTGCCATTGTTGTCATCTGGCCCTTACAGTGTTTTGGTTCTTGTCCAGTGTCCTCATGTGCAGCAAGTAAGAGGACACCTCATCAGTCTGACAGGTCCTGGCAGCATCATGAGGCTGATGTGCTCTGGGATGTCATCACCTTAGCAGACAGGATCTCATCCAGCACTAAATGTGGTGTTTGTTTTATGCTTCTGAGGAAAATTTCTCCTTCAGATAAAAAAAAAGCTGAATCATTCACCTTTCACACCATTGTGTGTGATTTTACATTTACACAAAAACTGTTCCCAAACCTTTTGGAATCAGTTAATTTATCTTTATTATTTTAATTTTCTAAATGGAATAAAGTAACCTCCACCATATATTATAAGAATATTGTAAGATAACAGAGCTTTCTGTGACCATATAGAGGATCAAGACTGACAAATGAGCTAATTTCGAAGGTCCTGGAACTCACTCCGAGATGACCTTAAATATAATTTTAAAGTGTAGCAGATGGTATTTTATTCTCTGTAATGCATAGTCCTATTATCACATTTTCTGCAACCCTGTTAAATCCTTGGTGTCTTGCTCTTTCTTGTGAAACAGATAGTATGGTTGCAAATATGATACATAAAAGTGGGCTGTCAGTAATTTGTATCAAAAAGATATTAGAAGTAATTTAATGCAAATCCGATTTTTTTAAAAAAATCCTGCTCCTCAGAATGTGTAAAAAAAAAAAAGGCAGAGATTCTATTTTTCTTGTAGTGACCTTTAGCATGTGAAAAATAAACACTTTGCCAGAACGGTCTCCTTTCTGCTAATTTCTGTTTGTTTTAGAAAAACAGGTCAAAGGAATACAAAGACAGTTTTTGTTGCATTGTTTAAACTGCAAAAGCAATTATGCTATGCGATCTGTTAGCTGCTGGCTCTGACAGCAGGCGTTATTACCTCACAACCAGCCCATATTAACTTATTACAGCTGAACAGTTACATCACAAGTCGTCTGTAATAAGGAATTTAGAAACGGGATTTTATACAGGGATTGCAGGCTCCCTGTACTTTACTCAAGTATGAAACTTGAAGGTCTCATTGAGATGGATTTATTATTCTCTATTCACTATCCAGTTCTGCGTAAATGTTATCATCAGACCCAGCCAGCTTTATGTTGGTGAAAGCCACAAATTATGATTTTATCAATTTAGGAATAATTGATAACTGTAATTTAAGGAATAAACATTACATAGTAAATTCATTCTTACATTTCTTTATGTATGCCAGGTTATCCATTTATTTCTAAAAAAATGTTTTGAGTGTTTGGTCCTATTATGGAACATACAAAATCTCAACTAAAAGCTTCATTTCATGAGATGATGACATTGGCAATAGACACCCAGTTAGTGTGTAAAAGGTTTGTTTCCTGCTATGTGCCTAAGAATTTTTACACTTGATTTGTCACTCCAGGAGTCGATGTTTGACTTCATGATAGCAAGTCTACTCAGACTGTCATCCGTCCCAGGTCTGTGAATACCACTGAGTTTTATAACACTAAACATCTTTAATCTAGCTCCGAGAAGCCCATGAGGTGAATGTGCCTCCCACAAATATATAGTATGTTACTGTTGTGATGAAGGTACACAGAAAACAGTATACAGTATAGAGTATATTGAAGTTTAATTCATCTCGAAGGTCAAGTGTGCCTTCCCTCTTTGCCAGATGCTCACAACTGCCAAAGATTGGAACGTCCCTGCCAACATAACAACAGTACAACCCTCAGGCTCTAAGCGGTAGAACACTCCGGGTCAGAGCGCTCTTTAAACTATGTATAACAGAGTACAACAGCTACCATAAAGGACAAACTATTGTATATGAAAATTACTAACTTCTTCATTAAACTAACACCCATCAGCTACCCTTCCCAAACCCCCTACTTAAAATACTGATCCTCAGAAAATAACCATGTGGACCTCTTTAGTCTCCTACAGCCCTCTTTTTACCTACTAGTAAAAAGGACCAGACCGAATGCTTACTTTCTGTTGACCAACCACTCCTCCTTCGATATCCTGGACCTTCCTTCCAGGCCTCTTTTCCTTTCCTGCACCTACCAGTTTTGTTCTGTATCCTGGATCCTCTAATCCTTCCTGTTTTTCTAGGGTTATTGTTTTGCCAGAGGCTTCTCAGCCCCTTTGTTCTGTTCTCCGTCTTTGGAAACAAGGCTGCATTATTGTTGACCTACTGTTGTTTTTAGTACTTGTAGGTCTCCAAGAGCCTACAAATTATATGGCCTCATGGCCTGCGAACTAGCATTTGCACACTGGAAACTAGACTAAAAGTTCCTAGTCACTCCCTGCCTGAAACACCAAAACAAACAAGCTCCAACAACTACTCATTAGCAACCTTCTTTACTGACCATCACACTAGCAACATTATTTATATTGACCACCAAAACCCAACTGCCCAGCCTAAAGAACATTGCCTTTGTGCCCATGAAACATGTCACTTCTAGATATGCAAGCGCAATTAAATGGTGCGAGATTGTCAGAAAACCTAAACTGAACAACACATCCATGCTCCAGGCACCAGAAAGTACAAACCTTTTCTTGTGCAGTAAAAATTGACACATAAAGCCCAGCCCCTCATTGCGTCATTTGTCCCAGCTCCTCAGAGGCGAATGCCTTTTTCCCTGTGCGTGAGGTAGCCGCATATTAGGTAGAGAGTTGAGATAGAGAGAAGGGGTTGGTACCTGTGCGTGTAGAGGTAGAGAGAAAGAGGGGTAAAGAGAAGTGTGAGGTAGAAGAGGTGAGGTGCCTTAAGGAGAGAGGCATGAAACAGAAAGATTATTTTTTATTAATGTAATTTCTACCGGCTACCTGAGAAGAAGATGCTTAAAACTGAGACGGCCGGGCATGCACACTAAGCTTTGGTGCGGTGTGCATGCTCAGTTTTTAAAGTAGAAGATGTAATTTTCTATCCATGCTACTACAGCGAGAATTCCGACTGTGTCAATCACCTTTCCGAGTCAGCCCTCGGTAGGTGGGTCTCTGGGCCACTGTCCCCTTTGCTCATGACTCAAAACTGGTCTCCATAGACTTTTAAAATGGCAAGATACACTGTGAGCCCACCCTGGCCTTGTTACATTGACATACGTTGAAATGGTAGGAGTAGGTACTACTTCCAAAAATCCCATCAGGAAAGGAAATGAAAAGTAGATTCGACCATGTGATGGTTGCAGACAGTTTAAAGCCAGAAAATGTACAGGTTCTTTGTAAACACTGTGGGGTTAGTATTTTTAAAAGATACAGGGTGAGGCTTCCAGCTACTTGCATTTTCTTAGCTGCTTGCCCCGAATTTCTGTTTCCACCGTCAGCCTCCAGGTCATCTTTGGCCTGCCTGTCTCCGTTACAGACAGAAGTGGAGGTCTTTGTTGCTGCCCTAAGGAGTTTGCTCCAAAATGAGATGGACTTCAAGAGATGCCCTTCCCCCTGGAGGGCTCTTCAGAATGCGAGACTTTTCAGCTGTTTTCTGATCTTCGGGAGTATTTGCTCAAGTTGGGTTGGCAGAGACGTGTTCCTTTGTAGTTTCTTCTTGCCCGGTTTGCCCACTTTATTTCCAGTTTCTCATTAGGTTGGTTTTTAGCAAGCGGTGTGCACGCGCTTTGAGCTAGTGTTGCTATGTCTCTGGGTTTGACCTGGACAGTTGGATGTCACTTGGTTTGTTTGTGTTCGGGTCAAAAGCAGCACCTGCCTCTGTTGTGCCTGTAGTGCGTTGAGGCTTTGAAGAACTGCAATGTGCCCCAGATGGTGGTAACTGAACTTCAAGCTGAGGTTTCCAGTTTGTGTGTAGCCATTGAAGAGATTTCATTGTGTCCTCATTAAGTGCATTGTCCTATGGGCTTTTTAAGCCTTCAATCGTTGAAGGTATCGCAGACTCCAAAAAACGCAGTTTCTATCAGTCACTCGGCTCACCTACAGTAAAATCCAGCTGGTCTGATGCTCAAACAACCCTTGGTAAACACAGGCAGTGTGATTCATTCACACGAGAAATCCGGCACGAACTGCACCGATGTTCAAACCCACCGCAATACAATTCTGCCTAATTAGCGTCCCCCACCAGCTCTGAATGAATCGTGTTAATATATCCAATCCTTAAAATAGAGTTTCCAGCTGTTTCTGCGGGAAAGAAAAGGTGTGGGCTGCAGAGCTGGTTCTGACATATCACCGTGCTTGTTCCCGGCAGACGCCATGTTGTATCACCTTCAAGTTATGCGCCGTCAACATATGGGGTATGAGACTGCCCCAGGACATGATCCGGAGTGAACTGGAAACGGTAGCCATGTGGAGGAGTACGGAGCCCCTTCCCGTACTACTGAAGTAAAACATTGCAGTGCTTCTGGAATTATTGGGTCGAGGTGCAGCATGCTAAACGTGCCATGAAATATTGAATGATTTATTGACAAGGCATTTAATGTCGTCCTGGTAGCCTTCCAGCTGCCAGTCTAGCAAAAGTCAGGAATTTTATCACCATTATTTGTTTTCCAAGGGCCTTGGATTTTCATTGTTACTCAAGCCCGTGCTGGTAATATTGTTCCCTTCTCTAACCCGAATTATATTAAATCATAAAACAAGCTGCTGTAAAACAGTCACGTAAAGTGTGTGTTTAGCTATTCCACTATTGAGGTTTTTTTAATTTATTTTGTAAGCAGGTGGCTGGAAGGTTCCTTATCGGTATTTCAATTTTAAGACTCACTGGGAGTGTAGCAAAATCTGCATTGGCATAAAGAGCCCCTGAAGCACAGATTGTAAAGTTGCTAAAACTGTTATGGCTGGCGTTAGCTAATGTATTTTGGTTTTTCTAAAATTACGTTTGTGTTATAGGGGCTTTTAGCCAGTCCTCTTTAGCCATTTGTGTATCGTTGTGTCCTTCATATTTTACGTCTGCCACTATGCAATACCTCATGACGCAGTGAGTCAGCCTGCCTCAGCCTTCTGCTTTCCCAGAAGAAAGACGTCTGCCCAAAAAGAAGTTCCCTCCAGTGCCACGGCCTACTATGGCAGTGTGCGCTTTCTGAGATCAAGAAATAGTTTTGCCTTTAACCTTTTTTTATATTGTTGACAGCCCAGCAGTTCGTCCGATAATAAAGTTTTACAGAAACCATGATAAAACAAAACCGGCATTGAGCATTGACAACCTCAGAAGACTGCCGGCCAATGCCAGATCTGTTGGCTTTGCCATTGGTTGTCTCTTATTGTTCCATTAACAATGTGGTGGCTTTTTATAAAGAGAATTGAAACCCCTGTAGCTGTGCAGTGATAACACAGTATGGTGATGCTAGACACTAAATCTATTTGTATGTTCCTATCTGTTAACAGTTTTGTAAACTAAATTATGCTTGCAGATTACTCTTTAAGCAGGAAGTTGTATTGGAAAACAAATAATCTCCACCTGCCGAAGTTCCTGGTAAATGGTTTTTACGGTAGCTGGCGGACCAGGACGACAAACTGAACTTTGAGTTACCAGCAAACCTTGAGTCATGTCCACCAAAGCAGAAAGCCTTATGTGAAGTGTCCAGAGTCTTCTCTCCGCACAAAATACAAAACGTTTTTCTGGTTGATGTAAAGAGCCGGTGGACCTGGACAGTGGACATCACTGGAGAGATGCTCTTTCCCCGACGTCACCCAATGGGTTGGGCGACAACACACATTGCGGAGTGAGGAGCCATGATTGGTTCACGGGTCTAATGGGTGCCCGCTGTTATAGGATGTCAAGATTTCAGTTTCTTTTTCCTGGTGCCTTGGACAGCGTTTAGGTATCAGAGACAATCGGGCGTGGTGGGTAATGTTCTTTTCTGTTCTACTGGGAGTTCAGCAAATTTGCAAATCCTGTAGGGGTTGAGTCTTAACAAAAATAAGCAAACATTGGAACCTGAGCTCCCCGGCTTTAATCCGCTGTGCTCTGCAATGCACTGTATGTTTGTCTGCAGTAATTTGAATGACCTATGTTGGTTGGCGGTCCCGTGCCTGGAGGCTGCCAGTCGGAAGTGGTTCACTGGGAGGGAGCTCGGCGATAGATGCCGCCCCGACCGCTATAGTGCACGTGCAGACCTCTAACCAGGCAAAGCACAGCAAACTGCAAGAGGGGTAGAGGAAATAGATGAAGGATGCAGCTGTGCGTCTTTGCTGGGCGGTGATTGGCCCTTGCCCTCTATGCAAGCGCTGTACATGGCTTGATTCTTGTTTTCTTGTTTAAGTTGGCGCTTGGTTTCCATTCTCTGTTGCTGCCCTCAGGCGTGCACTTCTGACAAAGGGATGCTGCTTGGTCCTATCCATTATTTACTAAGTACCCGCATTATACAGGGGTTAACGCAGTGGGTTTTGACAGCAGCCGTGTATCCGTGTGATGAGAGACACATTGTTTTTTTTGTTAAACCTGAAATGCCTACGTAAACATCTGTACCGTTGTTTATGAAAAATCCACTTATTTCTTGTTGCTTACATAGTGCAGAGATGTAACCATCCAGGCAGTGAAATTTTGAAAGTGCACCTCAATTATTTAAAAGCACTACCGTCACTATCTCCCACCTGTGCGATCTCCCAAAAGCATTGTTTCTATTTATTTTTAAGGCCAAGGGAATAGAAAAAACCCTCCGAAGGTTGAAGTACAGAAGCTCATCTAGCAGCCGTGTTGGCTGGCTTGTGTATTCACCTATCAGATGACACTGAGGCTGGCAGCGTCAAACCTTGTCCAGTGTATTTACAAATAGCCTTCTTGACTGAGCTAGACACACCGACACTACTCGGTGGAGGGAATGCATGCACAAGGATTAAATACCATAAACTAATAACTGAGACCAAATCTATTTGTGTTGGAGAAACTGTGCTGCATGATTATAATGATTAGGCAAGGTAATGGATGAACTTATGGGTGAGCCATGGGTGAGCCAAGGGTGGCCAGCGATGATAATGCTTATGCTGCCCTCCCGACTGCTCATACAGCAAACACTAGGGCTACACTGCATCATGTGGTGGGACTTTTGGGGTTCAGCCCACCCTTAAACCCCATGGTCCAGGAATCCGAACTCATGCATAGAGCAGAGAGTTACCAGGCGGCCTCCAGTTGCTCAGGATTACAGCAGCTCATGAAACTAAGAAGGATTTGTCGTTTTCTTCCTACGATCCTGCCATAAGGACTTGCAGGATATTCTCTGAGGTACCAAATTGGGCTCCTTCCTGCGGTTTCTTTTTGCACCAAAATCATTTGGCTGGCCCTGTAACGCCAACTGCAACACAGAACAGTGTGTCAAAGAACACACTGCAACATGTGTACAAACGTGCTCATCCCAGACATAAGGCATAGAGGGTAAGGGATGGATGGGTTCATCTTGAAAACTAGAAAAAGGAGGAGGCAATGTGGTGGCTGCTATTCTACCCCCCTCCCCACCCACCCCGGAAGTGACCTCGGCAGCGCGCTTAGGAAAGCAGCACCACAACTGAGGGCTCATACCACTGTGGATGTGTATCATTGGACAGGGGATGCAGCGCAAAGCCCCTGTGCGCCTGATGGGTGCAGCAACCACAGCAGAGGGATTTCTCATTTATGCACAGACACACATAAAAATTCAGTCATACTGTAAACGGCTTTGAGTTCCACATTCCCGCACTCCCGTATTGCCGAAGGGTATGGCGTAGAGGAGACTAAAAGCAATAGTTATATCTAGTGCAATTTCATCCACTTTCAAGTAATGACATGCTGTCTTTTTCTCTCCTCCAAGAAACCAACAGGGCAGTTAAATATATGGTGTTGTTTTGCCACGTATCTATTTTACCTAAAATATGCTGTTTATTGCACACAGCAGCGCCCTTGAGTGCACGAACTGCAGATCAGTAGTACGGTGTTGCCAAGTTGTGAGAGACCGAGATAATCTCACTCGAGTGCGCACGCACTTCTCGCGAGATGTAGTGTGGGTCATTAGGGAGGCGTAAACAGTTAGGTAGCGCAGTCTGGGGTCTCTGCATTAGGGTGGCTGAGTATAAACACCCAGCCTACTTCTAGCGCCTGGGGAGGGCTCCTGTGTGCTCAGCTTTCCGAGCAGGGCAGCTTGTATGAGCCCTCTGCTTTACAGTAGCCATTTGGAGGTCGCGATGTCCTGTGTCACTCTAACTCATCAAAAGAGGAATTTTCTCCTACCAAGCAACCCCGCCTGCGCTCGTCGTCTCGTTCTGTTAGCATTTCTGCTCTCGAGAAGATGGACCAGAACCTTCCTCCGTCTGTTGAAGTGTTCCGTCCGCCGGCCCCCACAGCTGGGAAAGGAACCCCGACGAGCGCGTCTCAGGCCTCTCCCGGCCTCCATCCCCGATGACCCGACCTCACGGCGGCAGCAGCAGTCACCTTGGATTTTTCTGGCTAAGTCCAGCGTCAGAAGCCATTTCCCCTTTCCTTCCTGAGGCGCGAGTCAGCATGTCTGGGAACGCGGGAGCGCCTAGAATGAGGCGCAGGAGTGGCCAACGACTTTCCTTTCAAACACATCCCATGATTTCTGTCATAGGTTCAACATGTTTTCCTATTTTGCTATGGTGAACCAGCCCCAGTTATGCGGTGTCTGATTACTAATGGTGCTGGACTGCGTTAGAATGGCTTCCAGGGCGCACTGGCGTTCAAATAAAGGCCTCAGCCGCATAGGTGTCCGGGGGCCAGAAATATCTTGTGCTATTGTAGCTATTCCGAGCTGTACAAACCGTGGCCCAGGCCACATCGGTTGCAAACATTGGTCTTAGAAGCGAGTACATTTTCATCTTACATAAACAACGATCCTGCACGTTGGCCTTGAGAACAACTTGGCGAAATGGAGTTCCTAGAAGTTCAGCTGGCAAATGTCATTTTCCCATTTGCATACATATACTGTTAGCTTTGGGGCAATTGCTTTGGATTTTACTAAAAACGTTAAGGTTCTGCTGAGGAAGAAAAAGTTGCATTAATTTGTACATTTGAAGTCAACCTTAGTCTGATGTAAGTCATCAGGAGACCAAGGAGCCCCGCAGACGTGCATGGTAGCTTTCTCAGCAGCGCCTCACTAAAGTTGGTCACAACGGCATAAGGAGGCAAAAAACACTTCATAAGTCATACATTATTAAACAATTATGCATTCCATTGTCGTGACATCTTTATTTATAGTTGATCTAAGAAAAGCTATGAAGACCTGGTGTATTTGGGCTTCATCAGTAGTGTATGTGTGTTCATTTGCATTAACATTCTAATTTTAAAACATAGGCCACATTCAAGTAGATTGTTTGCCAGTTATGTTGTTGGGTTTTGTCGCTGTGTTATATTGTGTTCTGTTATTGCTCAGCAATCTGACAGTGGCCAGGAGGCAGCACCTTGTGATCACTCAGACTTGGAGCATTTATTAAACTTTGAAGAAAACAGAGTTGCTCAGTGGAATGGTTGCAAAAGTTTATACCACTATCAGTTACTGAGGGCTGCATTCTGGTTCATCATTTTTCACCCAGTATGCCACTTTTTAGGTCGCGCATAGCAGTGCGCAAGCGCTGCTCTTCTGGAGAGTTGGTATCTATGCAGGCTTTTAACCACACCCACCTCATACCCATCACTATCACTCGTTCACGGGTTTGCCTTTCAAAACTCCTTTATTATCATTGTTAAATTCTTTGTTTGTCCCTCCTTGGGGCGGTTTTGTTAGACTGAAAGCGAACTTCTTCTTTCTTTTGTGTCTCTCCTTCGCGGTCATGCTCATGGCGGCTGTGGCGCTTTGAATTGACTTGCTTATGTCAACTGTTTTACTTTACATTTTCAATTCATGTGACAAGAAAAGTCCAGTTAGGAATTTACAACGCTAATAGCTATAACTCTAGCGAACGCGAGACAATCCTCTAAGTTAGGTTTGTTGAGATAGAAATTGTGTATGCTGTTTAGCTGGTAGTGGAATCCCACATAAATAGGGTAATCAGACTGATTTTCCCTTGTTATGTTTTCCTTCACAAACCTGTTGTGTACATAGAATTGTGATAGATCTATTTGTCAGTAATTACAGAATGAATGCTTCCCAGGTATATCAGCGAAAGCATATGTAGCCTTGGACCAGTCAACACAATGCACGTCGTGAACAATGCATTCTGTGCCTAGAATACATCCTTTCTGGAAAATCCAGTGAATAACTCAGAAAGGAAGCTGGGCACACCAAGCTAAAAATAAGGTAGTTTAAGTGATGTTACATGTTTCTTTGTTTAGCTTTTTACTATGGCTTTAACATTCCCCTATATTCCAGCTTCAGAATGCTTTGATGTACCATAAGCAAATACAAACTTTTAGGAAAGGTAAGGGTTCTTATTCAATAATGACATGCCCTTTCTTTCAATGGGTCGCAGTTCCCTCAGAGCAGGCCTTTTCTAGGTCTGGGGTTTAAAACAGAACTGTTACTTACACTATGTAGATTAAGGGCTTTAGGTTCACCATTCCATCATCCAAGCTTCTTGCAGTCAGTGAGTTGAGTCTTTGTTTGTCACACCTTGGCAAAGCATAGTGAAGTATTCATCTGTTACCAAATGGTATTAATTGTTTGAGTGTATCCTTCTGTTTTCACTTGAGTGCTTGCATTGAATTACTCAAGGGGTTATTTTACACCTGTAGTCCTATCTATCTGCCGGTGGCTTCCTCCTGTGCCTCTTTCGCTAAGATGTTAACATTACATATGTTAGCATGAAAAATCCAGACCTTTTGGTTTTGCCAATGATTGTTTTGTTGCAGTCTCACTACAGACAGCTCCAGCTGTCTGTTGGAGACTGTATTGTGTACAATACTCCACAGAGCCCATCTTTGCTCAAATTTGGATGGCGTTCATGTCAATCTCAGTTGCCTCAGTTTAATTTTTTGCTTTCCTCCCGTTCTGTGTTTGTTAGCCACGCAAGCTTTTGAGTTTCACCATCTGTAAATTTGTCATTCACCTGCTCCGAATGTAGCATTGCATCTAAGAAAACAAAGCCATATAAAAACACCAGCTTTCTGCATTTCAGTGTCACCTAGTGTTCACAAGAAAAACTGATTCAGAAATGCGGACGTTACAACATCAATCTTGACTGACATTAAAGATTACTATAAACAAGCATTGGCAATGCCAGTTGTTCACACTTATATATAAAGATAAGTGAGTCCGTTTGGCATTGCATTGCTGACTACGAAGTTTAGTAGCTGACTTGTGGCTACAGAGTTGATGCATCAGGACTGAACTAGGTTATGGTGGAGTTGCTGAAGTCTGAGTTTTTTCACCCTCATTTGTTTACTTAATTATACGTTATTTTTATATTCTGCAAGCTCCACTTATCCGAGTTTCAGAGCAAGATGTGCAGTGATAACAATGGTAGAATACATTTTAGGTGATACTAATCTTACAGCACTTTGCAAAGTGTTGCAGTAAACAGAAGTAGAAGAAGACTTTGACTTAAATAGTTTGAAGATAACATCGGCCTACAGGGAGTAATCACTGTTTGAGCAGGTCACAGCATGTGCACCAAGGTTCACATAAGGTCAGGAATATGAAAGCAGGATAACTGAATTGTCATAGAAATGATGGGTAACACAAAGTAATATCAGTCCCTGCGGTATGTGGACAAGTGCTGGTGTATACAGAGTAATCACTGCCCAAAGCATCAACAGTCTTAATGTAAGACAAGCTAGAGTTAATATTAGCAGTGTTTAAGTGAAATATGATAGGATAGCAGGAAATAGAGTAGAAGGGTAGAATAAGATTACTTTAAATTTCACACCGTTAATTATTATTAGCCTCTCGTAGAATTAGGCACTACTGACCCATTGAAATGTTGCCACATGTAATTTTATAATGATTAAACAAGAAGACTGCCCTAAAAGTGGTATTTAGAATGGGGCTTTGGTAATAGCATATTTATGAATGAAGCTGGGCATCACCTATGAACAGACGGGCACATAGGTGCGCTGAAGCGATTCAGGGTTGGTAGTGATGCACCACGAATACAAAGCTGAACAAAGGGAAAATGCATTGGAGAGCACCATGAAGATTCTTCTCAATCAGAATATGTTTAGAAGGCATTTAAAAGCAGATGTGAATTGTTGATCCATAACTTCTTTATCTTCATTACCATACATTACTGGCTGGATTAGCCCGTTCCTGTTAATACCCCATCAAAACCTCTGCTGATGCAGCTTCCACGTGACCTTTTTGGGTTTTTTTTAGACAGAAGATTTGTTGGACGATTCTCTGTCATCAGTGTGGCAGTCCCTCGATGAAAGGATGTCTGTTTTTGGAAAAAGTGGCACTTGGTTAGGGCACTGATGTGCATGCTTGTAGAAACTCTACCAGCTGTCTTCAAGCAAGGTCCACTGATAGGGCCAGACTGATTCTTTTACAACCTACAATTGTGAATCAAGTGAGCTGTGACCAGAACTCTAGCAGCAGAACATGGAGCTTAGCGATACTTTCTGAGTGCTTTTATCCTCCTTCGGGTTATGGAAATTAAAGAGCTTCTGTGAGCAGGAGGGCTGTAGCTTTAACTTGCCCTTTAAGTATTGTTCATCGTAGATAGGCCCAGTCACCATCAAGGGAGTGTCGCTAGAGTCCTGTTTTAGCATGTCTGCCGACGTCAGGATGAGCTTTGTTGAAACATGCTCTGGGTGTCAGCCTACCCACCCACTTCTACTTCACTCGACGCTACAATGCATAAGATTCGTTATGATGTCATGACACTCTTAAGGAGGGGAATCGGCATGTGCAAGAAGTTACTTTTGGCTTTCACACCTTTGCCAAATGGTTCATATATCCTGCCGTCGTAAAGGGTACTCCCTTCAAGGCTTTCTCCATGGGCAAAACTTAATGTCATGGAGAGAACTATTGCTACTAAGTTTGACAGCCACATGTGCCCTGTGTGGGTGGTAACTAACTGGATTTGTGACTTTGTGTGACCACATTGTGAAGTTTTCAGAAATTGCAAACATCTACAGCTGTCCTAATAACTGAAATGGTCTTTGGCAAAGAAAATGTGTGGCCAGGTTTTGGGTACCTACTGTCACCTAGTTTGGCATGATATGTGAAAAGAATTCAGAACAGGTACAACTGTAGTAAAATATTTTTTTCAGGCTGTTGTGTTCACTAACTTGTTAGCATTTCTTCAAAATGATAATTTGATAAAAAAAATAACTTGCCTCCTTCCCTGATAACTAATGAAGCCAAATTTG
This sequence comes from Pleurodeles waltl, assembly GCF_031143425.1. Taxonomy (NCBI): domain Eukaryota; kingdom Metazoa; phylum Chordata; class Amphibia; order Caudata; family Salamandridae; genus Pleurodeles; species Pleurodeles waltl. Next base: position 657,249,615 of record NC_090442.1, read on the forward strand.
TGCCAATTCCCTTTTGATCTCTTAAAAGTGTCCATCACTTCCCCTCATAAGAGGTAGTGGTGTCACAGCTTCAATGTTTTGTGATGTTTTATGCTGAAGTTCCTTTCTTTGTTGAAGCTCCCAGCCTGTGGCTGCAAGGTTGTCTGTAAGTGGATTTTTATGTGAGAAACAATTATCCCAGACACCTAATTTACACTTTACTTTCAAATGTTACATTGTTCACAGGTTCATCTTGTATCCACACCATTAAGTCTGTCACATTTACAGACATCCATGTGCTCTTATGGCCAACACAGCACTTTCACACCAGATCTGTTACACGGATGACAAAAAAAGCATCAGCGCTCGGATGCCACTCCATGGCAGTTAAGAAGCAAAACAATATCAGACAATTCAGATAACTAAAAATATATTTAACTGCTACACCAGCCCTTTCGGTGAAAAACTTTCCAAATGTAGAAATGTTGATTTTAGCTAGATGTATTTGGTTCCCCGTGATTCTTTTGAATTCCTGTAACTTTCAGTGACCTTTCATCGCCTTCTTACTGGCTGTGATGTGCTAAAATCACTACTGTCCAAAATAATTTGACATGCATAAGTACGCTGGAATAAAAACACAAAAAGTACAGGTGGGAGCGGCCATGAAAGAGATGGATTAGTACAAACGATGGGTCATTAACAGTAATTGCTACATTATGACTTTCCTTGCAACTCTTATTCTCCTGAAATTTTAGGTGTCCATCACTAGACTCTTAACTACTACGCTTCTCTGTCAAACATTTTAATGCCTATTATCTGCTTCTTCAACACTGTATAAGTATTAATTTTATACTCCCTGTAGGTTTTCTATCCTCCTGTTATTTCATCATAGTCCAAGTCTTTAATTTTTGGTGCCTGGGGTTATAGCGAAGGGTGGCAGGCTTGGTTCGCTTTGGGCTTGAGAGTCTAGGAGGACATAGAGCTGAACCAGTCTCAGGCATCTGGCTAGAGACTCCAGTGGCTCGCCCACTTTTGACTCAAGGTGACCGTCTCAATGGAGTTAAGAAGTCTGTGCTATGGAATTTGCTTCTTCTTCGTCAACACCAGCAAAACAATCACCTAATGTTAGGCATACAGCTAAAAACGTTGCTGCCTGCAGTCACACAAAACCTTTTAAGCTCCAAAGCACACATATAACCTATCCTGAACTTGCTGAAGGCAGAACTGGTTGGTGGCCATTATTTAAGTGCTATGAATCGGTGGATTCTTGGCGACCTGTTTAATTCTTCCAGTAAGTAACACTTCTCGAGGGCCAAATGGAGCAAATCCGTGCGAATAATAAAGAAACGTACAGTGCCAACTCGTTTGCTGATATTTTTGTTTTACAGACAATCACAATAGCTTTAGCTGGTTGCCGATCCACACTGGAAGGTAGCATTTTCAAAATGTATGTTAAACATCTCCGAGGCAGTCAGAGAAGCTTTAGATAAAGCCACAAACGTGTGTATTTCCACTGGATTCACAAAGACTTGGTGGTTTCTTGCACTCTTTTGACTCAGCACCTTTGGCCTGCGTTCTGCTTTGAAGTTTGATGTTCTGCAGCCTGCTGGGTCACCACAGTCATTGCTCACTGCTGAGTCATTGCTTGGCCTTGAAGGGCTTACTCACTGGTGATGGAATTCGAAGGGGGTGTTAATGGATCACTTTAATTTATTCGTGTCTTATTACACCTCATTCATAGTCAGAGTTCCTGCGTAAAAGCTGTCCTCTGACTGCAGTTTGAGGAGCGGCTCAGTGAGGCTGGATCGCATGACACCAGGCGAAACTTGATGCAACAGTGAGCGGTTTGTGTGTTCAATTTTGTACCAGTGCCCAGAAGTGATATTGTGCCTTACAGTAAATAGCAGCATGCCATGTAATTTTATAATGAGTCATCACCAATTAGAAAGAGAAATTGGAACAATTTAATATATTATACATATGCTCACTCACATTAATGCCAACTTGTTGTGTAAACTACTTGACTAAAACCTTTCAGCTTTTTGTCTGTTGGACCCCTTTTCACAGTATTGTAGAACTCTTTTATCCTATTAGTAGTACTAATCTGTATGAATGAGTCTGGCGGTATGCCAGGACAAAATCTCAAGCTATGTTTGCAGGTTGGCATGCGTAAATCGTAGATTGTCACAGCAACTCTGCATTATTTTCTTTGTCCTAAGTATAAGGCCTGTTTTGTCATACAGTATTACGGGGAAGTGACTGTCACATTCCTTCTGAATCCCATGCAGAGGCTGAGATGAGCACTCTGGTTGAAGACAATCAAAGTGTATCGAAGCACCTGTGGATCTCACACCAAATCGTGGCACCTGGCACAATTCTTTTCACCAGGCGTGGACATCGGATTATTTACCTGTGTGTTCACAGAGGTACTCGTAGATGATGGGCACCTATGTTTTCTAGCTTCTTTCTTTTTTCAGAGGCCAGCGGAGTTGTCAGGACCACTGGTCCCCTGTTGCACACATTGATCTAGCTTGTTGTGTACTTTCATGCATATTTATAGAGGGATTAAACTCCACTGGAGCAACTGGTTATGAGGTATGGGTCTTGGGAGAAATGATGAAACGTCTTATTTTCTAAAGACTCACATGTCTCATTATTTGTTGAGCCGTTCGTCTAACATATTCTATGGATCAGAGGTTTTTTTTCTGGAGTGTGTCTCTATGCACGTTAGAAAAAGTGTGTATGTAAAAGAGCGTAAGGGTTTGGAATTAATAGATTCATTTTGATGCTGGTAAAAGAGTCGGTCTTTTATATATTGTGGTATGATCCCCTCATGACCTTCCACTAATACTCTGATCACACTAAAATGTACATCAAAGTACTCCCAAGACCACTTAGCTCAAGAATCAAAGTGACTAGCTGTTGTCTTTAAACTGTAGGTAAAGAAAAAGACTCCTGCTTAACCGAGCTAAGACCCACCTCTCACTCTCCATCCAAGAAGAGTGATCTCCTATGGTCAATCAAGATATTTTCTCCCCCCAACCTCAAGATTGCGCTGATCCTGCAAATGATACACCTGCACCCTGATGAACTTGCGAACAGCTCACCCATCACCCACCTGCCATTCATGGGCAAGATCATTCTGCCCTTCTTCATGAAAGGTCAAGAAGACCACATTCCTTCAAGACTTTCATATAGCTTCAGACCACAGTGCAGTGCAAAGATGACTACCATCCAAGTGGTCAGTGATTCACTTCAGATCACTGACACTTTCGATCCCCGTCTCCTGACTCTGATTTATGTGTCTACAGCTTGTGATAACATCAGCTATCAAGCCCTTCCTGACACTCCTTGAGAACAGGAATTAAACCTCAGTCTTGTAGGTTCCTGTATTCCTCCTCAAGAAAAGACACTAGCCAACCAAACCAGTCCAAATCCATCTATGTCGACTTCTGACATTCCCTAATCCTCCATTCTATTTCCAGCGATCCTCATTCTTTACACAGAACTCGTTTGAGTTCACTTGACCAATGAGAAAGTAAAGGTTTGTTAGTATACAGATGATATCCAGCTTTACCTGAAGGTTTGGGTGGGAAAGTGCACTATCCCATTAAAGCACTGCCGCTCTACAATCCAGTCCTCGGCATAGAGGACTAACCCCAAGCTTAAATATGTGCTTCATCCTCCTGAGCAAATGGATGACAAGAGCAAGCAAAGCATTGACTCTTAGCAAACCATTTCCTAACCTTCCCGCCAATATTTATCCATAGGACCTAAAAGGGAAAGCCTCCTTTCTCAGCAAAATGAACGATTTTTTCCCTTTCGCTTCTACTTTAGAACTGCTGCCTAAGTCTGTCACACCTCAGTATAGGTGAAGCCTTTTTCTTCAGCATCCCAGAGTGCCACGTGGCACCTTTTGATTCCTACATGACACCGGACAACTAGTGAATGGATTGAATATGTTTGAACTCTGCTTGTTGCGTCTGTGCTCCTGCATTACCTTCAACGCCTGCTGCACTGTCTTCAAGTCAGTAAACTTTTGCAGCCCACCATACCTAATGCAATCTTCGGTGACTACACAGCACCCTCAGCAGTAGCATCACTTTTACTCAAGACCTGAAGGTGCAGAAATGCCAGGACAAGAAAGAAGACCTTCTTTCTCTATATCCTGAGGATCTGGATTGCCATGCCCACCCAGATCTAGCAAGCTTACTCCTTCATACTCTTGTGAAATAATACCGAAGAGCAATGGCTTCAAGCAACTACTTACACAGGTAGAACTCCAAATAGCTCTAAAGTTGCCCCTTACCCCATTAACCCACTTTTCCTGAGCACCTGATATGTAATTTTCCACTTTCTTATTTTACCCACACCTCTGTACAGTGTTCCATTTCCGTTGCCTCAGGACTAGAAAATAATGTGACTTTTGGGACGACAGTTAGTGTTGGTCTTTCCAAGTGTAAGTGATGTGGCTGTTTTTCTTCAGCTTTTTAATGATTCAAGCAAGAGTGTGCATAATGGTTTTCAGCCTGTGGAGCTTGTGATCTGAGAAATTACTGCTACCAACAGTGGCTTGGATGGTAGCTCTGAAGTTCAATTCAGAAAAGTAGGCGTTTGCGCTGTACAGATATGTGAGCTGGTGCAAGCTGTATTAGTTATCTTGGTGCCTCAGCCAGCTGAATAGATAACATGATCACAGCTGCATGGGTGGCTACCCCTTTTTTGTGGAAGCACACAACTTCTAAACAAAACATGTATTCCTAGCTCCCAATATGTGGGCAGAGCCAAAACTCCTCTAGTGATGCACACGTGATTGTCTGGCGACAGCTGACCTGACAAGCCAGAACATAATGAAAGGGAGGTGTGCTGCATCACAGCAGGGGTTCCTGGGACGAATCCAGGGTTTCTTTTCAGCCATGATCCGCATGAATTTCCCCTCACTGCTATTGCTGCTGCACTCTGGAAAGCTCAAGAAAAGGTCTCGACAGCAGATTTTAAATCAAAAGGTATCCATGGAAATTGTGAAGGAGCGTGATAAGATACAGAAGGCCTCCTGCTAGACGTGTGAAACAGAGACCTTCATGATGTGAGTTGGCCAGATGATGGCCATATTGGTGCTGCAGATGATTGGTTTCCATGGTACTCCTGCCACTAATTAGCATGGACCTGTGCTCTGACAGCTGCTGAAGGAATTGCACATGGGTGTTTTTCCTTGACCAGGAGGTCGATTGTCAGGCGCTCTTGCCATTCTTATCATCATTGCCAAGTATAATGTTCTTTTTTTATTTCATTTTCTTATTCATTGTGTTAGGCCTATTATGATCGATATGACCTTAAGACTGGAAAAACACCCCTTTCATCATAGAAAATCCTGTATGTTCGCGTACGTTTCACTTTCTAAATCCCATTCACTTGTGTTTCATACGTGGACACATTAGCAGCGGGTAGTGCTTTGTTGCACAATGTGCCTCTAGCATTTTATAATGGGACTTATATTTTAAGAGCAATGCAGACAACTCGCTCAGCAGGGAATAAGGTCAACGCAGGTTTCCAGACAAACTATGGGACAAATTAGACCTCTACCTGCAACTAAATGTTCCTACATAACAGCAGGCACGCCCACCAGGCAGCCTTCAAACACTTGACTGACACCTACAATTATGTCTTCTCCTTCTGAACAAATTAAGAGTGGGCCACACTACGATGTATCCCAGTGGCACACAACTCCTACACTGTTGTCTCTAACACACTTACACCTAGCCCCCCAATCCCCCTCTCTCTCTCCTGTCCCACTTCCTTGGACTCCTCGGCCAGGTTGCATAGGTGATTGTCACACTCTAGGTCCCAGTTTATACAGAATTAGCTATATATATAGTCAAGCTATCTTGTTCATATGTAGATCTACTCTGTTGTAAGTACTTTGCACTCACATGTTTCTCGAACAATACCCCGGATGATGCATGCATGTCATTTTATTTTTATTTGTTTCTTTTCCCGCGAATTTTTGAAAAAAAAAAAAATGAGAACTGGTCTAAATGTGACTGACATACACTAGTCGTAGGTTCAGTCTTATGTTTGCGGACTCCTCTTGAGTTATTTATTTTTATTAATTTTTTATTGGCTCTCAAGAGCCCTCTTGAGCTATTTTAATGTGAGAGACTGGAGTGCAAGGTATTCAGTGATTCAAGGCATACATGGCAACCCTTGTGATGCTATCATGGTACACAACCATGATCAAAGGAGGCAAGCGCCATATGGGTTATCCAACAAGTAAACAAGACCAGGAGAAGGACAATGTTGGCCTTGGAATGCAGATGAAAGTCCAGACCCTTCACAGGGCCGGGAGAGATGTCCGAGAGATGCTGAGATTAAAAAAATACTTACAGTGGCATTCATACTGGTAAACCACTCACAAATCCATGCAGACGTGAGGGCAAAAACAAATCTGAGGATCGCAGTGAGGGGTGGGTCCCTCATGCAGTGTATCAGGAAAATGAGCTTGGAGCAGGGAGAACACATCAGGATAAGATGAAGGCAGACGGAGAATTGTCTGGCATGGCTACCTCGAGTAACCTAAATTCCAGAAGGACAACTGTGATTGACTTAAACATTTATGCTTTATACCTTCTTGGCATAGTCTTTCGAACGCCGCGAGTGCCTGAAATTATACACATTGCATCCAATACTCTGCATTCACGCCAGTTCTCAAAAATGTGATGTCCTTTGTGGGCACTGATGGCTTAGAATTCTCCATCTCTACTTGGCACAGTCACACTAATACTCCTCGAATCATACATCTTCACCTCTAACACCTCTCTTCCTGGCTTTACATGTTCAGCTAATTGTATCTTTTGTTGCTCCGAGACCCAGTAACTGCAACAAAATATCCTTTTCAGCCAGCTTCGATGTTTCAAAGATCATTTCTTGTTCTTTCCTCCTTATGGTTCCAAGCACTGGCTAGAATCCTAAATGCATTACAGGATTGATTTTTCCTTTGCACTGCTGTTCAGAAGTCAATAATTGGTGAAAAATCACTCCCTCAAAGATAAACCAATTTACAGGCAAGTGGCTATCCATCAATTTGGCACAAAGAATAGGCCTGAACGAAAGAGAGTATTATTATAAAAGAAGGTTATAGTGGGACATGGCCCATAATACAGAAATCAGATATGCCTTTGATGAATTATTGTAGGAGTTTGCTTCGCTCTCTTTGTCAAGCGAAAGTGCAAAGATCTGTAAGCAAAGACCAATACACTGAAGTGAAAAGAGCCCACAGTTGCAAGAATAGACTACACAGTTGCACACTCTATTTAATTAAGCCACGCCAGTAAGAAGTGAGACAGATTACTGGGTGTAGGAATTTTGCATTTTGCGGGACAAGTTGGTGATGCAAGGAAAAGCTTGCCAAGAAGGGGGATAATGCTCCACTTTTACCAATGTTAAATTTTCGAAAAACTGAGAATAGTGTGTGCATGGCGATGCAGACCTGTTTAAATTGTAATTTTTGTAATATAGCGCCTAATACCCTGTTATGCCGTATGTAGGTGATTTAAATAAGTTGTTAATATTATCCACTTTAACAGTACTCGCAAATCATATTCTACCAATTTCTTTTTGTTTAGATTTTGGGAGGTCTGGGGGGTGTTACTTGTGTAACAATTAGTGTATATTCACTATCCTTCATGTTTAGACTGTAGGTTATGTCTTTGTTTGCATCCATGTCCTTATTTTTGCATTTTTATACAGCACCGGTCTAGCAAGTGCTGAGGAGGAGGAGCAGCGTATTTGACAAAGTAACCAATAAACAGAGATCCTGACTCGATTTACAAATAAATATTAAACATTGGAGGAAGAATGACCAGATTAAGAGTAGTAAACCAGGAAAATGTGCAAATGGGAGGGATGAGGCGGTTATGGGGAAGGAGGAGGAGGGAGGAAACGGGGCAGGGTGCACGCGGATGAAAAGAGGAGAGGAGGCGAACGGTGAAGAAAGGAGGAGGACGATTGGACACCGGGAAAGAGAAGAGGCGAGGGGCAGAGAGCAGCAAGATGGAGAGGCAGGAAAAGGTTAGAACTAGTGTTTCTAAACATATAACGCTGAATGCCATTGATGGAGAATTTCAGCGCTTGATCAGTTCATAATCGTTTATGGTTATGATCTGCTTCACATAGATGTAATTGGACACTATTTAGCTCTAAAGCGCCCTTGCAGTTTTTCTCTGGTTGTATTTCTCTCTACCTATTCATTCTTGGTGCATAATTATCTCATTACATGTCTTAGCTTGTATTTATTTTGATCAGGTTGCTCAGATTTATTCGTGAGTTACGTGACAGGTGCCTAATTTCATCGATGCTAACTCAAAATGTGAGCTGTAGTTAATGTCTCTGATATTGACCACATGAGTCATTAACTTAAATTCTAAGTTTGAAAACATGTGCTAAAACAAGGTCCATGGAAAATGTGGACACTCACTGCTTTAGCCACAGTAAGCGGGCATTTACGTCACATGAATAATTTTTCCAAAACTCCTTGCTTTTGTTTCAATTACTGTTATAGCTTATTCGAGTTTGTTTGGTAAAGCTGGCAAATTATCAGCTCAAATAGAACTTTTCTCAGTAAGTTCCCCAATTGCATGGTGAAAAGTCTGGTGTGATGTATTACTGGCTCCATATAAATGTATATGGAGGCGGGAACACCCCTTTCTAATGCCAACTGAAATGATGAATGTGTTCTCTTTAAAATATTGTAGCAGTTGGATTCGATTTAAATGGTTTACCCCATTGGCGACTTTCTCTTGTATGCCATTTTGTTTCAAGGTGCCCCATAAGAACTCTACTACATGGCTCTTAAGCCTAGTGCCGAACTTGAAGGAGAGATTTGGGTGATATGACTGTTAGTTCTTATTCTGTTTGTTTTTAGGGAAGATAGTAATTATGACTCACGTTAGCATGGTACAAACCAAGATGTGGAACCTGCAACATTTTCAATAGCATAGGAACAAGCTCTTTTTATGAAGGTGTCCAGATTTCAATTTGGAGTTCTGCGGTCTCCGCATCTTTATGACTGCGAAGCTTCACAATGCCCCACGTTAGTTCTATTAAAGTTACAGGCACCCACAAATTACAGCTTGTATTTCACTCAGTTGTTTAATATCAGTACTCTTTAGGGACTTAATGTGCTATATTAAGAACAGCATCCCATATACCACCTCTATATAATATTTAATAATATTGCTTAAACCTTTTCAGTTCATCCCTCTCATCTGTTAGTACCTGACTATTGTATGCAAATATCCTTTTTATTCGAATGTGTTGCTTCTTATAGTAGATCAATTGTTTGAAGGACTTTAAGTCCATGTGAACCTTTTTCAGTCATCTGCCCAAAATGCAATACGTCCAGTTTTTGTGACTGTGTCCCATAATACATTTTTATTGATTGATTTCACTTTTAAGTCATTTATAAAAATAACCAACATTTATTCTCCTGGGAAACTGGAAGGCGTCCCACAGAATAGTTAGAATGGTGGTGTTCATTACTAGAAAGCTCACTAGAAAGAAATACAGCAATTGACCGTTTCTGTGGACAAACACAGAACTCCCTATTACTGCTTGATTAAAATACCATCCCCTAAATCCTTGTATTGATTTAAGGTCATTGTAGTCATATCGCACTAGGCATGGCCTCCATGTAAATTAGAGTGGTTTATGTCATAAGCACTTTCTTTTGATTTGGAGGCAAGAAATGCATCAATGCCTGGCTTTTTTTTCTGTTTCCATTCAATTAATCTTTTTTTGTTATCTTTGTTATTGTCGTTCATGACTATGATGCCTTTGAAACGTTGATCCTGAATTAGTCTATTGTTTAATAATATTACAATAACTTCAGAGTCTCAGTGGTATTGTCCAGGAATTCATTCAATTCAAACCAACTCCATGTTGCTAAATCATCTATGGTAGGGCTACAGATAGAGGCCCAGTGAAAGGGTGGGCTTGTCTGTCTCCTGTAAAAATCACCCAGCTAGCAGAATCAGCATTTTTAACCTAATTTTAAGCTTAGGTGTAATGACAGGTGTTGAGTCAAGCATCACTGATGCTGTTGGAAGGTGACATATTAATCAGTTTACAAAAATGTCAAAATAAAATGAATCTTGACTTTGGAAAATTACCAAAGCTCATGGCCAGTTGGACAGATGAATCCATCGGAATGTCCTTCTGGTGCTATTGAGTATGATAATTGCATTTCCCCTGGTCACCAAGGTTGTTTGTGATCTTTGTTTCTTAACAAGCCTTCTGACCCCCTGGGTTAAAGTAATTCATTTGTTGATATTGTTTTTGCTGAGGACGCCAAACTTCAATGACATGGAGCTACATTCCACTGCTTGTCTTCAAGTTAATTGCCTCACCTGCATGTCCTCTTGTCCTTTGCTTTTCTCTTGACCTGCACCTGGTCATATAGCAACTAGTGATGTTTAAGTAGAATTCACATTGAACCATACCTCCAACATCTGCTGCAGGAATCTGAGGTACAGAGACTCAGATGAAACCAAATGGATGTGAAATAGATCATGCCCTTTTCTTTTACAGATGACTGTATTTGATATGAGGTTTTGTGTAAGAAATTTGAAATGGGCGGATTTGAATTATTTTGGTGTAATTGACCACAAGGCCTCAAATGTTAAATTGATAGCAAGAGTGTCAGCTTGCAAATTAAGTGCAGGTGTCTCATTTTCTCAAATAGAACGAGACAGTATTGTATTGGTCTTTACATCTAAAAAAAAGTGGTTTCCAGCAATAGATCTGTTATCCGGTGTTAGCGTTCTTTCACCCGAATGCTCTGAGGAATGCCCTTGAGCCTTGATGCATATTTATCCCTATTTTTCCAGGCCCCAAGACCCATGCATGGTCCGGGTCACCATTCTGTTCTGTCTTCTGCTTCCTGGATTACCTGGCCCATCTTCTAACCAAGCTCAGCAGCCCTCTCCTTGTGTGTTCCAAGGTGATGCTGTGTCCTGTACCACTCCGTATGCACTAATTGGATAGCAGTTGCGATTCATTGGCACTGATCTGCACCAGCAGTGCTCGTGTCCCCACTGACTGCAACTTTATACAATTTGTACTCCCAGCAGTCCCTGTATGGGCTTCTATGGCCACCATATTCATATGCACAATGCCCCGTTCTCCCTCCCTTCCTGTACTCCTTTTCTGTTCCCATATCTAATATGGTGACATTATGATCTTACTTACATAAATAACAGTTTTCATTTTCAAAGAGATTATTGCATTGCAAGGACACATTTAGCCAGTGACCATTTTCATCCGTTTCCTAGTTCTAGGTTCATCTGAATCACAAAACGTTTAAATATTACCTTTTTATATTACATTTAACACCAGCTGTAAAACAAATTAAATGCTGTGACCAAACAAAACCTGTCGTACTCAAGAATCCTCTTCAATACTAGAGGCATAAACATTTAATAAGGCACCCCGTTACTAGGTGCTCAAATCGTAAAATCGGAATGAGAAATCTAGACAAACAACATTCAAAAGGAAAACAATATTAAAACATGCTTAAGGGATGACCTACAGTGCAGTTCTTGTGGAAGATACTCCCACAATGTTGGACCCGGAATGCAGAATAGTCTCCCACCACTGATGTTTCTTGAAACCACTGAAAACCTAATGTGCTCTTGTTGGCCATTGCAGGACTGTGCCGCCTGCTTGGAAGAGCATCTTGACTTGGGCAGCTGCCTGCTGAGTCCTAGTTGTTGTCTGGGTATTTGATGGCTACAGCGCAGAACGGGATACATAGAGTGTTTGAAAGGCCAAAGCATTGATTGTTGTGTTTGTAAGTGAGTTGCACGCCTTCAACATTTTACAGATGTGTGGGTTATTCCTAACCGTTCCAGCTATTCGGCCCCGGTGTAGCGGTACCACATAGGGCACAGCCACTACCTCACTGATTTGGCCACCAGGGAGAATCCTACAACGGGCCTATTTCCGGCAGATATTTACATCCTTTGAATCCACATAGATTCCCAGGTTTATCCGCAAACCACAACATAACAAACAATGACAAAACTACAAATCCTTGCTTTGTGTTTTCTGCAAAGTGATTTTGTGTGTGAAGCATGATCTATGCTCTTTGTTTGTTTCTCTTACTATATGGTTATGTAAGGTATTCGCAACAAACCCGTTTCAAAAAGAGGTTGTAAGCAAGCCCAGTAGAAGCAGGTACCTTCTTATTAGTTTTGCAAATTTTAAAACTATAGTTATACTCTCCAGAATACTTTGTAAAGAGTGGGAGTTGGTGTCAGCACAAAGAGAGCTGGAGATTAAGTAAAGTAGGCAGTGTTGCAGCGGGCATGGGTATGAACACACTACATTGACGTGGCGGCCTCCCTCTGCAGTCAATATCCATTAACCTACATACTGAAAAACTGATTTGTAGAACATCTACTCTTACAACTATCTTCTTGGAAGATGCTGACTGTACACTTTGTATATGCTCCTTTCTCTAGCAAGCCTTGTCTGCTGCAAAAAAAACAATCTTTAAGCAGCTGCAGACACCATAGGCCAAAGTTTGACCTCTCCTTTGGATGTAAAAAGGCAACTGAAATTCGGGCAAAAATGAAAACCTATGTTTATTACTGAGTCCTTGTGTGTGCTTTAGGTACCTGTAGGTACTGGTATGTCTAGCTGCTGTTGAGATTCTCATGCACCCTGCCCGCTTCCAAATATTTGCCCAATAATGTGATCTCAGTTGTAAGTGAAATTAGAAAAGCTCTTATAACTGATGAACAGTAATTTAATATCTCCACTACATCACTTGGGTGTTTCAGAAGCCACTTGAGAACTGTGGTTGCAGAGCAATTCTTTTGATCCTATTGATGTGCAATCAGTGGATACTTATGAAATAACCTTTGGAATGCTTTTGATGGGTTGTCATTTCAATGGTTCCTGGAAGGACCAGGACTTTCATTTTAGTGACTCACTAATGCTGATTTGCTTTTGTGCTTCATATGGTAGGACATTCTCGAGTGGTTTTTTTTAAGAACATGCAGCTAAAATACTTTCCATAATCATATCGGCAGACGTCACACACAGTGGCACGATAAAGGTGAAACAGGCCATATTTCAAGCAAGGAAATGGGCCCCCTTTCCTCCTCATTGTGTATGAAAAGAGAAGCCTACTTGGCCCAAAGACGAATTGTGGTCCAGTGCACTTCTCACGCCTCTAGGCCCAGGGACCTCTTTACTTGTGGCACTAGGTTTAGTTAGACCCTCGATCATGCAGAATTTTCCTGAAATCGATTGTACAGAAATCTGTCCCAGAATATTACAGTGTGTTCATCCAAATCCCGTGGTCAAGCATTTTCCTCTGTAGAGTTCTTTGGCGACACATATGTTGGATTAGTGGCCCCACTATCAGAATATTAAAGGAAATCCCACGAAATGCATGCAAAACCATGAGATTAAAGGAAATGCTAGCCTCATTTATTTTAAAGTATAAAGGCACCTACCTCTGCAAGCTCACAATATGCATTTATGTAGTTGTGTGGCACCTGTCCAACTCTGCTGAAGTGGGAGCTGCACCTAGATGTCACTTCCTGTTTGCTGCAGTATGGCTGCTGCCCTGACCCTGTGATGCAGCCGCTCTGCCTTTCATGAGACTATGGAATAGTCTCAGCAGCCCCAGCTCCCACATCACTGAAAATTCTAGTTTCCTCTTAATCCGCATTCATTGCTGTGCAATCAATGGAGTAAATAGCTGTGGTAGCCTTGTGGAGGCCGGGGCTTCCTTAGATACCATCTCACAACTTAGTTTGCCCTGGAATTTAAGTCATCAGCACTCTGCGTTTGCTTTTTACCGTCGAGCCTGCGTTGCATGCGCTCGCGCCTGCGTATCGCAGCGAGACACTTTTCTATTTAGAAAAGGGCTCAGAGCCCTGTCAACTTCACTTCAGTGTTTTTTATTGGTTCGTGGGCTTGCTTAATAAAATCTGCTTGCTTTCATTAGTCAAAGGCAAGCATACGTCATGCCTTTTCCGGTGACTAGCCCTCCTCAAGCGCAGCGACCAAGTACAGAAAACATGCGAGCTAGCTGTTTTCCATCGGGCTCGTGGACTTCTTTTTCTCTAATTTACTAGCGCGATCTCGCTTGGCAGAAGTCGAGTGCTTTACATACTTAATTTCACTTTTTCAGGTTGTGTACACAAATGCACTTTTGCCCGATAGGTGAAAAGTCAGGTTAGGAGTTTACAACGTGATCAGCTCTAACATGAGCAAACGCGAGACCCGTTGCATTGTAAATGCTTGTTTTCTTTCTTATTATTGCCAAGTGTCTTTTATTTCTAAAATTTAAATTGGCCAAATAAGGACTGACAAGGTGTCACATGTGATATAAGACTGAGTCGAGGTCCATGTTCCCAAGAGTTCTCACACCATTGCTAGCTGGTGCACACTTTTAGGTGAACCAGCCCTGGGTATGTGATTACTTTGATCAAGACCAGCCCCATGTCGAATCACGTTAGGATTCCTGTTGTATAAATAAAACGAGATGCAGTGTGTCACTTGCTTGTTTTTGGATTGTGACTTGTAGGTGGTGTCATATCTACAGAGGTGGGTGGCATCTGTGTGAGAGAATGGATAATGATGGTTTTGAGTAACAAGCAAACTTTACAAAAATATAAGGGAAACTGTTAACAATCTCTAATTACAAACAATCCTGTAGCCTTGGGAGTACATAATTCCCCTAATGTAGCAGGGTCACATTCACTTGACATCTATAGACTTTTAAAGCAATAAGTCATTTTAAGCTCTAAAGACATAATGCACCCTAATTCAGCAGTGAAATGTGTGTACCCAATGGTTTCCCTGGACCTGGGACATAGGGGGAATGACTGCTGGCTCGGATTACCTTTTCTACTAGACACTTGCTTATCCACATGTAATTATGTTTTTTCTCCTGCTTCAAAGAAGTACAGCAGTCAAATGGCTGTTTTAATGGTATAATTCGCTGTACTGTCTGAGTAGATCATACTTAAAAGTAGGGTGATGCAGGAAATGTAGCATATGGCTGACGCAGCTAGCTGAGCAGACAGACTATCACAGGACCAAAAGACTCAGACACAGGCAGAGAATCACCAGAATCAGCTGACAGCTTTGGCCAATATGACCTCTGACCTTGTCTCAGCACTCATGGGCTCATGGTCCTTTGCCTGGTCTAGTTTTGCAGTTATGAGAAGATGTACTTCCTTCACAGGTAGCCTATTTGGACCTACCTTCAGCTCCTTCTGTTTTCGTTGGTGCAGTATGTATTGCTTTGTATTCATATATCTCTTGCTACAGTTGAGCATTGTATGTGCCGCGGTGGAGGACTACAAGAAATCTGAATTTTTAACTCAATACACTGCCTGGGGACTCTTGCTCTATACTACCTATGCAGCAGTAATTTTGGATTTCACTTTGACAGTTCCTGTGCAGTAGTCATCTTGGATTGTGCTTCAAAATTGCCTCTCGAGTAGTGTTTGCCGTGAGCTGATTTTTGGTGGGTTGCCAAAGACCGGGCAATAAAAAACGATGCCTTTAAATTCTGTATTTATCTTGTCACATTTGCTGAACCTCAAAGAAATAGGTCAAATGTTGGGCTCTGTCTTCTGTTGCTTATTTAACACTCAGGCTGTTGTTTACAAACTCCTCACTTAGCAGTTAGACACAGAAAAATAAAGTGAATTATATGATAGCCCTGCTGACGTACATGAATTGTGAAAGGAAAGCTGGAGGATATCATTTTTTTCCTAACACTCAACAAAATGTAAATACTTGCAAATGAACTGTACACATTCAGCAATCAGGAAAGCAAAATTCAGCACATTTTTTGTGATTCTGAAGTGTGATGAAAGCAAAGATTGTAGTAGGATCAGAGCAAATCAAGGCACTTGGTAATGCACAAATAATAAATAGTCACTGAAACCCGATTTCCACATATCATTTTTGAGCATGTGAAAGTGTAGTTTTAGATATACAGCACTATTTCTGTGCCAATTTAGTGACCATTTCAATGAAAAATATGCTATCTGCCTCCCACACAATGCTTTATTACATAAAAAAATTGCTTACCTGTTGTATTTTAAAGCTAGGTGGGTCCCGAAGGTTTGTCAAAATAAAAAGTGAGTTGTGGTTCTAAAACATTTGTGAGCCACTGCTCTAGAGCACCCGAGTAGGTGTAAGTGCCCACCGTGTGACTCGGTCATGAGTTGGATACTTATCATCTCTCTGCAGCATAAACGAGAGGACAGGCGAGCATGGACGTCAATTCACCAAAATGTGACGATGAGACATCACACGCCATTTGTCCTTTTACTTTTACTCACACATATGCCTACACACACTTTTACACATTCACACGCACACTCGCATAAAGAGACTCCCACCCGCAAGCATGCACACCATACATTTAAAAGTATGTTTACTTACCTCAGATGCCATTGAAGGCCACATTGCAGCTAATCGTACGCCTTGTTTTTTAATTACACTAATAGTGAATAATATATTATTCCCTATTAGTGTAATAAAACACTGACAAAAAACAAGGATAATTGACTTCCACAGGGATGAGCTACCGCCTCATGCTTCTGGTGCTGATTTTGCCACCTCTGAGGCCAGGGGTCGCATAGGACAAGGCAGGGGTCGCAGGCGACCCCTATATGACGTCCATGTGGGAGAGCAGACTGGGGAGAGATAGTTCAGCCTCTGCGGGCATTTGTCTTGGATATTGAAGCTCAAACGTAAACTGTTGATTCCTCCAGGTACTCTGCTGCTCGTAAATACGGATTTCTTTGAGCAGTTTTCCAATTATAACTTCCTTTGTGTACAGAGCTGGGCGGTGTAGGACTTCTAATGTACACAAGTGAAATTAATGTCGTCTTCCAAAAAGCAGCAGTGGAAATGTCAGTGTCTGCGAAGGTTGTGGATGTCTGCTGTGATAAAGCCATATTTTACCAATGAGAGGATTTGATTGTGTTAAAGAGAAAGGGTTGTTGTGCTCGACTGAGAAACAGGGGCGAGGGTGGTGGGGACTACACTTTCGTCAGTCGTGGAGGGATCAGCTTGGGAAGAGACGAGGCTGCAAGTGCGTATCGAGATTGCTTGTGGTCTCGTAGCTTTGGAACCTGGGCACGTGAGTCCGGGTTACAAGTGGGCAATTTAAGGCAACCTTGAGCCAGGCTCAGGCCAGAAGTCAGGCTCTGATTCAGCTCTGTCGTCCAGTTGGAGGCTGAGTCACAGATGTGCGTTGCATTGCCCTGTTACGTTGTCCTTTGTGTAATTGTGTTATAGAAAATTACAAGGAGTCTTCTGCGAAATGAAAAAGATCCTGTTTAACAGGGCATGAGCAGGAATAACATCTATTTACACTAAAGGTGTTGTTGTGGTTAAAGGTGGACAAGCTCCATGCGGTGTCCTGTGACTTTAAATTGCCTTGGTTAGTCTGGTGTGCTGCCTGGCTTGAGGATGCTTCAATGGAAATTGCTTTGAGAGTTAAAACAGGGAAGACCAGTGATATGTACCTTAGGCACTCTTTCCGTCCATTGACATTTGTGTTATGGAGAAAAGCGGGGATGCATTTTTATTGCATTTAATTTACGACAGAGCTTAATACCAGTTTTAGAGACATACTTTTTTGAGTATTTGGAATCAGACTCGGGGTTTGAGAGAGGCAACCCAGTGCATGTTGTAAGAGAGGTTTATTTACATCAAGCAGTAAGGTAGACCTTACTCAGAGGCCCAGAATCGCCTGGCTGAAAGCCTGAAACACTCACCAGCAGCATAAACAATGCCAATACAGAACTCTCACAGTAGCCAGGCCTGGTCTAGATGGATAGCAAACACCACTCGGCTTACCCCGATTCTAGAGAGATTTTCTAAGGTCTGGTATGTCTATAACGTAATTTAGAAACTGTGTAAACTTTTATTAAGCATATTGAACTACGCATACTAATGTCCTCAAAGCATAGTTCTTTCCTGTAAATCTACTAACAGAATTGCCTTTGCCGCTCAGCGCCACTTCGTTGCTTCCGCAATTTAGGGAGTTATTAAAATCCCATTTGTTGTCTGGAATATAAGCACTTGTTCCTGGAGAGTCCAGTGCCAGGACATCCTAGATAGCAGCCCGATTTAAATAGTTCCAAACCAGTCACTCTAGCCTTGAGGATAGCTTCCAAACTGAGTGAGTAGATGAACATCACAATATCTTTTTTTGACACAGAAGGAGAGTACAGATAATGTATTTCATCACCAATATGGGAAGAAACAAGTTTCAGAGATTTATTTTAGACAAGTGTTGTGCATAATTGCAACTCTACACGTACTGGCGTGGCACTGCGTAAGACTCAACTGAAATGTAGGAGGACAGAGGTGTAGCAAAACCGAGGAAAGTCCTCGGACCATTTCAATGCATAGGAGAAACTACAGCAGATAGGAGGTTGATGGAAGTGTGGGCGTATGTATAATCCTGGTCCTTGTGTGTGTATTAAGTAGTTCTGATGGTGAGAACAGTTTATGGAAGCAGATGAGTCTGCGCTTTGCAAACCTTTGGGAAACTGGGCAGGAGGAGGCTCCTACCATGCATTTCAGCATGCATACAAAATAATTGCGGACATTTTAATTACCAAGATGTAATCAGGCAAATTGTAAAGAGCAAGTCTTTTCAGCAGTGGTGACAGGTTTGTCTGCCGGGATGGGTGGGCTACAGTAGAGTGAGTGGCACAGACATATACCAGAGGATTGGAGTTTGCATGTGGTGTCATGATGCTAGAAAATTAATGAGTATCCCATGAGTCGGCGGCGGGACATGTACACTCCAGGCAACCTAATGGTGGGAGTCTTCTAAATAAAAACTCATGTGAAGAGGTTAGTCACATAAGGGTCTAACAAGGAATGCCCTAGACCCACAGACATTATGTTAAAAGAGCCAGCGTCCAGGAAACGGGACTCCCTATGAATGTTTTTTGGGACCGCAATGAGGTGATATCTATACACTGTGATTTTATACTTTACAGTCTGTCATCTTGTCCCTATATTTGCTAGTTTGATGAAGACTTGTTTTGATGAAGCAGCATACTGCTTCCCACTTATGGGGTAACTGCTGCAGAGACGGGTGATAGGTCCTATGTAAACCGAACGAAGTAAAGTACAATCCACAATTTAACAATATGGACAAAATGAAGAGTACAAGAAATTAACAGCCCAAGAGCTGGGTGCACTTTCCAGCTGTTTTGGGGTACAGCTAATCAGGAGTACCTCTAGTCGCGGTCCCCGAGAACATCCAACTCCTACTTGAATCATCAGAAGTATTTCCACCAGGTCAATTAGTTGTATCTTTTCCAGACCTAATAGCTAAACACAAATCCAGATAAAACACGAAGGATACACCTAACCATTTTAAATACTGTGCCTTACTTTCCTTTCAGTTTCTCTAATTAATCAGTCGGAAAGCCAGTGACTAATAGAACATTCATGTTGGTGTCCTTTTAGGCCCAGCTAAAGATAAATGTACTCTTCATGTCAATTATAATTCCCAAATATAACACTATATTTCTTTTGTATTGTATCTGACTTGCATTAGCTTTGTTATGAGAAACACTGCACAGCTGTTAGCAGAAATGGTGCACAGGACACCAGTGGCCAGTGATGTACTTAAACCAAAAAGGTGTGGGTTAAGTGGTGATGGGTGGGTGGATGACGCAAACTTCACAATACATAAAAAAATGGGAGCGGCAGCAAGTGCTCAGGGGCGCTCAATCTTTTCCAGTTGCCACACGGGACGTGGGTGACAAAAAAGGTCTCTGCGATAACCTGCTCCATTAGACAATCTTCAAGAGACTTCTTGAATGCATTTTAGGGAAGTCAGTGTTCTTAGGACCATTAGAAATCATTCCACTAAAGGTCAGGAGATCGATGGGAACCTCCAACGTGTGAATTTGGGGTTCAGAGGTGCTGTAATGCGGGAAGTAATGCATGGTGATGTTGCTAAGAGTTGACAGCTTCTAATTACTCTGAAGTTTAGCTTGTGAAAATTAAAAAGCAGCCAATTTTAGGCTGAGACCCAGTTTAAGTTGCTATAATGGTGGGATGTTGCACTTGCATGTGTCAAGCAGAAGATGGTGCTTGTGGCAACATTGATTATTTTGTCAGGTACTAATGTGATGGTGAAGGAATACTGTAAGTGGCTGATGACAAGGTGATGGCAAACATAGTTTGCTCAGTACCAGAATGAGAAACTCCAGTGAAGCGGAGTAGAAAGGCTGTGCAGTGGGATCCCGCTGATGCTGAGGAGGTGGAATCATTCAAACATCCCTAGGAATGGACTTGGACAATACTAACTTTATTCCACCTGTATTTTACTTCCCATCAGAGGTGCATTGCTCAGTATATGGTCCGTGCTTTCACAGAGTATAGACCAGGGGTCTTCAAACTGGGGGGCCTCAAGTGAACCCAGGGGGGGCGCCAGGCATTATGCTGATAAATGGGCTTTGTTTTAAGATGAATAAAATGAGCAGCACTAAACTGCTCTATAATGGGCAGTCCCTAATATGTTTTGTCATTTATATCCAAGCTGGGAGTATGTGGCAAAAGGGAAGGGACTCCAAATACTGTACAAAACCCCTGTCCCCACTTGTAACAATCAGACTGTGGATACTTTTACACATTAGTAGGGCCTGCCTGCAGTCACGGCTCGTTGCGTGGTGAAGGGGCGGGGCAGCACACGGGGGGAGGTGGGGAATAAACATAAAATAAAAAAATTAAAACTTACCTGCCTCGTCGTGCCGCTGCTCCTTCTTCCTGGTCAGAGGAGGCACAGTCTCCCAGCCTGCCCTGCAGCCAATCCTGACGCTGCTCAGAGAAGCATTAGGATTGGGTGAAGTGCCCAGCCAGGGCACTCCCAGGCAGACTGGGGAGCCTGTGCCTACTCTCTCCAGCCCGGAAACACAGTGCCGGGCTGGAGACAGCACAGTGTGCATGTGTGTTTGGCCTGCCCGAGCCAGCCGGCCAAACATACATGCACACTGAGGGGAGTGCTGTGCAATCCCCCTCGTCCCAGTCATCCCCCATGCCATGCCCCTTTAACAATGAAACGTTTATAAAAAACACAGTTTATTATTGTTTCGTTGTTAAAGGTTTACAGCGGCTGCTGCTGGCAGGGAGACGACGCTCCTCCGCCACAGCGGAGGAAGCCGCCACTGCCTGCCTGACCAGAATAGTATGTTTGGTATCATGCATTTGATTGCATTTTTAAAACAGTATCAGAATTTAACTGCAATGTTTAAATTAACCCAGGCTTATTTAAACATTGCCACTGTAATAAAATAATTGTGAAAATTTAGAAGGGGGGCTGGTGATATTTTTTTTCATGAAGGGGAGCACAGCATTAAAAGGTTTGAAGACCATTGGTTTAGGGTATTTCAGACTGTCAGCACCAGGAATAGTTCCGTTAGTGACATGAGAAGCGTACAAGATGACCATGACCTTATGCTTCTTCATACACTGTGATTCCACCCAATCACTTTTCTTTAGTAAAAATAAAGTGCTTTGTTGCTTTCCAATGAGCAACTACAATTATTATTTACAGTAGGCAAAGGACATTTCCTGGTAGTAATGTGAAAAATACCCATGGCAATTTTAGGCAGTCTCTGAAGATAAAATACCTTGGCTTATAGGCCTGCAAGGGGGAAATATTAGTTGTAATGTTGGGGATGAGGGGAACTAATCCTACTGTTGAACTCATGGTCACTACCCACTCATTCAGGGGTCAAGTTTATAGCATCTGCTGTATGGGTAAGTTCATGCAGCCTCTTCTGAAGGCGGTGTCTGCCCTGTATCTGTGGGCTGCAGTGAGCCTGATTCATGTGGTGTGCAGCGTAATGAGGCTCTGACTGTGCCTCAGGTGATGAAGTGCACAAGGAAGGCTGACATCCACAGCCTTCCAGTAGGTTGCGCCAACGCCAGCCCCAGTCGATTGACTGATCACTGGAGACAGTGAATTTTGCATTTGCTCTTATGTTGCTGCTAGTCTCCCTCAGGACCAGTTGCCAAAACTCCTCACCCAAACAAACAGGCGCCCAACCTTGTTTGCAACGTGGCCCTCCTCAAGTTGTTCTTGATTTTTCCTTGGTATTTGTATACTCTTGAGAGTCTGACCATGTCGGGTGTTTGCACCCTCAGTATTTCTTGGTGCTAGTCGTCCTGATAAAACTCACTTTCAGTTCCATTCCAGGACACACTCGGTCATTGGGGTCACTTGCAGCAGCTGCTGGTGAGGCACATCTGGGACCCAGACCATATGCTCTTTATCTTGGTGTGGGTTATGCCTGTGTCGCAATAGTGTTACTGGCTTGCCAAGCCTTAGTCCATCGCAGTCATTGATTCTTAAAAGAAGCATCTTCTTTGTATAAGGGCACCACCAATGCATCTCTTGAGTAGCTACCCAACTTTCTTCCTGAAACTTGGATACAGACAGCCTCTCCTGTATTCCAGGTCCTGGTCCCAGTTCTGGTAAGGAGGGTTGCTAGTCAGTAGCCTAGCCCTGGAGCCTCCCGGTCACGACTGGTGTGGGACTCCAGGTAATGAAATGTTGGCACACTAAATCGAATATTCTGTCCCATCTTTATGTTTATACCCATGTTGGAGAGAGACGTTCTGTATTCCAGTAGTTTAGTTCTGTAGCCAGCTCTGTTTAGTTTTGTGTAATTGTGGTTTCCATACAGACTAGTCCAGTCATGGTCTTTGTCCAAAGTGGCAGGAGAGAGGTGAAGTGGAGCTCAAAATCCCTTCTAAGGCAAAACCCAAAACAAGAGCACTGAAGTTATCTGGGCTAACCGTCACACCCAATCTGGGTCGCATTTCTTGTCAACACACTCCTCTGCTCACATGCTTGATCCATCATGTCTAATGAAATGGGCTCAAAGCACTATATCTTGCTATAGTGAACTAAGGCAATGTGACATGCTCTGTAGAGCCATGCAGAGGGATCATTCTCCATACCAACAGCCTAGCGTATTTGTTGTGAAAAGCA
This sequence comes from Pleurodeles waltl, assembly GCF_031143425.1. Taxonomy (NCBI): domain Eukaryota; kingdom Metazoa; phylum Chordata; class Amphibia; order Caudata; family Salamandridae; genus Pleurodeles; species Pleurodeles waltl. The sequence goes on from NC_090442.1 coordinate 657,272,665, forward strand.
TATGTTAAAGCCAATATGCTTTTACGAATGAATTGGTATTGTACTATCTGAAAGCCTGTAGTTAGTTTTTTCGCTGCACCTAATCTCAAAGATTATTGTAGTAGGCAAGGTTATGGGTGGGTGCTCAAAATTTAAGCTGATAGACCCTTGGGTTTGGAGATCTATAATGTGATAATCACTGTTATCCCTTTTGAGAGAGGATATGTAGTGTTTTGCCAAACTGTAATTGTGTATACATTTGTAATTTAATGTCTGTATGTCTTATGGTTGCCGGTTTATGTCAATACAGTTTGCTTGAGCAGGTTATGGTAACAAGCCAATAGTAAAGGCCTAAGTATTTTTACAAAACCTAGGGGTAGAAGGATTGTACTGGGATAATACTTGCTAGACCGTTTTAGGATGGCCTGGCAGGTTTAGTTGTCTGCCAGGCTATCGTAATAAAAAAGACTTTTTAAAAATGTGTACATATATAAATATATTTATAGATAGGTCTTTTCTGCTGTTGCATGTCTGCAAGTGTCATTGATACTCTGCTCCCATCTATCACAGTATACAGCATGAAGCAATTAGTCAACCCTTTTTAGCCATTGGCGCTATTTCCCTGTGAGTGATAGCAGTTTGCCTGATCACATATGCACAACTACCTGCAAATGAATGCACTACAGCGCCAAGGCCGGTGGGACAGGCATTTGGTTTTCCATTTTTCTTCCTTTCATTTCTCTCCATTTCCTTTTTGTATTTTTAGAGCATACTGCAGTTCTCCAGACACTGTTACTGTGCCTCTTGCTTGCTGCTGAGTTCATCTGCAATGGACTTCATCCCATTTGGCCACCTCATCGAAACCAAGCTGCCATCTTGGAATGGTATTGCCCATACATAGAGCAATGCCATTCCAAGATGGTAAACACATTGCTTCTAAATGTGGCAGCCTTGATGGAACTTTAAAACAATGATACAATATGTACAATACCACAGTGAGATGGCCCTCCACTTCTGTGTGCTATGTTTAATTTTCTTTTTTGTTACAAGAATGGGTGAATGAATGAATGTATGAGTACACAGCTGAGTGACAGAGTTTAGGCACAATGATATACTGAATGCCTAAACTCACTGGTGACTTGAGAGGCGCTTTGACTTATAAGTCAGAACTATTGGCATTGCCAATGCTTGTCATCTTTTTCATCAGTAATCTTTCATTGTTTACTTTGCTGTATGTTTAAGATTTAAAAATTGTAAAAGCAGTTAAGACCATATTTATCTCAGTTAAATATTTCCTTTTCTTGAAATGTTGTAACTTTAATGTACTTCAGCTCTGTCGCTTTCTCCCCAGCCATTTTAGTCAGCTACTCAATCAGTGAAGCTGTTTACATTTGAAATGTGTTTCATTGCTTTATTCTGTACAGAAAGTGGTTTACTAAACTGTGTAAAGTGATTACATTCCCTTTACTATTTCTGCATTTTATTGTGAAAAAGTGCACACTTTTCACTTCTACCCTAGTGCCGGCAATGGGCAACCGTAAATTATAATTTTTCTTAAACGTATAGAAATGATTAGAGGCCTGAGGCCTGTGACTTTATTTCGAGTCATACTTTTACTGTAGTGCCAATCTGAATAAGTTCTACCTAAACATGCCACGACATATTCTTCTGGTGAATACATGTATAGGGTGTGTGTATTTTAGCTAAACATCTGGTCCTCCACGCCCCATTCACAGATCAGAGCACATCGGGTGCAGCCAGTTAATAACGTTTGATTCACTCCATAAAGGGGTCTGCAGGCGTTGGCTTCATTCTTTGTGACTGACATCCCGCTGCAAGAACAGGCGGCAGCTCGCGGCCATGCCCTTCTCGTGCTCTTCCCTGCCCCTGCAGCAAGCAGCCCAAGCGTCGTCCACCCCAGTGGTACTTGTTGGTGACTGGTTTGTGACCTGTCGGGTGGCGGCAGGGAATCGATAAGTCTCGCTCTGTGGACTTTGCAGCACCAAACACAGGCCTAATTTCCCTTTTGAACGGTTACCTTGGAAACAACATCGTTAATTTCCCATATCCTTACTTCAGCTTTGATCCGAGAGAACTGATTAACATCATTATGTTTTCATCATTGGTGTTATTATGAGCCACTTTTGAAATAATTTCAGGCCAAGTTTGACAGAGGTACTTGCTTTGTGTAATGTTTTTTTAAATATTTTTTTGTTACTAAATACCTTCGTGTATATTAGCCTTTTTCTTTGTAAATTTTGACTATTAGCCCAAGGTGGGTTGACCGGGAAGATGCACAAGTAATAGTTTACACACTCAATGGTCCATGTAGCATGATGGAGCGTGTGTGCCCATGTCATGGCAGGAGGCTATAGCAGAATGCTCTCCTCACCCTGACTGTCCAAAGAGCCACGTGCAATTTATTACAGCCCTTATAACATTGTAAAAACCGGTTTCATGGAAAATAGGTTTCTTAGAAAAATAATCAGTTCTAGTTCAGGTAGGTGATGCATTGAGTGGACTTATCAGGATGATGGATATTATTATCCTGTCACGTCTTTACTTAAACAATAGATACAAGTATACCATTAAAACAATTCAGTGCAGCTCTATATTTAAGGAGCACGGAGGGGATACGGTCAGGGTGTTAGATTGACCTAAAGGAGGATGGGAGCTCGGATTCATAAATGTGAGAATACATTAGGGTGGGTCATATATATGATAATCGTCATAGTCATCCGGCCACATGCTCTCGCAGACTTTGTTCTGACCTCCCACACATCATCACTTAATAGGGCAAGCAGATGCACTATTGATTCATGTGCTGCACGTGACCCCCCTGGCTGCAAGCAGAGCTGCACTGAATTTGGACTGCTCATATCTTTCATCTAGTGGGGCTGACTTTGTTTCCTGGGAATGTGGGTTCCCTCACAGTAGCAAGAGGACATGGTAATACATGTAATCCAGCCTCTTCATCTATGAGCCATGAGCATGTGTGTGCATGCATATATATATATTTTTTTTTATCTAGTGGCAGATGCCACTAGGTAGTTGTAGTTAGGACCTAGTTTCTATAGAAAAAGCGTTTTTTTGTTTTGCCAATAACTTTGCACCATTTGATGAATCTTCACTAAATTCTCCTAGAAATTACGATGGTCGCTTCAACGTCTGTCTAGGATGTTTCGGGGTGATCCGTGAAGCGGGGGCCAAGAAAAAGGTGGGGTCCCAAAACACATTTTCCCCATTCATTTTTCCATAGGAATTTTGAACAGCGATAGCACTGGAACAACTGGACAGAATTACACCAAATTTGGCAGAAAGCTAGCTCTGGGTCTAGAAAGAGGGCTTTTTGCTATTTGGTGTAAATTTGTTCTGTAGTTTTTGAAATATTAAAGAAAAACAAATGTGAATACATAGGTATGTGAAGGCATTGCAAACTCTTCTGATCTCGGGCTGAGATCTGATTGGCTGCCAACACTTCAACAAGGAAGGAAGTGTTGGCAGCCATGTTGCAAATCGTTTCAGCCGAGTCCCACCCTGAACCCTTAGCTCTGGTGCTCTCCCATTCCTTCCCCCTAGGCAAAAAAGCATTAAAAACATTTTTGGGGTGAAAATCGCAGGGCATCCGCAGATCCATTGAAAATCTCCCCCCTGCCCCCCAAAAAAGCAAAGGCTACCTGTGCTTGATAAAGTTGAAGCTCGGGTGGGCCATGTCCCAGGGGCATTGCCATTTTAATGAGGGGGGGCACCACCTCCTCAGGTCACTAATGAAAACTAATGCGGGGGGCACCCCGGCAGCCCCAGGGACTGCCACCTTCCCGGGCCACCAAAGTAAAACTAATGCAGGGTGGCCACTGGCCTCCCCCTATCATAGCCCTGGGGACCACCACCTCCCCAGGGCACTTATGTAAACTAAAACGGAGGGGCCCTCTGGCCCCCCCGCAGACCCAGGGACCATCACCTCCACAGGGCACTAATGAAAAGTAATGCAGTGGGGCTGCCTGTCCCCATGCAGCCACTGGGACATTACCTCCCCCGGGCTAATCTAAAAAGAGATAGGTGGTCCATCTCTGACCCCGAGGCCCTGTGGACTGCCACCTCCCCACAGCTATTTTTGTTGGAGGGGGCAATGCGGTCCCCCTCGAGGAGCCAATAAAGGCCGTGGGAGCCGCCACCCCCCAGGGCTGGATCATGCTATGTCCAGGGGTGCCCACCTCCTGACTTAGTGGGAGCTGACAGCTCCCACCAAGTCACAACAAACACTCCACTCGGATGAATTGAGACCTGTCAAACAGCTCTCACTTCATGCGAGCTGAGGTTTCCTCTGTTTTCCTGCCTGCAGAGGAAACATTGTTCTCACAGAGAGAGAGCTGCTCCCCCTGCGGCCCTCAACATTGTCACAGAGTACCCTGGGGGGCACACAGGTCACATGGCTGGGCCCCGGGGATGGGATCCTAGGGGCTGAGATCAGCCCTGAGGAAGGGTACCAGGCAGCTCCCACTCCAAAACAAATGTAAATAATTAGGCCGGGCCCTGGGGGATGGGCTCCCTGGGGCCAAGATTGCCCAGGGGAGAGGGGCCACGCAGCCTCCCTCCCCAAAAAGTTTTTCATGTTTAGGCTGGGCCCCAGGAAATGCGATTCCCAGGGCGAGACATCCCTCCCCAAAAAACATTAAATATTTAGGCTGGGCCCCATTAATGGCGCCCTCTGTGGCCGAGATCAGTCTGGGGAGGGGGGAGCATGTGGGATTGGGTTGTTACAGGGGTTGGCCGCATGGCCTGGCCACATGCCAGGCTCCGCGGCCAACTGCCACTGTGCGCGGAGGTGGTTGCATTAACGTATAGTAATGAATATTACTTCACTTTTTTTAAAAACGTAGAAATTCACAGAAAAAAGGTTACAGGGATGTAATAGTTAGACTCACAATTTAAATGTACCAACCCATAGAAATTCATCAGTTATAGTTAGAGTTATCTTAAGTAACTGTAACTCATGCATTAAGGTAACAATAACTTGCGCGCTCACCATGCACTGCTAATTACCCCACATAATACATCACTCATGATATCTTTGATAACATCATTGATAATATCCATGGAACATTTGCAGTAAAATTATTTAGCAGAAGACTGTGTATATCAGGAACCGGCCCTGGGAGGGGTGGAGTTGTCCCCATCATTGGCTACTCGAGGGAGGCCGCGGGGCCCCCCACGAAATGTAATTTTAGCCCCAGGGAGGTGGCGGTCCCTGGGGCTGCTGGGGTCAGAAACAGACCCCCTTTCTTTTTTTCATGTTTGCTCTGGGGAGGTGGTGGTCCCCGGGGACAGTGGTGGGGGCTGTGCACCGCCACACATTGAAATAGAAGGAAGGCCTGCGGAGGTGGTGGTCCCGGGGCTGTGAGGGGCCTTGGGGGTGGTGGTACCCAGGACCATCATTGGCTCCTTGAAGGGAGGGGGGCACCCCCCTCCAACTGTGAATTTAGCCCTGGGGAGGTAGCGGTCCCCAGGCCATGCGCCCCTGCATTGAAATAGAAGGAAGCCCTGGGGATAGTAGTCCCTGAGGCTGCAGGGAAACCATATGGCCCCCCGCATTGAAATACTATGAAGCACTGGGGAGGAGGCATCCCTTGGGCTATGGGGGAGCCATGCGCCCCCCGCATTAAATGAAAAATAAGCCCCGGTAGGTGGCGATCTCCAGGGCACTGAAAAGTCCAGGAGGGGGGCCCTGTGCTCTCCCTCCTTATTTTTTACTTTGCCCCCGGGACCTGGTCTACCCAGGGGCTTTTAAAAAAGCAAGCGTGGAAGACAACACTTGTTTTTTTATTTAATTTTTTGCTGCAAATTAGCAGCATTATTTTTTTTAGAAAATGCTTTTTTGCAGTGGCAGGGTCCCTCCGGGACCCCAGCACCAGAGCTAAGGGGTCACGGTGTGTCTACCCTGGCCCCTTTTCTTCTTTTTCACATTTTTCTTGAAGGACTTGGCTGAAGCCGAGTCCCAAGATGGCTGCCTACCCTCACTGGTTGAAGTGTTGTCAGCCAATTAGAGCTGTGCATTTCCCTGCCCAAGATTGTCATTATTCATAAAGTCATAGCGGCCAGAGATATACCTATTTGGATTTCCTTAAATTTCTCGAAAACTACTGAATGGATTTACACATAAGTGAAAGTGTAAGCTGCATACCAAAAGCTACCTTTCTGCCAAATTTGGTGTAATTCCGTCCAGCGGTTCGGGCTGTAGTCGTGGTCAAAGGTCCTATGGAAATTAACATGGGAAATGCGACTTTTTTGACCCCTCCCTTTTTCTTGTCCCCTAAGAAAGAGTATTGATAGCAAATGAACAGGAATGTGTTGGGTTGGGTGCAGAGTTGTGGCATTGTAAATAGATGTATGTGAAGACCTAATGCAATGACGAAAGGAACACTAAATATGAGGTCAGAGGTCTCCAGGAATGTTTGAGAGGTTTGCTGAAGGATTTTCTTACTGGTAGTGCTTTTACTTCTTACTACCTGCATTTTTTTGCAGTAGCACCAAGTACCTTTCTGGGTGCTAATTTGCACTGTAGTAGTATATCTATCATTAAGGGCAGCATTGTGCTGCGTAGAAAGATAGCATTAACCAGAGAGAAATGTGGGCTGATGGCGTCTTTAACATGCACCAAGTGGAGGAAACGGAAGATATTGACCAAGACTTTATCAAGGTGAGCGACAACAAGGCCTCAGTCAAGTTACTCAGCAATGTGACTTGACAGAGATTTACATATTGGTGAAAAGAGAAAGAACACAAGTAGTACAGTGGAGAAAATGGATTGTGTGGTTGTGTTTATGGCTTATGGGTAGACAGGTAATTTGGAGTATACAACGGTGGGAAGATGGCAGCTCTGTTTTTCCCATGCTTCGGGCCTGGTAATATGTTCCAGCCCAAAGACAATGTGTGATGCTGTCTTAAATTGTTTACTTTGCTAACGGTGTTTCATGCTATTCTATAAAAATGCAGATGGTTCAAATGTAGTTTTAAACTTATTTTAAGTGCTCCTTCATGATCTCCCTAATACCAAGAGAACTTCAAGGGCGGGAGAAGACGGAAAGAAGGATGTAAGACTCACTTTGCATTGCGTTAGTAAAGATACATCCACTGTAGTAACCTACACACCACTTAAACCTGCCAGTTGTTTCGCAAAAGTTTTAAGGCCAAGAAACTAGGTACTAATGTAAATGGTTGGTATGCATATCTTTAATAATTAGTGTCCCTTTTTGAGCTTTTGAGCTTCTTTCCAAAACATTCTTGGTTTACACCCACAATTGCCTTAATTGTAACATTTATGCATCAATGAGAGTATCTCATGAGTGCAACATGAAGTTTAAAAGATTGTTCATTTTCAAAGGAAAGTAATCGTGTTGCAATTCTCCTTTGTATTCCCCTGGTGCCTTTTGTTTTGATGCGCACCACACTTTTACGTTACAAGTCCTTAATCCTGCCCTTGCTGCGGATTTGAAAATCAAGGAATTAGCAGAAGCTGAGAATTGTTTAGAATGGTGATGGCTTTGTTAGCTCTGAGCATGCCTTCTCGTTATTAGGAGATGAATTTCCCAAGCAGTAGATCGTTTTTTTCCAAACAAGAGTTTATTTTTGTCTGTCTGTGCCAAAGGTTGATTGAGAGGAAGCCTCTCATGCACTGTTTATCCCTGCCCAGTCACGTGATTGGGCACTAGCATGAAATAGATCAAAGGTGACAAAACTGACCGCTAGGGGGCGACGGTCTTGCAGCAGCAGGCAGGGCAATGAACACATTGCATAGCTGTGGCGGATTTTTGCGCTGCCAGTGTTTATAAACACCCATGGGTATTTACTGTTAGACCACCAGGGTTGGTTCATGAGTATCAAACTGATGCACGTTGCTCGCTTTTTAAGAAAATTACTAGCACAAATTGAGGATTTCATAGATTGCAAACTGCACTCATTTAAATGTTCTGAAATGGTTTTGCATTTCCCGTCTATTTATGTTACTCATGCATCACCTCTGTCATTTGCCATAAAGTGTTTTGATTATGTAAGACCCTCTACAAGTTAACATTGGTAAAACTAAGGCTATCATATCCAGTCTATGGCACATCAACTTCTGTTATCAAATAAAAAAAACTACATTTTGAACAGTAAGTTACATGATTAATTTGGCGATTTGGTTAGCCTTTAGTTTATTGACACACCAAACCTGCTTGAAATGGTATCTTAGGCTGAAGCTACATGTTTTGATAGAACAAATGGTTTTAAGGATTCGTACAAAGTATTAGGTAGTAGCAGAGTTGGTGTACAAGAACAAAGGTACAAATGTGTGGTTTGTTGTCTTTTACCCCAATTGGGAGCAAGTGATATAAAAGCTTGGAAGTGATGCATACGTAGCACAGTGCCATTTGTGACTGCAGCACTTTGGTATCTGTGGTGCTTGTCAACATGCTATTTAAATTGTGTTGTTGTTCATAGAACCCACTCCAACACAATTCCTTGTAGTTTTTATTAATGAGTACACTTTTAAAATGTAAGCCTCTGTTACTTAAAGGTTAAGTGGAGATGGAACTCTTGGTGATGGGGCTATAGTTAGCATATGTTTTTGTTCTATTGTTCCTGAAGCTATTCCATACAATGTTTTGCCTCCTTGAAGGACATGGGTGATTATCCCTACCTAATATGCCTAAAGAAAACTCCTGTAGGAAAAAAGCTATAGTTGCATCTGAAAATCGGGCTGTAAATAACGACACTTAAAGCGAGGATATTCCTTGCACATTTTACAAAATCCTCGATTGAAAGCAACAAGGCCTCAACTATGACATGATCAGTTTGTAACTACACTTGTCAACTTTAGGTGAATGCGGGTAGGATGAAGGAATAGGTGTTTCTCTGCAGAAGGTACTGTGCTTCCTTACCTTCTGGTGTGGCTTCGTAGAGATCTGAGCTCAGTTGGTTATTTCTGTCCCCTCCGGTACATCAAACTAGCCTCTTTGCAGTTATGGCCATGCAGGAAGGGAAAATTACAAAATATTTACTTCTCCAATAACAACTGTCCTCCCCCTAACAATTAGTCACTGTGGGCATTGACTCTTAAATTTGCTGCTGTTCAGTTAAGGGACACTGAACCCTTTTGAGAAAGGACATGCCGCAAACCCCCTCCACCCCTCCCATATGGGACCCTAAACCCCTTTGAGAAAGCACATGCCCCGTTTCCCCAAGAAGAAGCACCTGTATCTTGCTACTAGGTGTAATAACTGCTAATGGTTATACTTATGCTTCAAAAAACAAGAGTAAGTTGAGCAAAGTAACTAAAACATATTAGTGGATCTCATGATCTCAAAGTATTATCTGTACTAGGCGGTGCTTAATTTGAACCAGTGGTTTTCGATGCTTGGCACTGACATTAAATTGTCAACACTGGCACTTATGACAGTCTGCCACATGGTGGCACTCACTCTAATTTAGAAATGAGCACAACAATAGTTGTTTATCAATTAAATTTACTTTAAAAATGATTAATACCTGCCACCGAAATCATACCTGTAGCTTTGGGCTCCTGGAAGAGTTTGAATTGTCACACTTTTAGGAGTGTGATTGCTAGTAGTTGTGTTGGTGCCGTCATTGGCAGTGCTAGCAGGGGCAATCGGTGGTGCAAGGTGTAGTGGGCTCCTGACAAGAGCCCTGGCAGTTTCTTCTTTTTTTATTTTTACAAACTAAGCACTGATACTAGGTGTCTAGCTTAAATATTCCATGGCGCACGTTCTTTGGAGCACACTCTTGAGCAGAATGCTCAAATATAGTTAAGCCAGAAGGTAGGACCTCATGCAAATTCTATTGGTTGTCACAACAACACTATTAATTAAAATCATGATGACTGTTCGTCTAAGCTGGTAATATAACACATGAACTCGGGAGTAATCAAACCGTGCTCTATCATATGGAAGACGGATACAGAGAAGTCTGGAGAAAAAGAGCCCAGACTTCAGCTGAGCCCTACGCTGAAATTCAGAGCTGCACCGCAGGAGAGCAGTGCTGAGGTTTCTGTTCACATAGGTAAAATTGCTGCCCAAAATCTGTATTACTACCTTGTTTATCTTTCGTATCATAATGTAATGATTGCAACAAGGGAGACATTGTCTCAGAGTAGTAAAGATAATCTGAGCACACAGATACCCCTACTCTCCTGACTCTTAACCTGTGCAACTCTTTGTGCCCACCTGTCAAAGGGAACTCATTACTGTTCACTAATACCTCAGCCACCGAGAACAACATCACTCCCTCCTAGGAACTGTGTGACAACCTCACAGACTTCTTCAATGACAGGATCTCAGCTGTCTACGAAAACTGTGAACGCCAACCCTCTGCCGCAGACAGCTTACATGCACAAACACAAACCCCAAACAACTTCTCGTCCACTGAGAACTCCACACAACACAAGACACTATCTCTATCATGAACTCTGTACACTGAAAAGCACCCACAGACCCTTGCCTCCACCACGTCTTCCACCTTGGAAGCAAGACAATCAGCGATGAGCTCAGGAAGGTTCTGAATCCCTCCACCCCTGCTGCCTTTTTCCCAGAAGTCTGGGAACATGCTGAAGAGAGGCTCCTCCTGAAAAATACATCTGCTTGCCCAGCCCAATTGAAGAACTACCGGCCTATCTCTCTGCTCCCCTATCCAACAAAAGACATCGAGAAAGTGATCAACCAGGCAACTCACCCAACATCTAAAAGACCACAACCTCCTGGACCCCCACCCCCAATCTGGATTTCGAGTTAACCACACCACCGAGACAGCCCTGATTGCAGCCACAGATGACATCAGAGGCTTCCTGGACTGTGGGGAAACAGCAGCCCTCATCCTAAGGGACCTGTCTGCCTCGTTTGACACTGTCTCCCACCACATCCTGATCAGCAGACTCCACCAGATCGGGATTCAAGAAAACGCCCTCAAATGGATCACCTCGTACCTCACCATCAAATTCCAAAGGATCAGTCTCCCACCGTTCACTTCAGAGCCCAAGAAGATCATCTGTGAAGTCCCCCAAGGATCATCCTAGAGCCCGACCCTTTCCAACGCCTACTTGACTCCCCCCGGCCATCACCATCAGATCACAGATTCAATATCATCTACGCCAATGACACACAGCTCATCCTCCCACTGGAAGCCTTCATCTTTGGGAACAACACCTCACCATAGACTGACACATGGTGGCCCGCAGATCTTGGCGCACCCCCTGCTCCAACAGACCACGCCGGCAACCTCTGCATCATCCTGGATAGCAAGCTATCCATGAAGAAACAAGTCAACCAACCCAGTCTCTTCTGCCTGCTTCCACACCCTGCGCGTGCTCCGCAAGAGATTCAGGTGGCTCTCAGCAGACACCTAAAGGACCATCACACAGGCCCTCATCACCAGGAGAGTTGACTACGGAAACACATTCTATGTAGAAATCGCAGCACTCCTCCTGAAAAGACTGCAGACAATACAGAACTCAGTGGCACGGCTCATACTCGACCTCCCCAGAAGGACCCACATCACACCCCATTTAAATAAACTACATTGGCTCCTGATTCAGAAGAGATGCCAAATCAAGATGCTGACCGACATCTACAAGGCCCTGCACAATGAAGGACCAGCATACATCAACAAATGCCTGACCTTCCACCAACCGAACAAATACCTCAGATCAGCTTCCCTCCCTCTCGCAGACACCCTACGGATTCGTCAAGCCAACAACGGAAGGCGCACCTTCTTCCATCTAGCAGCCAAGGCTTGGAACAACCTCCCCCTGCACTTCAGGACCTCACAGTCACTCCAGCAATTCAGTGGAGAACTAAAGACCTGGATGTTCGAATGATCATTCCTTCATGCAGTAGCATACAGCTCAAGCGCCATGAGACCCTCACAGGTGATTTGCCTTGTTTGATTGATTGATTGATCATTTTGCTTGGGCATCCAGCTCGAACAGACTCACAACTATATGTAGAGCATATAAAGCTCTAGGCCTTTACACCAATGCTTCAGCAGAATCAGGGAAAGACAAGTACATTAAGTCTGAGAAAAGGCAAAGTGTCTGTATGATAGACTTGTTAGCTTGCTAGCCATTTTGGCAAACAAATAATTGTTAATAAGGAACAATGTGCTGCACTGACCTTGCTGTGCTGTGTTGTGTTGCTCTGTAATAAATGCCATCAGACATAAAAAAAAGATGTGTTATGTGCACGTCAAGAACAAGCCATAGTAGCAGAATGACACCAAATGAGAAATTTCCACTCGTATAACACAATTCACCAAATAATTTTAAAAAGACTTTCACAGGCTTAGCCCTGCTTGCTTTACCATTGTTTGTTTTATGTGCATGAGTTGTTAGGGACATTGTTATGTTTCTTTGTTTGGGAGTTTAATATGAAGCTAATGTGCTAATGTAAGCAAAGCAAGTAGGAATGCTACAAACAAAGTGGTATCCAGACAGTCACGTGCATCAAGGGGTATGTACTGGGAGGAAATGAGTGTGTCTGGTGGGCTCGGAAATATTTTATGTGACCCTGAAAAAAACCCAAACCAAACTGCCCTGAATCATATGCAAGTCAGCTGCATGGAGCTAGGTACAGACTCAGGCGATGGTGATCTTCAGTCTCAAGACAATCTGACTGCAAATACACCAGTCCGGTGTCTGCGCAGGGTGCAACTGCTTTACATAGACTTTGTAGTTGGTTGTGGGCGGATGTGGGGTCTAGGTCCAGATTGATTGATTGATTGATTGATTGATTGATAGATAGATAGATAGATAGATAGATAGATAGATAGATAGATAGATAGATAGATAGATGGATGCCATACTAATTTTGGGAATCATAGTGTATTCTACGTAGGCCTAGGAATAATACTAATTACATTGGAGTAATCTGAGTAATTTTGGGAATTCTGCATTACTCTTTGATTCGGAATTACCAATAATTATGCCTGATTGCATAATTGAGTCATTTTAGGGGAAATAAGCACAGAAACAATGAATTTAACAAGCTGCTGTTCATATTGTCACACATTACTATTTTCCTACGGCAAATGCGTCTTTGCATCTTTTGATATGAAGATGCATTGTGCACTAAGAAAATAGCGTTAAATGTCTGGAGTAAAATAAGAGGAAAATCGTACTGCTATTCATGTCTTAGTGCTATTTCATAGCACAAAATGCATCCTTGGGTTCATTTTGGATGTGAAGGGGCATTTGTGCACTGAAAAAATAAATGTAAATGCTGAATTACTCTTCTCGCACATTTATGTGGAATCTTGCATAATTTGTTGGTAATTCCACGTAATTATGCTAAATAAAATTATGCAAGTTATGCCCACCTATAGTTCTAAGGTGATTTTACCCTGGGAAAAATGCTGATCCCGATTTTCTCATAGAAGGTATCGAATGTGCACTAGAAACTAAAATGAGAGCACAGTTCTCTAAACTCACACTATCTTTCTCAAGAATGGGAGAACAGATTCTAATGTTCTGAGTAAAACGTACTTCCAACAACAGCAGCAGCCTATCCGTTGATTCACCAGGGCTCCACTACAGCTTTACCACAGTGTTATAATGAGCAGCTAGACTGCTAACATTTTTAATTCAAGATAAAAGTGAGACACTCCTTATTGGAGTAGGAGCTGTTGTATTTGATGCGGTATTTAGAGAGCTTCCCGAGGAGCAGGCTGAAGTAAACTAGCATTGAGATGATAATACAGGTATGAAACCAGAAGGTTAAAATTGTAAGGTATAGGCTTTTATTAATTTGAGGCACATTGTATTTTTAAAAAGGCTAGAAATAGTTATAGATGGAAACACCTGTATAAGTACAGCATCCCATTTCCACTTCTCTTCACTCATCCTACCCATCTGCTCAGTTGCTTGTAATTTCAAATAGTAAAACTTTTGGTAGACAAACTTTGTGTGCAGTGGGGGAATATGCTCTTGCAGAGTTCACTGCTGAGCCTGGTCGGGAGGTGAGGCCATGAGGGCAACCCTTTCTATGCACTTTGTGCGCATGTTGGTTGACCTCCACAGGGTGACGCCTGCCTAGGATTAACAGTGCATGACTTGAGAGCAAATTATAGTTAATTAACTAAACTATAACAGGCGAATTTCCATATATATATATTTTTTTTTTTACATTAGTTCTGGTCTCATTTCAACAGCTAACTGTATAGCGTCCCTTTAACCTATATATATATGTGTGTGTGTGTGTGTGTGCTTGCTTCTGCAGCACATATACTAAAATTATATATATATTTATATATATATATAATGTGTGTGTGTGTGTGTGTTATGCAGACAAAGAAGCCGAGAACTCTGGGTAGTTCCCAAAGATTATATGGGAGAGCAGGTCCTATATACCTTTTATATGGATTACCCTACAACACCATTGACGCTCGGAATCTGCTCACCTCAAATGTCTGTTTTTCTAGAAGAGTTTTTAAGCCTAGGATTAGCACAGCGCCATCCACATTGAGCTAGAAAGTGACAAAGCATTTTGTCATTTTAAAGCAAAATCTTTAAGCATAGGACTAGTACAGTGCCATCCAGGTCTAGCTGAAAAATGACAAAAGCTTTTTACCACTCCAGGCACAATATTACATCTTTTGATTGGTAAAATACCATCCAAGCCAACCTAGAATTAATAAAAGCAACCCCTGACACTTGTGTTTTGCCCTAGTTCAAGCTCGTCGGAGAGGAATAGCTTTCCCCAGACATAAAGGAGCACCCAGTACAAGTCAAGACAATACCTGTTCAGGCTAGCAATTTATATAGTGCAAGGTTGACCAAAGGTCCTCATACTGTATTAAATGAAGATTTTACCACCGACATAAAAAGTCTCAAGGGAGACTTTTGGTTGCATTATGCAGACTTTATACAGATAGTATTATGCAGACTACGATCAACAGGCATTTCTGTTAAACTATAAATATAAAACTTGCAAAACTATGCATTTTGTAAGTGAAATATACAATCTTGGGAAAAGAGTAATATGTCATGTACTTCTCAAATATATACTCTGAAATATTGTTCAAACAGCAGTCATCCACCAATGTCTTTAAAAATTGCCTGAAATCCCACTGTTGGCAGGTGGCCGAGGCTTTTAGGACAAGTCATTCAAAAGAAATATATTAAAGTGTAATGCGAGACGTCCTTGTTTCTGCTGCTTTGTAACTGTTTATCTGGATCTTAACGCCCTTTTGGGGTCCCAGGTGAGCACACAGTGTACAAAGCATTCTGCCTATTCCGGAACAAAAGTGTGCTTAGAGTAAAGTAACAAAATGTATGAGACACTTGATAATTTTCACACATAATGCTACTGAGGGACTGATTGCGGAGCTGCGGTACCTCGAGCGGATGCTTTCAATGGCTCGTCCACTGTGGCCTGAGCAGTTCTGTCAAACGTGTCACCATTTACGTAGTGATGCTGAATGTTCCAAGCTTAGATTTTAATTACTGTTACTTAGTGTCTAAATAGCAGAGATTTGCAAAGTTTGGGTCGGGGCCACTGTGGGTCGCAGAACACAGTGAATGCAGTCCCCTGGTGGAGTTAACTCAAAGAATAAATCATCGCAGGTTGTGAAATTAAGGCCTCCAAAGAAAAAGTAGTAAACACATCTTTTATCAGAACGATGTGTGTGATGCATCTTCTATACAATGGTTATGCTCTGATGAAACTGGCCATTACCAAGTTCGAAAGAATTCAGTGGTGGGTTGGCCATATTGAGTCTGGATTATAAGACCTTGTTTTTTTTTGGTGTTCTGCAGTTCGTACTTTATCCTCCTGATTCTTCTCAGAGGAAAAGATGGCGGAAGATGCATTTCCGGTTTCCTGCACATCCTGCAAAATGTGCTGTACTCAGGAGGCTGTCCCATGTAATACTGTTTGGACACCTGAATGTTTGTCAAAGCATGACAGACGGCCCTTGCTTCTAGGCGCTGGGGCGGCCCGGTCCAATGGAGGGGACAAACCACACAGTGAAGTATTTCTATAAGTTTTGAAAGTGATGTGTTCAATTCTGATGCTCCTTAGGTACGTTAGGCCAAGACTGTAAAATGTCCAATGTCTAAAACTCAAGCTTCAAGCTTCAAGCAAACCTGGGGGATGGGGCTGGGCATCCACCCGAACAAGAGCCGCAAAGCACGACAAAGTGTTGCGACTGTTCATTGAGACTCCTAATTAGGAGTAGACTTTTAATTAGGAAAAAAGTGTACCCTAATTACAAATGAAAGGGAAGCGAGGCAAAGGAAGGCAGCACAAAAGCGTGTAATGCTAAAAAAAACACCCTTCGAGCTTGCCGCGCAAGGAAGGCTGATAATGTATTCCTTTAAATGAGACCACCCTATTATTATAAGCAGCACGTGCGCGTCTTGTGAATGGTGCGTGACGCTGCAGCCACACAGTGACTGGTTTCTGCTCCCACACGCCAGCAAGGCTCCCATGCACTGGATTGCCCTGCATCCGCCCCAGGGACTTCTCACGCCCATTTATCATGCTTTATTTTTGCCTTTATTAGCCACAGTTCCGATTCTTCTTCAGAATAACGGTACCTTCAGTCTTTTATTACATTAGTTACGCTTTATATACCAGAATGAGCTAATTGGGCAAATACCACACGCCTAAAGGCAGGGCAAGTTAAACAAAAAAGCTGAGCCCTGCCCACTGCAAGACACATTCCCATTACATCTACACGCCTACTGCCCACAGCCCTGAAGCACAAAGGAATACATTTTAATCCCAGGATAAACCTAGAAAGACGTGCTGAACATGCATATTTAACTGGGAAACCCTCACATTTTAGCTATAAAGATTTGGCCAAGCTCTTAGCAAGATCACATAATATACAGGTTTGCCACTTTCAAATACATTTCCTCATCAAAGAACTTACTTCTCTCAAAGATGTTGAACAATCATTGACCAAAGTGATTAGAAGCCAAGTAATTGTCAGAAGTACGCAATAGAAACCGCATAGCATAACATAACCCATAAACACAAAATTATACATGTTAGGGACCACGTGTCTAAAATTTAGATGGAGTGTCCTTCAAGACGCCTGTGTAAACAAGCAGCTGCCGTTAAGCCAATACCCACCTGCCTTGATATAATTTGGCCACAGTAAGCCACTTGACAGTAACTACTGTCTTCAGATTCCACAGATCTCATTTGCTCCAAACGCAGTACCACAAGGTTTCCAACTTGCTCATTGGCGGCCACTGGCGCAACCCATTGAAATAATTGTCTGTCTCAAGCCACTTCTGCATTCAAAACAAAGAATATTAAAACCTGGCTCTGCAAAAAGTATTACAATAAAATGGCTTTCATTGGGCCACCCTCCATTATGTCTCTTCATTTTTTTCTCTTTTCCTCTAATCCTTCTCCATTGAGCCCTCCGATCTCAGGCATGTTATTTCCATGTTAGCAATGTAATGAAATGAAATGTTGTATTATCCAGTATGTCCAAACACCTGGTCCTAGTGTGTCACCATAGTGTTTTTGCCGTCTCTGGGAAGAGTTGGAAGTCAAGGAGCTCTATGGTGGGACAGGGGTGCGTCTGCGCAGTGTGCCCTTTTTAGGAAGAGTTGGGTGTGGTGCACGAGGGTTTGAAATGCTCCAATTCTATTGCAGCATCCTTGTGTCTGGTGCTTAGCATGCTAGTGCTGCAAAGGAGGTGTTACATGAGCACAAGGTGCATCATCTAATGAGATAGGGGAGGGGCCTGGCAGAAGTGTCACCTATGGGAGGTGCCTGGTGTTGTGCATAAGGGCCACAGAAGTGGCAATTGTATTGTAGTGGATGTGTTCCTGGGGCTCACTTTAATAATGTAACAGTGAAGGGGTTAACTCTGAATAGTGTGCATGTGCCTGTAAGCGGTCAAAGAGATGTTTCAATAGACAATGTATTGTGTAGAAAAATAATTTGTGGACTTGGACTGTGAGCCAGAAATGATTTTTGATCATGTTTCTATGGAGTTATCATTGCACGTAAGTTGTCTGGTATGACAAAGGAGGTTCATCAGACGTAAGGGGTCATGGACCTGCATTAGTGGTTCGAGAAGAATGTATAGGTGGGACTGTCCTTTGTGGAGACTGTTTGGTGTGATGGAAAGAGATGGATCCCAAGCATGTTGTGGCACAGTACTTTGATGCCATTAATCATACCAGTCTTGTAAAAAAAGATTTCGATGAAGTGTAGATCTGTAATGCATATACAGGACAGACAGAGATATAGGAGTGACTACATTTGCCTGAGCATTGCAACACACTAGGCCCTCAATGTGGTAACTTTTTCCTTGCACTGCTATTTAACAGCCAGTCTTACGTGTGGATTATATGCATTTCGGAAAACAAAATATTCCACCAGGAGCCGCAAGAAGAGCAAACACCAGAAGGCTATGCTCCACCGTAACAACAATGCTTACAATTTGCTTGCATTGAATTTTCCTGCGGAATGTGCAACATATTACAGCCAACTGACTGACTTTTTCAAAAAAGAACTGCGAGCCAGTTGCAAGACTCTTCAGCCTGAGATACCCCGTGACCACGATAGGTCCAGCTTCTTTGATTACTTCATCCACACATTGGTGAAAGGGTTCTGCACAGAGGTCAAATGTCTTCAGCAATGAAATGACTCGCCTATAACTCAGAGAGGAAAATATCATTTGGTCCTGATTTTTCAATTTCATGCTAACTGCAACTCGAGCTAAGATACAAACTCTCAAGCGAACGTGCACTTTTAAAATAATATTTTTCCATATACCCTCTAATTGTCAAGGCCTGCCCTCATTTTTGGGGCCTAGCTGTCAATGCCACAGAAGTTATCATTTGCTCACTCAGAACCTAATGTATTGTATTGCAAAAACACAGGGTTTATAGTTATTAAGTGAAGTGGACACCTGAAACTATGTTAGGGTGCTGCAGGCATTAGGCACACATAGGATACCTATATAAGGACTGCTCTAAATAGAAGAGATGAACACCTATTCGTTTATAATCGTTTTTTTCCTTTCGGATTACTTTGATATGTGAATTCCTCTCTGCAATTAGGAACATCCTAGCTCACTTCCCCTTAGGACCTCCTGAGACCCAGTCAGCTGTTAGACTGCCACTGTCAATTCTCTAAAATTAATTTTCTCTCCGCCTGCTTAATCTGCAGGCAAATGAGGGCGACGCGAAGCGCGCGCAGACCTGACCGCTAGCGAGAAGCCACACGTGGATAATGAGTGTGCGCGGGCCCAGCTGCTCGCGGTGCATCACGGGTGACGGGAGCCCAATTAAGTGAAATGTGGCGCAAAGAAAATCCTAAAACGTGTTTGGATTAAAAAAAAAAAAAAAAAAAAAAAAAAAAAACACCTTTAGATAATAGCAGTCAGGCCAGATTTTTTAAAAATTGTGTTTCTTCTTTGTCATTCAAAAGGATCCTCCAATTTGCGCATAACGGAAAACAAAACACATTGAGCTCTGATGGCCACATGCCTTTTCTTATGTCCCATGCGTTTTAAGTGCTCTGCAGCTTCCAGAGGGATTGTAAAACACGTCTGAGTTGGGAGTACTTGTGCGAGTCTTTTTGGATTGACATGTATGTTTTTTTTCGGACCCTGCCTGGCCGCCGGTGTCTTGTCGGAGCATCCAGGCGCGTTATAGAATGCGGCGGGGCCCCGCTGGGTTGTTCATTAAGTTCACAGTGTGCCGCCCGCTTCTGTGCTCCCAGGATCTGCGCCGAACCAACAGCCGCAGTTACTTTACACAAAGACTGTGGGGAAATATCTGCAAATGCATTGTCGTTTCTATTAAACGCCAAGGATCTCCAAGTGTCAGCTGCTTTCGCGTTAAGATAACAACGTCCCTTTGGGATCAAACACTGTATTTTGTTGCTAGATTGTTTTAGGCGCTTTACTCAAACTTTCCTAACGAACTATTATAAAGAATTGGGACACGGCATAAATACATCATTTATTAATCCGTATTCCAGAAAAAACCGATTTGGATTCCGTTTTCAGGAACAATGTGTGATGTTAATAGTATGGGCAGAGCCATTTTTGTAGAGATTGGGGTGCCATCTACCGAAAGAAATCACCAAGAAATGGGCAAGGCTTCTCCCTGCTTGAAATTCCAGTTGAGCATTAACAAATGGTTTTCAATGGGCGCAGCAGCTGGCGTAGGCATTTTTAACATCTACTGAACTGTTAGGGTGACCATTGAGTTTGATTCCAGCTACTTCCCGGAACATATCTGTGGTATATCTTTTTAATAAATATAATTTTAATAAATACATATAATATATAATAATATGTTATGAACAATAATTACCATAGTAATATAAATTTATATATAATATAACTACATAATTATATATAACATATACTATACATATTATGTATTGTATTATATATGTTATAATCACATACTAATAGTAATAATAACACATTTAATAAATACAATTTCCATTTTTTCCCATCTCAACATAAACAGCCCAGTGCCAAAAACGCCACAAGCACTAACTGGGTCTAGTGTAAAGCATTTGTAAATGGTCACCTAAAATTTCCACCAGGGTTTCTAAAGCTCTTCATCTTCACATCCATACTTGAAGTTTTAGGTAAAGAAAATATGCAGTGTCGTGACGACATCAGACGTCCTAGGTGGGGTAGTTTTAAGTGCTAGTTGATGCTTCTGCCCAAAGATGACCTTGATCTCTCCCCGCCTGCACATTCAGAGGTAATCTTATCGAGTTTCAGCCATCAGGATGGGTAGTGCTGTGAAGCCATCACCATGAATATTACAGATGGATGCCCATGGACTATACATGGTTCATTTAAGGAAGTACATTTTAATTTACAAATTGTAATTTGCTCATAAAATAAAGGGATCAATAGAGTAAAGTGGTTTGTCCCTGCCCCTATTCACTGAATGCCCTGCTGCCAGTGGATCATACACGGCCAAGCCAGGGTTGATGTTTTTTGTTAAAGCCCAACCAGAGCAGTGCTACCTAAGCCTTCTCCAAACCTTAACACACTACAGCCAACTTCAGATGCTCTCTGAATCACACAGATTAGGTGAAAGGTGGGTACGGCTGGTGGTGGACCTATCAATCATTTAATCAATCAGTTATTTGTTAAGCGTGCTACTCACCCGGTAGGGTCTCAAGCCACCTGGGGGGGGACGGGGGCTACTGCTCGAAAAGCCAGGTCTTGAGACGCTTCCTGAAGGTCAGAAGGTCCTTGGTCAGACGTAGGTTGACGGGGAGGGAGTTCCAGGTCTTGGCGGCGAGCTGGGAGAAGAATCTGCCGCCGGCTTTGATACAGTGGACGCGGGGAACGGTGGCGAGGGCAAGGTTGGCGGAACTTGGAAGTTGAGACGCTCGTTGAGGTAGGCAGGTTCGGCGCAGCGGCCGCCATTAAGAGGGGGAGGGAGGAGCAGCTGGGAGGCGGGGATCGGTGGGCAAATGGGGACGTGAGGGGGGCAGGGCCGCAGGGGATGCAGCGGTGGGAAAGGGAGAGCTGATAAACTGGCTAAAATGGGCAAAAAGGAGAAAGGCACTAAAGTGCAACAAAAGGTAACCTACAAACTCTCAAGCGTACATGCACTTTTTAAAATAATATTTTTAACATTTTGCATACAAAAGAAAAGAACATAATTCATAAAGAATTTTCGAGATTGTTTACACATAAAAAACATTGTTTTATGGATGCGAAGAACAGATGTCACCACCACCTCATGCGTAAGAAGTGTTGAGCGTTTAAACTGACTGTACCTTTATATATCAATTTTGTAAATCCATTTGTAAATTATACACATACAATAACACATATTTATTTACTGCCCTAATGGTCTAATTGTTGCCCCAGAAGTATCAATTTGAGTTTGCTATATGTGCTTGCTTCAGTAACCCGTGATTTTCTGAGCAGTTAGTCTGAAAAGAGAACAGAAAATGCAGTGTTTCCTCACTAGTTCATACAGTATTTCTTCCAGTGCTTATTTTGTAAATAAAAACGTGCCGGTGCCCAAAGCTCTCCTTTGAAACACGCAGCTGTTGCGTCTAAATGTGCAAGCATGGAATACTGAGGCAGCGTAATCCTGAAGCCATCTCAGGCCTCTTGATCAATTACAGCCACTCTCTGCCCCTTTAGCTCACTCTTGCAGCTTTCTGTTTTCTCCCTTTATGATGCTTTTCCTTTTTTCTCTTACTCTGTCTTTCCCATATGGGTCTTTTGCTCGCAGTAAATGCCTGATGCAGAAAACGAAGTGCCGGCCCTCAAAAATGAGTGTCGTGCCCGGCACTGGAAACCACTGGCTCAAATTAAGCATTGATTTCTGCTCTCCCTTTCCTGTCGTTTGCACACTATGCTTGGGATGTTGTGTTTTAGGCCCATAATAGTGAAAGGAAAAGGCTATGGCCCGTATGTAGAATAGAGCATATATGGGACATCCTCCAAAAAGTGGTGTTTGCCCCATCCACCATAATAGGGGTAAATTGATGTCAGTGATACCCGAAATACAGCAGTTGGAACATCCGCCTCTTGGTGAAACTTCACTCCATCAGACTCTGAGGAAGGCCCTATGTCATGAATATGATTTGCACTTAGTGGGAGGTTTACCGTTTCTTTTGGGATACATTGTGTTGCCGGGGCAGAAATGGCGGGTATTGCTGGCCTGCTCCTGCAGGAATGCATGCTTCGAAACGTAGTCACTGAATGAAAACTGCCGTGTAGCGCACCAGTTGTGCCAGAAGTCAGGGCTCATTGTGCTCTCGTTGTGAACGGTAAATTCTCATCTTGTGTAGATTTGATTGGTAGAAACTCCAAACATAAGAGAACTTGGCCTGAAAACTTTAGGCTCCAGCTCGCTAAAAATAGCTGCTCATTGCAAAATCTCTTATGAGACCCCTTCAAGATATCACGCCTTGTTTTTCTGAGAGTTACCTTTGGAATCACAAGCATGATGAATCTCTGTTTTAGCTCTCCTGGGTCCTCCTTTGCAAATATAGCATGTCTGTCACTTCCAAAGAAAAATATATCAGTAATTATATGTGTTGGGGAGGCTTTGTGGGGGGTGAGAATTCATATTCCCAGAATCGGACGTCTTTCCGTTCTCACTTCACCTCACCCCCCTCAGGGTGATTCCCTTGATTCCAGACATGTGGATTTCAATTTTATATCATCTTGAAGGCCTATTCTCACCTGGTTTTAATCCGCACCGCAGTCTGTCCTTACTGTTATTTTACCTAAGCTGGCACCCCTAAAGCTCCAGCAGCTTTTTCCCCACACCACTGTACTTGTGAAACTCTTCAGTTTCATGTTCCGCTGGAGCTGCCGCCTCTCTTTGGATTAATTCAGAAAACAGTTTCACAAGTACCTCTTTAAACTTTAGCCAAACAGGCTTCAGCACCTAATCCATGGCTCATAGCCTGTCATTTCGTAGTGTTTTGGCTCTCACGCCACTTGACGACTCTTCTGGCCCACCTGGATCTTTGGTATCCACAGACTATGACCCGTAGCAAGAGAGAGACAGAAAGGGGAGACAAGTAATGCGCCAAAGGTAGGAAACAGCAACAAGGGAGAAAGCGTTTAGTCTGCCCCCTCTGCTTCTCTTCTCACACCCTAATGTAACTCTCCTCTCACCTCCCTGTCCACGGTACCCCGCCTGATCCCCTCCTGTCTGGGCCCCCACACGCTCCGGTGCTTCCCTGTCTCTCTATTCCGCTTCGGTTTCCTCCTCTTTGTCTGTCTTGCCATTTCTCTGCAGTGATTTTTAACAGGTTCTCTAATCAATATCAGTTTGAAGATGTCTGTTTCTTGCGTGGATATTATTTTGGTAGAATAGCTCTTTACAACAAGCATTGGCAAAGCCAACATGTCGACATTGCACAAGGTATCGGCTTTGCCAATATTTTTTAGCCATATTGTACAACAGCAGGGCTCCTGTGCAGCATGGCGGCAAGTTGAAAATAAAAGTGCAATGACGCAGCAGTGCTGGACGCGTCATAGCTCTTTTTTTTTTTAATTTCTGGAGGCAGGATGAGGGAAGAGGAAATACAGAGGGCGGAGAATGTGTGGGGGGAGGGGAGACCCTGTAGCACAGTCAGCGGTGTCTACATCAAAGATCTTTTTTTAGTTGTGGTGGATGGTGGGCGGGGGTAGTGGGGGCAACACAGACCACAAAGGGATGGAGGGGGTCAGTGCACCATGGACAATGGAAGCGGGGAGCGCGAGTAGGAGGGAGCTAAGCCAGCACAGACAGTGAATAGAGGGAGGTAGGGTGGAGACAAGATAAGAAACGGAGAGTGGGGGCAAGCCAATGAGGACAAAGAATGGAGAGAGGGAGAGTGGGATCAGGCCAGGCCAACATGGACAGCAACTAGAGTGAGGGTAGAGGCAATCCAACATGGACAACCAGTGGTGGGAGGAAGGAATTGGGGGCAAGCCAACATGGACAACGAACAGGGGGAGTGAGGGTGGTGGCAAACCAACCCAGGCAACAAATAGAGGGACAGCGGAGGAAGGGTGTGGGCAAGACCAAACTGATTACAAATGGACGGAGGGGGCAAGCCAACACAGACAACAAATGGAGGGGGGCAATGAGGGGGCATAACAGCATGATAACGGATGGTACGCATGGAGTGGGGAGACAAGGGAACCAGCTGAAAAAGACACAGTTTGTTAGAGTGATTAAACCCAAATAAAAAAGAAGCAGCTAAAATATGAGCAGTCGAAGGACTCAAGTAATGTGCTCCTTACAAGAACAAACACTCGAATAGGAAGGAAACATGCTTCAGCTGACAGTTAAGGAGTAAGTGAATGAGTGAGGATGATGCTAACGAGGTGTAAGTAATGGGTGGTCTGTAAGCACACTGAACGAAAAACCAAAATTTTGAAGCGACAGCGCATGCGCAGACTAGGAAAAACTGAAAAATATGAGCTAAATAAATATATGACATCAAGGTTCTTAATAGAAAATGCATCCTGCTGCAATTACACACTTTTTGTACATCTTAACTAACATCTTTTATTAATTCCATTTGAGTCCCACTTTATTCTGTCACTCCACTGGTGTTATATAATTTCTTTTTGATGGGAGAATATTACTAACATTATGCATATATGAAGGAATGTGACTATATGCAGGAATACTCTTGGTCAGGTCCTATGATCCACTGACATACCACTATCACCAACACTCCAATCCAGCACTTGATCTTGGTGAATATGTCCTAAAAAACAAATCTAATCTAACCTTGCATTTCAATCCACATCACTTTGTGCCAGAGTGGCCTCTGTTGCCTCTTGTCGACATTACGTTTATGCTTGCGATTGTTATTGCCACCTGTATTTTTTAATAATTTCAATATAAAGTACAATATCGAATTACTAGTGATTCATCTGTTCCTACAGTTAACACATTTCTCCATAGCGTACTGAGCAGGGATGGGGTAGGGCTGTTTTCACATGGCAACTTGTGAGGTAGAAGTAATGTTAATGCAGTAAGCAGATGTGGTTAAACATTGAGACCAGCAAGGTCTCGCTACCAATGGTGCTGCAAGTGCAGTGGCTCCGAGACCCATAGGAGCCCATCGACCTCTAATTGAGGCTGTATTTTACAGCCTAAGCACAGCTGTCTGGTTTGCTGAAGACATCTTGGGGATATTCAGAAAGCTTTCCTGGGAAAGCATCCCTCTATGCTGTTGCTTGCCATTGTTTTTTTGGTTTGTAACTCACATTTCCCTGCCTTCTATTTGTTGGCACTATTTGTTTTAGGCTGTCTAGCTTCAGTTTGTCCTTCTAGTTGCTGAAACCTTGTTTACTGTATCCTTCCAAGATCTCACTTGCTGTAAACAGGTCATTATATCTTGTTCTTATCTTGTCACATTTGCTGTGCATTTAAACACAAAGGTCAAATGCCAGGCTCCATCTTCATAGTGATCTTGGTGTTTACTTTTCTTTCTGTGGCTTCAAAGTGAGACTGTTTATATGAAAGCAAGAGGAATGCAGATTACTCTCCCCATAGACCCCACTCATGCCCCTCCTGTGCTCCAGTTTATGAGGCTGTAACATAACCCTTAAAACAGGCCTGCAGGGAGGAGGTGCATGCACAAAACAAATATTCATGTTGTAGTTCTTCTATCAAAGCACTGTTGTCTTATGCTTAATGTGATCCCATAGTGAATGACTAATGATCCTTCTGCTTACAATCAATGAGTCCGAGTCCCAAACCCTTTTAATAATAATACGCATTAGCAAGCAAAAAGGTGTAGTCTACACAAGTACACTTAATGAGCAATAGTCTGTGCAGCATGTGCAGTAGCATTGTGTAATAAAAGCCTAGGCAACACAGATTACATCTTTCCTGAAAGCTACAAACAGGAGGCCGGAAACCCACTACATTATTCACACTGCTGCCTTAAACATCCTGTCTATGTCAAAACCTAGTTTTTATTTGATATGGTGGATGCGTGTGTTGTTTACAATGATACATTTTCCACTAACACAACAATGGCCGACCACCAGGGTTGGCTTTAGCACAGTTGGCTCCTGGTGTGACATTTACTCCACTACACTCTGACTTTCTACTCTACTCTGGACTACTCTGTTAGTGCACTCTGCTCCACTCGACTATGCAGCAGTGTGCTGTTCGCTACTGCACTGTACACCAGTCTAGTCTAGGTAACTCCACTCTACTCTGCACCACTTCACTCTACACCACTCTACTCTGCAACACTGCATTTGATGCTACTGCACTCTACACCACTACTCTATGCCACTACACTCTATCCTGGACCAAACCACTCTACCCTGCACCACTCCACTGTATAATTCTTAGTAATAGTAATATTAATAGCAAGTTATTGTGCAGTTAAGACCATAACAAAGATATCATTAGAATATAAATAAAGCAACAATTGAAAACAATAATACCCATTATAAAACATGTAGTACAAAAGAAGGTGCAAGGTGCCAAAGCAACATTTAAATCAATGACGAGGATCGTATGACCTTCAGTTTTAGCACCAATGAGAAAAGTTCAGTGTGCAAAGGGCAATAGAGAACTGTCTTAAAGTCACCTCAGATGATGCCTCTGAGCATTTCACAAAGAGTGTAGCGACAGTAGAGGTTGCTCTTGGTATTGTCTCGAAGCATTCTGCAGAAGAACATTTAGAGGATGCACGCAAGTGTAGGAAGTGCTAGTGCAAGCTGTACAATTGTCCTGGGGTTGAATGACAAATGCACCAAAATGTATCAAGGAAAGAAGGGCAATATTAAAAAGGCAGTGAGAGTTGCACAGGATTGTTTCAGATGTTGACCTGGCATTCCACAAAAATTCAATATACAGGGACAATAAGGATTATCCCAAAGTTGGTTAAGATGTTGTCCCCAAGCATTCCGCAGCAGATCATTTAAAGGGACTAAACAAATGCAAAAGGCTGGTGCAGGCAGCACAGTTGCCCTAATTACAGTACGACTGCACAAAGATGTGACAAGCAGTGAGTGACTTAGCAGAAAGAAAGCCGTGGAACAAGGGGAGCCGGAGGTTAACTCAGGAATGCCTCATGTGTTGTGCGGGATCTGTGTTGAGATAAGATTTTTAAGGACCAAGTTTTGCAGCACAGGTGGTATTTGCTGTTCTCAGTTTTGCGGTGATCATCAGGAGCAATTTAACTCTTTTGATGTTCAATGTGATGTTGTCCAGGTTCAGGCTAGCAATTACCGCCTGACAGGTTTGAACTCATAGAGGAACAAAGTCTCGGCAGAGAAGAGCTTTTCTTTGCTGTAGCAAGAAAGGACAAATGCATAAGATGTGAGTAATGATTTCCTTGTCCAAACTGAAGAGGTGGCACCTTGCATCAAGGGTTTCTGTGGGTCGCCATGTCAGGAGGGGACCTGCAAGTTCCACTCTGCAGTCTGAGTTTATCTAGCCTAGCTTTGATCCACAATGGGTAGGTGCAGGTAATGTAATTCTGTTGTTTCCAAGGAATGTAGGAGTTCATTACTGACCAGGCGAGGGACTGCATGCTCAGTGCTGAAATATCCTCCAGCCTTGACAGCTTTGTTGCCGTGGCTGCTGTAAACGTTTTGAATGCCAGCTGTGGGAGGTGCTTGCCCCAGGCCTCTCAAAGGGAGAGTTACATTTGCTTGTCATCTACATAGCGCTTGTAGGAGGGGGGTCCTGAGCTTGCTAAGCCGAGCCTGATTAAGCCATGCATAGAATCTTGGGAAGCAGATCTCAGTCTATGGCAAAAATTTAAGAATGAACTACCTCTGGCCCGTCACTGCTTTACTATGATGAACTCAAGCCTTATTTGTGCAGGCGACGCTCTCTTTGGCAGACGTAGGGCAGCTTTGTAAGTTCGTAGGACGTGATTGTCCAGTGTGGTGGCCTTTTTACCTGAGTGATTTCACTCTGATAGGATAGTGAAGGAATTATTTTTGCTTTCATCACTTGGAGTAGGGGATCAAGACTTGGTTCGGCTAATTTCTGTGCAACAGCTGTGAAGATAAACATGAGGCTGGTGCCTTTGCTTTTTAAAGAACGCATATGGGATTTAAATGAACCTTGACTGTCCAGGCAAATAACCAGATATTTATGCTCAGGGCAGTGCTGAAGCGATACTCCATTAAGATGCCACCTTCCGCACCCTGCTGCTTTCTTCCAGAATGTAAACCACTTCACTTTACTCTGAAACAATCTACTCTGTGCACCTGCACTCTACGACACTCTACTCCACCCCGCCTTACACCACTGTGCGCAACGCCTCTACTCTATGCTACTGCACTCTACACTGCACCACTCCACCCAAGAGGTGCTTGGAGCCTGGTAATGACATGCTCTTTTCTCCATCCTCGGAAGACTCATTTGATATGATTTTGCTTATAGAAAAAAAAGCTGTGCAGTGTTTGACTTCTAAGCACATAGGCAAAACATGTTAGTGTGACTCAGTGGCATTACTGTAATATAACATGTTTAGGGTGTTAATGTGCATTGAAGAATGGTTTAAGATATGTTGTTCACTAGAATGATAGTACTTTGGAAAAATGTGGGCAGTACAAAAAGAAATAGAAAAGCAAAGTTTAATGGGTAACGTTTTATGTGTTCAGCTGACAAAATTACAAACACCAAGTTCAGCAGCATAATTTTGTCTCGTCTCCACACCTTCTCCATGGTAATGTAAGTCCATCACAAACATTTGCAATGCATTGGATCTCACGTTTGCTTGAGTTAGAGTTATTAGCATTGTAAATTTTGAACTGGACTTTTCTTGCCACATAAATTGAAAATGAAAAGTAAAACAGTTGACATAAGCGAGCCGATTCAAAGCGCCATGGCTACCATGAGCATGAGCGTGAAGGAGAGATACAAAAGGAAAAAGTTTGCCCGCAGTCAAACGTATTGGCAAATGTGCAATTATCCATGTAATAGGGTCGATGGCCAAGGCGGTATGAAAACTGCTCGAATTAGGGTCAAACATAAAGCATTTACCAATGATACCAAAGAATTTTTGAAAGACAAGCCCATGATCGAGTGACAATGATGGGTGTGCGGTGCGCGTGGTTAAAAGCCCACAGATAGACTACAACACGTCAGAGCGCTTGCACACTCAGCCTAAAAATGGCTTCGCATTATGTATTTTATCCATGTTTTTAAAACAGAGGGAGACCTTTTCCTTGCTTCTGCAGAATTTTAGTCATAGGCCTTTTTCAGAAACTTCTCGTTTGCAAACGAGTCACTTCACTTCCACCATAGAAGCTCATTAGCCTCAGTATTTTTTGGTTCTTGGAAGACAGCGTCTCATTGTGATCCAACGATTTATGTGATAGAACGTTCAGAGCGCTCGGTGAAGATGAAACAGGGAACATCTTTTTGGTACAGCGATTCAACTGTTGACTCTTGACTGTCGTGGGGTCTACAGCAGGGCCCAAAGGAGGGAGGTTGTGGTGGGCGGCAGCATAGAAGCAAAATACGATGACTAGGTTCTTGACAGTAGTACCCAACGATGAAGGGGAGTCTGTTTGTTGCCTTATCTGTCAAGAACATAGAAATCGTCATTGGGAGATATCCTTTTAGTGACACACTGTTATTTTAACTTTATCTTTTTCTTAGTGAAAATAATATGTTGGATTTTTTTAAACTTAAACTCGTTATGCACATGTCAAGACATATCTAGCACCTCTGTACACATTTTGTAAGGTGTGCCCAGGTGTCTATAAAAATCTGCATGCCATGTTTCTAATGCAGGTGGTGTCTTTGTTTATTCTCCTCCTTTACTAGTGGACTGCTGCTCCATCAAAATCCCCACCACCAGTGTGATAAGTGGCCACTGTGTGAAAGAAGGGAGTGCACATGACTTGGTGGAGATGCTACACTCACAACCAAAATGGAGACCATGTAATATAGTGACACCTCTTAACAAATACTAAGCACTCCCGTTCAGAGAGCTGTGGCTTGCCTACTATGTCAACCCGGCATTCCCAGTCATGGGTTCCAGGGAAAGGATCTCATTCCTTAGTTACATATTCCAGTTTGGGTGTACTACAGTATCATGTAGTCTGATAATATTGATCCCTGTTGCCTTCTCCCACACAAAAGGTGATGGGAGGATGCTGGCAATAAGTCTAACAACTGGCAATTGCTCGGGGTAGCATTCCCACCTATCATTCTTTTTTCCACCATGCCACCCAGACATATGCAAATCAGTCTTGACCCTGCTCCACTAAGAACAGTCCAGCCTAACCAAGTCATCTCTGAAGCAGAACACCAGCAACCCAAGAACGGTTTCACCATGATTCGGCCTCTTCAGTTGGGTGTAGCTGGTTCCAGTGGGACAGTGGGCAAGGGGCCCACGCCTGGGCATACCCCTCCCCACTTAGGGTGACTGTTCCCATGAGGGGCAGGATCAAGACTGATTTTCTTGTGACTGGGTCCTAACAGAGGTGGCATGTTCAGCGACAATGATGATTGACTGGGATGCAGCCTGAGTGATAGCCAGTGCTGAGATAAATTCAAACATTCCATCCATCACTTTGATGTTTTTGCTGGTGCCTTCTCCTGCAGTTAGACACATGAAAACTTCCAAATTATTTTGCACAGTAAAACGTTGTATAATTAATTACTTTACAATACACTGTATGATCAAGCGCTTCTAAAGATAATTTAACTGCACATATTGTCTCTTTCAGAGATCCGCGCACAGGTGGTGGAGCAGCAGAAATGCCTGGAGCAGCAGACAGAGATGAGGGTGCAGCTTCTACAGGACCTACAGGATTTCTTCCGGAAAAAGGCAGAAATTGAAACTGAGTACTCCCGGAACCTAGAAAAGCTTGCGGAACGGTTCATGGCCAAAACTAGAAGCACAAAGGACCATCAGCAATACAAGTAAGGAGTTCCCCATCACAAGCGTTTGTTGTTTTCTTTCCGAGTGACTGCTGCTTTCCCTTTAAGAGAGATGCATTGACTCGATCAGAGCTTCGCTGAGCAGGTAAATATTTGCCAGGGATGCTGCATGACTCAGGGGAGGAGAATGATGCGAGCTGTGCCAGCAGGTGAGGTCTTTGATCTTGTCAACACATTGTGGTTGCTCAGCTGGTGTGTAAACAGACTCTGGTACGTTGTAAAGAAACTGCATCTATTTCGGAGTGTTTTTTGTTCCTTACCTTTGTTTTCTTTGAATATTTCTGGTACCTGACAAGCTGTTTGCTTCCTGTCTAAATTGGTCTCTCACACCCTAATCTGTGCTTTAACGTGCAAAGCCAACCGCTCTATGCATGTTTGTTTGTTAATATGCGCTAAAATAGTAGGTTACAAACGGCTAATATTTTTTTTTAATTCATATACACAGCCACCCACAACATTTATAGTTCACGTTATTTGCAGATAAGCACAACTCATTTACATGTACGTGCAGGGCTTCCTTAGTCTCTTACAGAAATGCTTGTGGACCCACCCCGGGGATGGGGGGAGGTGGGAGAAGGAGAAGAGCCAAGTAGGACTCACCCATAGGAGAGGCGTAAACTATAGCCAAGCACTGTAACCCAAATAAGCAGTGATTAAAAAAAAAAGAAACTCTTACAATTTGCATACTCACTCAAAGATTGTGCATAAGGAATCAGCATCAAGGTGGAATACTGTGATACGACTGACGTGACTGGGCCACCAGTAAGCCAAGCCCTTCAAAGAGTGTAAGGGGTCTCCACGTCCTCTTCTCCCTATATATTTATTGCAACTATTAAATGGATTGTTACAGATCATTGGAGCCAAAGAATTGAATGGGTGGCCAGGCCTGACATTTGTATTGCTTCGTAGCCTTGCTATTCCACATTTTGGGCTCCCCTCCCCGTGCACTCTTCCTTTGCATGCCCAGAGTAAATCTGACTTCATCAAAAGGGGCCTTCAAGATATTACTCTCTCTTTAGGGACCTTCCCTCAAACAAGGAAATGTTTCTGCTCAAAATGTTGAAAATATTGGAGGACAATATCCAACTCTGTAACTGATGGTAAACTTCTTCACCAGGAAAGTGAAACTGAGATATGATTTCAGATTCTGCGAACCCGGTGGTAGGTACGGAGGCTGTGGTGTGTTAGCAGTGGAATGCACTTCACAGATCTGTAGGATGCACACAACCATACACGAATCAGTCTAACTTATACTGACTAAAAACAGGTTAGGTAATATCGTTGCAGCAAAAAAAAACAAGGAGCTAAATCCCCTTTACAAAATTACCAGATTGAATAAAAACGTACTTGATGGTAAGAGGGAAGTAAAAAAAAAAACAAGGGAGTGAAGTAAGGGGAGGATTAGGCACTTAATAAGACTAGGAGAAAAAAGTGGGACTTTTGTGAAAACCCTCTCTAATTAAAAAAAAAACGGAGTTTTATGGGGGCAGAAAACCGGAGGTCATACAGGGACAGCGTAGTGAAATGGAAAGTGTTTTTTTTTTTTAAATAAGGTGGAAAAAAACAGGTGGATGGTGTTATTGGGGCACCGGGATAAGAGAGTGCCCACCTGCTTGTGAAACTGGTATCCTGTTTGGCATTTTACTAATCTAGCATGAACATAGAGGCCTAGACCTGTCCTTGGTAATGCGATGTCCAAAATAAAGTCCAGTGACCTCAAGGGGTACACTGACCATGCATGTATAGTGGCTGTTGGAGTGTTGTGCATGCCCTGGGTGCATTATATTAAGTGAGGATGGCAGCATACCAAGTTCTGTAAATCTATAGTGTGATGAGACCGCTATGTTAAGGGGAGGTGAGCCCACCAGTTCCTCTTATGTAAAGTTCCAGTATTAGGTGAAACCCAGCACCTTGCTCTGGCATCCAGTTTATATATCATAAGTGCAGCAAGTATGTAGCACATGTGTGATGATAGGACCCTTCGTGTTGTATGATTCTAAGCACAAGGGGCAATGGGTTCCATTTGAGATACTGCTGTTTTTAGCATGGCACCAGAGGGAGGATGAGGGCAGCTTCCCCCAGATATGGAAGTGTATTGCACATCCTTGTACATTGAGGGAGGAGACCTAACACTGAAGTGAGGCAAAATGGATGTTAGCGCTACCTTTGTAAAATGGTAGGGGTGGGGGATAGGACTACAGTTTCGGTTGTTGAAGGGCTAGAAGTTTCTAGATAGGGCCCACTCTTTGGGCCCTCGCTGAGTGCTGCCTCAGAGAGACTGATGACAGCCGGGCGCAGAGATCCCACACTTCATTGTGCCCATGTTTTGCGTGATCCTGTTTGGAGCCAGACCTTTGCTACATACTTTTTGAGTTAACACTTTGCACAAACGCTGTGTCTGGAGAGTAGCCTGAGACTGACATTGGAAAGAGCGCCAACCCAAACCGATTCCACCTCTACATTATTGGTCTATATTTGGCTCTCACTGACTAACATTG
This sequence comes from Pleurodeles waltl, assembly GCF_031143425.1. Taxonomy (NCBI): domain Eukaryota; kingdom Metazoa; phylum Chordata; class Amphibia; order Caudata; family Salamandridae; genus Pleurodeles; species Pleurodeles waltl. The sequence continues at coordinate 657,306,550 of NC_090442.1, forward strand.
GTAGTTGTTTACGTTGTCAGTCAAGTTTCAAGTTTTATTTCATGATTTGTAACTCCGAAGAGGTCCTCATAAAACAAGAGAATGCAGAAGATGAAAAGTAAGATATAACCAGTAAAACCAATCAAGCTGATTACCACCTACAGTACATTCAGATTCAAAACCAGAGAACATAATTTATACTAAAACTTTCAATACAGGTTAAAAAACAAACGTGAATACAAAACATTTCATTTGGAAAGCTAAGCAATAAATGCACAGCTTCAGCCGTCGTTCGAATAGAAAAATTAAAGAAAAGAGGGTCTCAGTATCTTGCGACGATATGACAACAAGTCAGGACAGACAAATAATGCATGTTTCAGATCCTGAACTTCATTTTGGCCGGGATTAGATACAATTGGTGATCTGTGCCATTTAATGTTAATACGTTTAAGGGTAGGATATTTAATCTCATTAGTGTCCGAAAATGTCTGACTCCCATGGACCATATTCCATTTCAATTATGGCTGTGTTTTTTCAAAATAGTAGAGTTCATTACTACTTCATAGTTCCCTTTTTTACTAGAGGAATCAATGTCCAGACGAAGGGTTAGATTGAGTGAAGCCTGTTTCAGGAGGGCTTTTGGTTGGGCTAGCGATAGCGAAGATATCAGACTTTGGTCCAAATCAAGTTGGTCTTGTGCATATTTGAAATTCCTAAAACAACACAGATTTTTCTTTTTTTGTTCAAAAATCCCCTTGCATATAAAACGCTTTAGGGAGTTACAATCTCTTCTCAAAAGGCAATAAGCCTATCGCACCACTCCTGCCAAATTCCAATCTTTAAGGTGCAGTAGCCGCCAGAGTGCTGAATATTGATAATCTCCTTAATATTTGCCCTTCAGTCTAGAAGGCCCCATTTTGTCACATCAATTAACTGCATCGCATATTGTAAGATGGGTTGGATTTTGCTCTGATAAACAGATAGAAGATGGGAATATGCTTATGACCCACAGTGTTGTAAAGTACGCCCAACCCCTTGGTCTGTGATTGCGCCTTACTAACTCTATTCAAAATGTGTTTGGAATCATTTAATGTGTTGCTCGTGATTTTCCCTAAAAATGTATAATTTCTAACCGTTTCCAGCTTTTGTGAACTAAGGTACCAAGAGTAGTTGGAATGATTACACGCTCTTTTACTTTTCAAAGATTTAACTTTAAAATGGTGCAAACCCGCATACTGCTGTAACGCAGCTAAACTGCTGTTTATATCTTTGGGGCTAAATCAAGGATTATGATATTGTTGCCAAATAATAAGCTGGACACCTGCAGCCCTGACACTTGAGGGAAGCCCGACCTTCTGAAGATAAACTAGGCAGAACAAATATATACAGAGAGAATAACAACAGCACAAGTAAACACCCCTGCTTCAAACCATTTTTCGTGAGGAAACCCACAAGAAGTCCCCATTCCCCACCTAACAGGACTTTACACCAGGATGAGGAATGCAGGGAAATAATTAAGTGCAATAAAGTTCCTGGCATGACGAGATTAGATACTTTTTTCCACAGGGTCAGGTTCAACTTTATCACAGGCTGTGAAAAAATCAATAAAAGCGGCATATACTGGGGAACGTGGGATGGACACACATTTTTCATCAATGAGTTGCAGCGCTGCCATATTCTCTAGAGTGGCATGCGTTTTTCTAACGCCTAATTATCCTAATGAGATAATCATATTATCCTCAAACCAGGTGCTAAGCTGCTCCAATAGGCACCTAGTGAAAACCTTGCCTCCGCATCTAGCAATGCAAATTGTCGATAGTTGGCAGGCACATTACGGTCACCCTTTTTATTTAATGGGACAATCAAACTTCCAGTCCACATGGGGGCACACTAGAGTTAGTACAGCAGTATTCAAAGCCTAGAAATAGTATCATTGCTCAAAGCTTAACTTCTTTTTCATGGCCCAGATCAAGACTTCGCCTGGACCCATTGCAACAGAGGTCCATTTTGCATTGATCAAAGCCTCGATCTCACCCACAGATGTAGGTCCGGAATTAGCTATTACCAACTCGAGGCCAGCAGGGAGATCTTCGGTATGAAATTCAACTCCTGGATTGTCCACATATAATTCCAAGATAAAACTGCCCCATTTATCCTCACGGAGGGGGCAGGGGCAGAACCTCACTCTTGACACATCAACAGTGTTCACTAATCTCCCAAAATATTCCTGCATTTATCCTGTATCCAATTACTCTTAATACATCCACTTATGATCTAAATTCTGCTTTTCCTCCTCAGGAGCGATATGAGTCTATCTGTTGTCTTGGAAAGTAAGACAAACTGAATTCTAATCAATCTATTTATTTCTTTATTCAAATAGCGGAGAGCATAACATAATAAAAAGATTTGGCATGTATCTGGGAATCTTTATTTCTAATCTGCTTCATTACGTGACAAAAGAAGCTAAAAACATCAGCTTTCCAGAAGCCTAAGTCATTAACTACCTGTTTCAGTACCCTTTTTAGGTTAGAAATCTTAATGGGGGACCATTGCATTCTGCTAGAATTCTTATTAAATTTTGAGTTGGGTCCATCAATTTTCCATGACCCCACTGAGGGCGTACTGACCTCAAGAGAGAAGACTAAAGGTCTATGGTCACTGAACGGCTATCTATAATTTCCAAATCAGACAACAATATAAAAGTAAATTAAGAGGCAATAAGGTAAACAATTCTAGAATATCCCAATGGAAATTTATGGGTACATTTGGCAGGAGAATCATGAGCAAATCTTCCATTTACAATCACGCAATCATTCTTTGGCAAGTGGTCAACAAGTAATTATCCTCTTTTTTCTGTCCTCAATTTTTACAGGAAATAGAGTGGGGGGTGGTATGTAACGCTTCTTCTTTTTCAAAATCTGTAAACAGGCTGAGAGAATGGTTGGAGAGCTTAAAATAATTTAAGTCTCCCACTAAAATAGCCTAGATTTCCCCCCCTTATCTATAGTGTCACTTATGAAGGCGACAATGTCAAGTAACAATTTGTTATGGTGTGAATCTGGGTAAAAATAAGTATTTACAACTAAAATGGGATTGCTCGTGCTCTCACCCAAGATAGGGGAGATTGTTACCACCTGAAAGAGATTAGAGGAATCTTTAAAACTATTGTACTTCCATTTGATATCATTATTTAAATGGATAGCTATCCCTCCCTTTATATGCCCTTTCCTAGATGGGGTAGCAATACAAAATATCCATCATACTCAAAATCAGAGGAATGTCACGTTTTCTGAATGCAGATTGAATCGGCTTTTAAACTGTTTAAAAATTCCAGTTTCTCCGGCTTGCTCATTAATCCAACTGCATTCCAGAAAATTACTTTTAAATTATTGCTAATTACATAGTTTAAATAATGAGCCCTTCTTATGGGCACCATTAGCTGCACCAGCCAGCCAGCCAGTTCCATTTCGTACAGTCATCCTCACTTGTAGGCGGGTGAGACCTAGAACCCATAATAACATGATGTGTCACAAATCTTCCACCATTCACTTCAGAAACCTGTAAGAGTTTTGAATTTTCACCAGAAATCCCCTTTAAGGGCAGGGGGTAGCATTCAGAAAGAGAGAGTAACTTGAATTTTAATATTGTTTATAAATTTTGTTTTCCCAGACTACCGGTATTACATCATTCCCTCTCCATTGAAGAGAATCACTATCTTGCAAGACCCAATGTGCATTGACTTTAGACTGAAACACAACTCTTGCTTGTGTTTCTTGTGTTGCTTGCCATATTTGTCCAGTGACAAATATGGTAAGGAGACAAGAGAAATGTCACTCCTTTAAATCATCTTCAAATTCTCAATATCTGCAAAGCAAGATATTAAAAATGAACAATTCAAATTTAAGTCAGAATCAAATAAAGCTACAAAATCCAACATAGAGGTAGCTGCGGGAATAGAAAAGAGAGAGGGATCATTTCCAGCAGTCCATACGATGGACGGGCTGGGCCTGCACTATATGAGTGCATGTATTTTTTAGCTGTCCCTGTGTGCTGCTTTCCTACCATACCCCCATTTTCCTACTCTGTGTTGCTCTCCCCTCTCCAAGCACATCGGTTGCAGTCCCACCCCTCTGTACCCCTCTCAGCCTTCTTTTTTTTTTTTATTTAAACAAAATCCCTACCTCACCATCATACCCCCACTGCTGCTGCCACTCATTTACTTCTCCCCACCACCTCCTGCACACCAGACCACCACTGTTACTTCCCCTCTCCAACGTATTCCTTTTTAAAAAATGTTAACTTAAAAAACATTCTCAGGTCAGGCATATACAATTTACTGCCAGGGCTTCCTCTTTTTGTGTTTAAGATCTTTGGCACACATGTTAAATGTTTATAGTTTACTGCTCCAAGATGGGTGTCCACCTTCTTGGAACCATAAATTAAAATGATAACAAAATGTCCGCCAAGCAGTGGCACATGAGCAGACGTCATCACCCTTGAACCACTGTAGCGTGATGATACATTTGTGCCCCCTCGGGTGAACCCAAGCAGGCAGGTGCCGGTCATGTCTGTTTGGTATGCACATCTTGCTGTTAAAGTGATACTCGGCCTTACCTGGTTCAAAGGGGGACAGGCATTGTGTCAGCTCTTCCTTGGCAGATAGAGCTAGTATAAGCAATACTGCCATTTTTATTTTGGCACATCTTGGAGGCAGGTTGTGTCTGTCAAACAGGTGTGAGAGACCTCTTCTGGAAATTGGTTAAATGCTAGAGGGTGTGTGAGTGCGACGGGTAGAATAGTGATCCTATATAAATTGGTCCTACAGGCAGCAAGTCTTCAGGAAACATCCAGAACCTTCTAGAAAGTTGATACTCCAGTCCAGATATTTGGCTTTACCTATTTTACCAATCCATTTTCAGAATCCCAATACGAGATGGCCTTAAACTATCATATGACCTTCTATTTCCAATGTACCGTTCTTCCCTATAAAAGGAGGTCTGAAGATCCTCTTTTTGTCGCAGTGTTGTCTAGTACTTTTTAGCAGTTTCTTTGCCCCCTGGTTTCTATGTTTGTTCCTTCTTGCTTGATCTCTAGTTCTGTGAGTATCGTTTAAGTCCAATTTCTCTCCAGTGCTGTTTGGTGCTTACTTTTTCTTTAATCTCCTTCTACAGCACTCAGCATATATCTTCTCGTCTTGCTCAGCTTCTTCTTTGAAATTCTGGACCAGCTACATTCTGGAGTTTTTTTTCTTCAATATGGCTTTGGCCTCCAATTTGGGATCTTTCTTGCAGACACCTATCTTTAGCACGTATTCGATCAGTTCAAATAAAACAACAGCCACAGCAAGGTATTCCCCATGCCTTGGAGCAGCCACATCAAGCTTAAGGGAAACATCTACGATTTCAAATCGTACTCATGAAACTGCAACAAACTGAATGACAAGTTAACACCATGGATCTCAAAGTTGATCTGACAGCTGGAATAAAACAGTAAAAATAAGAACTCTGCCAACTTAGAGTCACATTTTGAGATAAGCCTTGCAAATACAACTATTGATTTACTAGCAACCAGTTTGAGTATCCGCCACTTTTCTGGAAACGCTAATAAATTAAAATAATTTTAGAGGAGATGCTGAGAGAAATCAGAAGACACACAGATAGCTATTGAAGGAGACTCAGACAAAAGCAGGACTTTTTGAATGGTCCCACTCAGCTTAATTCATAAAAAAATAAATCCCAGGGCACTTGCCAGGAGGCCACTGTAGCTTGCACCACCTATTTCCCTTGGCTTCCAATGCAAGTGCCGACACAGCTGCTTACCATCACGCACCTACCAGAGTGATAATTGAGACTATTTCAGACCCCCAAAACTGTATGAATGGCTTGTGCAGCAGGTATTAGTAATTTTCAAAATATGTTGAATCAAAAAACAACTGTGATTGTGCTCATCTCCAAATTTAAAAAAAAAACAGTGCCACCACGTGGGAGATTGTCATAAGTGCCAGTGTTGGCAATTAAGTGCCTGTGATGAGCACCGGAAACCACTGGCTTGAATTAAGGACTAGTCTTGCTGTACATTTAGCCTTTCGGCCGTGGACATTTCCTGCAGATATAGACAATATTGTCTTTTTAGATTGGTTCCTTCAGTCAAAATAAATAATTTTTGGATGGTCTCACTGTATGTTTTTCCTTTCAACCGTGGCAATTGTCTACACAAAGATCAATATTGGTTATTTATTTGGCTCCTTGATCATAGCAACTTTGTCACACAACAATGGCCTTGCCCAAGCCAAAGACCTTCTTCTCAGTGACTATACTACCTTTTTTGACAAGTTCAAATAGATTTTTTAAGCTCCAGGCAGAGAGTGGCACCAGAAGAAGCCTTATGTGACAGCTCCCAAGGCAAAATGGAAGTTCTTTATTACATTAACCGTTTTTGTCAGCCTGTAGCTGACATCAGTTAGATAGAACAAACATGGAATACTCCTTCCTTAGAGGATTAAAGGAGGAAATCAAGGACTAACTGATACAGACTAATCACCCAAATGCAAGACTCATTTTTTTAACGCTGGAACAGTGTCTAAAGCCATTTCAAGTGAGACATTCCAATTAGGTGACTCACACAAGTATTACAACCACATCAAGAACTCATGCAAATAGGAGCTACAAGAAGGCCACTTTTCAATTCAGATAAGCAGTGAACCCTGGCTCTTTTCTATAGGATCGATCTACCAGCTTTGCCAGTGGTCATTTAAGGTTAGTGAGCCCCTTCTTCTGCAGCAGAAAACAATCAAAAAGGAAAAGAACATCTACGGAGGACACTTCTCATCTAAATACTGTCATTCCTGCATCGAAGACATGATTGCTTCAATTTTGCTTTCAGACACTGTAAAACATTTAAGTGTGATTTGACCCCTGTTTTTGAAGTAAAAGAGGCTTACCCCCTTAGACCAAGGGGTTAAGATTTTCTCCTTGTTGGCCAAGAGGACTCAACAATTCCCTGTGCTATTGTATGCAGGTTTGTGGCATTCAAACCTGGTGCCCTCTTGGTCCCTTTGATCATAGTGTGCATGTGCACTTTGTCCTGGGACAGTAATATTTGGGTTTCTTCAGCATACTCCTGCCCTAAAAGGGGTGGGGTGCTGAAGGTTCAGAGCATCCTGAACGAAAGATGCAGCCCACAAAGAAGGACAGGTGGCACAACTGTTCTGCAGTATGCAGCACATGATGTTTGAGTTCCTGGCTTAAAAGAATAGATGATCCTGGTTTCTGGTGCTTCCATTCTTAAGTCAAAGCATATTCAAGTACTTTAGTATGCCTTTCCTGCACATCATATCATTCTTCTATTATTAAGTATGTGTTCCCATGTGTGCCGTTCAAATCTGTGAAAGACGCGTGGTGAACAGAAAACATTCATTAAATGAATTTCTGTTGATGATTTGCTATTTTGATTAGTTGTTCAACTCTAAAACTTCAGGACAAAGGAGCATTTCTGAACCTTTGTCAATGCGTGCCTTCAGGTTCACTGTTGTCGATCAGAGGGAGCTTAAACTGTGGTGGAAAGGGAGGTTCCAAGAAGACCCCATAACAACTTTGCCTTACATGTCGTATCCCCCCAACACAGCCTACTGCTGCACTGCAGCATGCAAAAGAATAGGCGAGTGGGAGGTTTTGGAAGAACCTGACTGGTGTCAGGCAATCTTCATCATTACTCAAATATCACGAGCTGTGCTACTCATGGGGATGCTTAAAAGATGAATGGTGCTAGGTTCAAAGTGAGTTATACTGTATTTCTAATGCTTGAACCTTCCCTCAGAAACTATGTTAGTGATTCAGGCGATTGTGCCAGCTCTAGAATGGACAGGGAGAAATGGCAGAGGTCGGTGCAGACGCAGACAAAAGCAACCAATGTACACTTAAAGGGCCTCAAAATAGCGGACATGATCAGCTCTATGGAAAATGGTCCAGGATTCATTGTTGCTAATAAAACAAGCATTTGCAATGCACTAGGGTCTCGCATTTGTCCGAGTTACAGCTATTACCAGTTGTAAACTCCCAACCGGATTTTTCTTGCCATGTTAAAAGAAAAAAACAGCGAGATCGTGCTGCTACAGTTCACTCGTATTGAAACCTCTCAGCAAAAGTGCAATTATGTACGTAACCAGCAGAAGTGCAATTAACTGTGTAACAGGGTCGATATTATGCAAAGCGCTCGACTTCTGAAAAGCGAGATCGCGCTGTGAAAAAAGATGAAAAGTAGTCCACAAACCTGACGGGAAACAGCAAGCCTCGCATGTTTTCTGAACTTGGTCGCTGCGCTCGAGGAGGGCTAACCACCGGAAAAAGCATGACGTATGCTTGCCTTCCACTAATCAAAGCATGCAGATTCTAACAGGCAAGCCCACGAACCAATGAACAACACTGACATGACGTGGATGGGGCTCCGAGCCCTTTTCTAATTCCTAAAGCGTCTTGCTAGCAATACGCATGCGCTTGAGGCTCGACCCTAAAAAGGACATTCGGGAGATGAGAGGCGAAGTCTAAAATGAATTTGCTCCATTGCATAGAGCCTGAGAGCAGATTTTGATTGCTCTTGGAAGCGAACGTGGATGTTAGTGCAACATGAGGGATAACAGTGAGAAGTATGAGCAAAGTATGGCGATACTTTGGCATCCATTTGACAAGCGGCCAGAGGGTGGTAGGAGGTAGAGAGACGCTGCATGCAATGCAGGGACTTAAACGCACCAGAAAGTTAGGGGATAAAAGTAAAAACTGGACTATTGTTTGCTTTGGTGCTGTATAAGGAGCACAGGACAGCGCAGTGGCAGCAGGAGGCGAACTGGACAAAGAGTTAGTTGAATCCATTCATAGGATGGCAAACAAAGTGCTTTTTGGAGACTTTAGTACATACAATGAACTTCCACAAGAAAACAGGAAATGGGATTTGCTGAAGCAGAGGGGTGCTGGAAAGAAGTTCTGAGGAATAGGACTTAAAAAGGCAGAAAAACAGCACGGGCAGTCAAAAAGGGAAAAAGAATTCTAGAACAAAGGCTTTTCTGTAGTTTTCATAATGGCAACATTGATTTGCAGTTGTCTGAAAATGAATGAAAGAAGCACAAGTGAAGAAAGGTGATTGTGCCTGACCTTATGGGAGGTTGCCGAGCTACAAAGCAAGGGCAGGATCAGGGAAATTACTTGTTTGTTTATAGTGCTTCAGAGGCAGGTTCGCGGCCCCAAAGAGCTGTTAATAGCAGGCAATACTGTAATCCAATGTAACGCCACTGAATTTATTGATTTCCGTTACGGGGTACAGGCAGTATCACGGGCCATTTAGTTTAATCCTTCCTGGAGACAGGCATGTTGATGGAGAACAGCAGAGTTAGTCTGTCTGACACGTGGAAGAAAGAAAGATTCTTGACATTTTATGCCAATAAATACACCCTGAGTGGTGGGACAAATTCAACAAAATGTGATTGAAATAAAACATTGATACTTTGATATCACACGGTCCCTTGCATCTTGATTTCAACAGTTAGAAGTTGTGATGAAGAAATCAAATCGTTTTGACTATATAGCTTCGGACTAATGTCAGGTAAATTGGTTGGCTTTAGCTGAGGTAGATTTTCGCAAAAGTGTGTCGCTGTTCCAAACAAAATATTCTTAGACAAGATTAGTTTAATCCCCAAAATCCGAGACTGTGAACTAGGTTTGGAAAATGCAAAATGGCAGAAAAATAAAGGTTGATGGACTCTACACAGGGCTAAGGGAATAGGTGGTCAGAAGCAAAATACCACAAGGATTCCTTCATATAAGCGCTCTGCGGGCGTGGATTGCACAAACATCACTACCATGGTTAATGCCCATAAGACAGTGAAACTATTAGTACAATTTCAAGAAAATGTGGTGCGTGTGGAGACATTCCAGCGAAGGCTCAGTACAGCTGGATGTGACGCCCATCACTTAATGTGTGAATTACGGCCAATATATATGTCTTCGTAAACTCGTGCCTTATCATTAAGGTCATGTGTGATTTGACCATCATTTCTGATTGACTGGTTACTCCATCCTGAACTACAACCTCTTGCTAATTCATGTTGCTCTGTCCTGTAAAACACAGTACCTTTTTTAAGCCACGTTTAAAGTATAAATATGCTATTTAATTGTGTGAAATTCTAGCTCATCAAATGTTACGACTCTCCGGAGGGGTATTGAGGCCTCTAGGCTTCCCGGTGTGTGGAATAGTATAAAAGTACTTTCTCCATGTTTTAATTCACTTACAACAATGTGCCCGTCATGGTTGGCAGGTCAGACTACACACGCCATAACTCGTTCAGCCCACTGTTGCGCTATGTTGTGCTTTTGATCGCCTTTTCGTTTATAGCTCCACCTTGGCCAGCCTGATCTTTTCAGCATGCCGGATGACGCAAGTTGTGGTAAATGTTTGCTAATCATAACTGGAGAATTTCAGAGGTTTGACAAGTTTGAGCCAGAACCGTAATTCACTTTTTAACTGTGTTTTTTCAGTAAATCTAATAGTTTTTAATGATTTTTCAACACCTGCTGCGCACGTCCTTTGGCCATGCACCCATTTGCCCATTACAGGCTGTGCCAAGCCTTTGGCCTGGGCCCTGCCATTGCCACATCTATCCTGCGCAGACTGACCGCTGCCAAATCTGCTGTAACGTCTGCTCCACTGCACAACCATTAAATAAATGAACACCTTGTGTCGTCTTGAAGCACTTGGATGCAAGTGTTGTAAATTCCCCCTAATTCAGTGAACAGCCAGAGTTTCTTGTGACATCTCTGAGAATTCTGAAATATGAATGCTGCTGGGTTTTGCCCCTCCAGGCTATATAAACAACCAGTCTTTGAGGATGATGATGAAAAAGCCCATGCAATGGTAGTCTGTCTCCTGCTCCTCCGTTAGACGTTTTTTCTCTTGCATGAACTCTAATTTACTACCTATCAGACAGAAAAAATGCACCTAGTGGAGAGCAGTATATTGCTCTTAGGAAAGAATGTTAATTCATAAATCTTCTGTAGTTCTGAATAATTCAATTCTAAACTGTTGTAATTTTATTGTTCACAATCAATGAACTGTCATTGTCTTGGCAGTCATATCATTTAATTGTACCTTACCCTACCAACTAAATGACTAAGTTAGTCGTATTATTAATCCCCATTACATCTATTACATAAAAGCAATGTAATGATACCATTATTGTGCAAACATTTATTTATAACTGAAAATCAAAGTCTTCTTTCAAACCTCTCTCTTCTATTAGTTTTCTTTATTTTGTTTGTTTTTATTTTTGCTCTAGAAAAAGAGGTAATTAGGTCTTAAGTTTTTACCACAGAAAAGTATATGTGCTCTAAGTGAGATTTTTCCACTTTTAAGGCATGGAGAACATAGTCTCGTCAATGATCTGTGTCAGTCATTTTAGTGCATCACTCAAAGGCTCCGATACCGCACTGAGGTGTTGAGGACTTGTCACAGTGATGCTGGTATGTTGGATAAGTTTCCCTTCTAAGCTTTGAACCAGTTCTTGTTACAGTGATACTTGAGCAATGGCGCCTCGGCTCACTGTGCTCACTCACATCAGTAACAGCAGGTATTTATCACAGGTCAAAATATCTTAGCCCTCATAGGTGCATATTTTGAATCAAAGCTTTGGTTGTAGATATTTCAAGAGTGGGCTCTTGTCCATAGGTTCAAACGATGTCCACTGACATGTTAAAAGAACAAGGACTGCATTTCTTCTGTCCGACGCCATCATCAGTTCATATTCCACATGTAGGACCCTTGAGTCCGAGTTACCACAGAACTGTAATCCCAGCAGACTGTTATGGAGGATTTTTTGTCAATGTTCTAATGTTGACTCCTCTCAAGAACTGGTTCCTTTCTTAACTTGAACACCTGTCATGCCATATGTGTAGTCTTTTAATGGTTGGAAAGTTCTAAAATTGAATAGGTATAGCGCTGTACGGCATGAGCTAAAGATTTGTGCTTATAAATGCCTTAGAAAGCTCTGTACTCCCTTTTGTGCCCATTTGAAAGGACCCTAGGTGGGCCATGACAGGGCAGTATGCATGTTTATATCTTGTATTTGCATAGTGGAAGCCTACACATCGACAGCATAGGGCTCTACAGGGCCATGGTGAAAATACAATTGGACAGTGTTTCACTGCAGAAGAGGGAAGGGGCTGCAAGGTTTTGAGAGAGAAAAGGAACAGTCTGGGGTGTTGAGATGTAGTGTTCTTTGAAGAGATGTGTCTACACCTCTTCTCTGAATTGGTGGAGGGCTGGGACAGTGCATGTCTGTATATGCTGCCTGGCTGTGCTCTAACTGCAAGCACATCGGGAACTACCGGGAACGGAGAGGGTGCCTGACAGAAGGTAGTGGTGCTGGTTGTGATGGCTTTGCAGATACTGCAGCTGGTCTTAAGTATGGCGCCATCCGGCAATGAGAACCAGTGGAGTTCCATCAGGGTAGGGATACTTCAAAAGCGTGTATACTTAAAGAATGTGGTGGCATCTATGTCACGTTCTTGAGGTCCAATGAGAATAAAGTAACAGGCGGAAGAGTAAACCCTGGGAGCCAGAATTACTTTAGTCGGTCAAGGAAACCTAATCATTAAAAATGAGAAATTGAAGATGCACTGCAGGCAGAAACTCGACTCAAAGACGAAGGCTATTTTAACTTGGTAGCCTAGAAAAACCGGCTTGGGACTTGAGTCATCCTCCATTGTGACATATACCTTCTCCTCTGACACCTATTTTAAGAATACAGCAAATGAGATGTCATTCTCCGACATGACATCAAGTATCACAATTGTAGTAACTAAAAGGAAAGGCATGTCAGTGTTTCGTGAAAGGAGCAAGGGCCGGTTACTGTCAGCACTGGATGTGTGTCCTGATGTCAAATGGCAAGGGAACATAAGATGCCTGACAGCCATGGAGTGGCTTCTAATTACCGCTGTGCTGCCGTGTGTCCACAGGCAGTCGGAGGCAGCAGGATGGCAAGACTTGAGTGCTCGTGTCCTGCCATCTGGGCAGCCCAAGAACCCTACACGACATCCCGGCTGCAGTATGTTTGCTGGCTACCTGGCCCGTGGAGGGAGGACAGGCTTCCCTGAGTCTCGTTTTCCTCTTGAGCATATGTGTTTCCATCTTTCATTAGTACAGTTAAGAGGTTGATGTGAAGCTAGGATTCAACCTCCTGAGAGGCATTGGCATCCTCCAAAAGGAATTACGCCTTTCTAGTTTAAGCAATTGAGAAATTTCAGCTTGTGATGCCCGAGTCAGTTGAAGGGAGATTATTAATAATTATAAAGTACTGTATCAGTGCTCATTAGCTTTAAAGTAAGTTGCTGAATAGGCTTGATGCGGAAACTGGCTGCTTTATACAATGAACAGGACACATTGAACATTCATCAGTCACTTATAGTATGGGCATTCCATTGTCCCATGAGCGCCGTTAAAAAGAAATAACTAATGCATTGCTTTTTAGGTCTTGCGTGAATACAGCTTTAATTGTTTGCGGTTGAAAGGCCTTTTGAGTACAGTGCCAATACCTACAGGCTGCTTTGGGTCAGCTTATTGCTTAACATTTGTTGGCTTTCTTGGCAATTTAATTTGTATGCTCTTTATTCAATGACTTTACTTTTTCTTCTTGTGTTTGTCTCTCCTCTGGAACACAGCTTCTTGCCATCCCTTTAACTACATGACTTCAGGTGCCTCCATTCAGGATTTTTTTTTTCTTTTGCTGTCTTCACTTCATGGGGTTGCATGTTTCTCGCACTGCTCATCTCTCCCCTGTATGCTACTTCCTCCCTTACACCCTCACTCCCCTGCTGTCCCATCTTCGAGCTCGTCCCCATCCCACTCAGGTTTTTTTCAAAATTTCCGGCCCGCACCCCTTGATTCCGTCTTACCCCCCCCCAGCCCCCCACCATTAGTTGCTCCTTCGCAGTAGCTACAGCTTTTCACAGAAAAGGCTTCAGGGATGTTGAGCTGCGAGGGGCAGCGGAGCAAACACGTTCTTGACCCAGAAGGTCTGCTAGCAGCCAATAATGTCTGCTTCCGATATTTATAATTAACAGTCATTGGCGAGGAAGTAAATACTTCAGGGGCTTGAAGGTTGCCACATAGATGACAAATATTAGCCTTTTCTTCTCCTTATCTGGCGTTCTGTGGCATCAAATGGGGGAGAGCAAACCAGTGGTTGTTTGACTGAACTTAGAAGCAAAGACCCGCTGTGCCATTCACACTGATAACACGTCTGACACAGATTACCTTTGAGAATCTCGAAAGCTTGGCAAATATTTCACTTCAAATGCAACAAGTTTTCGAAAACATATTATTTGAAGGCCTTCCTTCCAGTACACGCATTAGCAGTTCGGTGAGATAAAAGGTACCTGCCGACAGTTATCGATTATTTAGTGTCACTCTTATAGTACAAAAACGAATGGATGTGAACTCGCCCGACAGCAGCAACAAAAAATAATGAGAATAATGACTACATGGAAAATGTGTTCGGAATGGTAGCGTTCCTATTGTTTGTCGATCCCATTGTGGATTCCAGCAGCGTAAAAAAATAAAAAATAACCGTGGATTTAATACCATACTTCGTTCATTTACAAAACATTGCAGATTGTATTACGTTTTCGTGTGCAAGGCGAATAATACGAGGGTTGTGACAACGACTGGCAGTGTGAGGATTCACCTTTTAAATAAGGGAGCAATGCCAGCATTGTGTGCGCGCGCTCACAGAAGTGCAGGCCGCGTCCTCCTCTAGCCTTCTATGAACGCACTACGCCCTTCAGTGAGGCTGTGCAGCATGTTCAAAAAATGTAAAAAATAAATGTCAGATTCACATGTGCGTTCTCTTCATAAGATATTGCCAAACAGGCAGCTGTAGGATACCAAGCTTATTATGCTTGAGGAGGAGGGTTCTGCTACTGAAGGTGTGTAAATTTGCCTTTTGCCAATTTCATGAAACAGTTGGCCAACTTCACAAACACAACAAGGGCGGCAAAGTGTTTTTTTTGTAAAAAAAAACAAAAAAAAAACACATAAATCTGAGTTGCAGGCCATGCCCACCTACTCCCACCTCACAAACACAACAACTTTACTTGCAAAATCAATCGTAAAATGTTTTTGTGGGATAAGCTGCCTGTAAACATCTTTTGTTTGTGAGTAATTTTTATCAGTAAGTGACATTTAGAGAATATGTCTCCTGAAGATTGCTAAGGGTTTCACATTTGCAGAACTTTGCCAGTGCAATTTTAATGGAGCACGTCTTTACCCTCAATACATGCCTACCTCTCCAGTTGCTCTTAAAGATGGTTTAATGTCTTAAATCCCTTTGTTTGTTTAATGTACTATGGCAATGAGTGCCTCCCAAATTTTTAATTTGTCACACTTGCATGAATTCCTGCCGTTTTTTCAGGCAATGACCCACATGCACACAATTAGTTTCCTTTACCAGTTCTCCACCACAATTATCTAACCTGTCGGGTTCTTGATAACTTGGCTACTTAATGAGTCAATATTTTTCAACTAGAATCCTGTGAAGATAAACTCTTCTAGACTATTTGGGCCTTACATTACTTAGGTAAGCATCGAACGGTCCCAGACAGAGACTGCAAAACCTGCCATCGAGCATCTTTGGGGCTGTTCACATGCTACAATTGTCTTGTAGCCCACTAACAGTAAGCTCTCGTAATCTTTGTTAATTTCTCGTTATATAGAACCAGAAAGGTGTAATGAAAAAGACTAGTATTAGAGCAAAAGTCCTTGTGATTGGTTTTGTGGACCATGGCATTGCACCCCTTTTCCAACCTACTCTGTTTCAAAGGGAAAGGTAGGGATTGGATGTAAGTTATGCGGACCCACCTCCTGGCTGGCTGACTAGCTAGCTCTGCTACTGACACTTTTAAACAACTTAAGTGTATGTTTCATTGCCAATAATTCTGCAATCCCTTTTGGTGGTTGTTAGAAATGGGGTTTCTGGTTGACTAGGGTATGCACCTAAGCCTGGTAGAACCCACCACAGTAGTCATGGCAAGTAAGAGACACAGATAACCTGTGCTCACCCCTTGGTAGCTTGGAGCAGAGCAGTCAGACTTATCCCTAGAAGCAATGTGAAAAGCGTTTGCGCAACACACTCACACCAATGAAACAATAATGGAACCACAAAAGAGGTTCCACACAGTATTATATATAAAGTATAGTATATTGTACATAACATAGACCAAAATTACATTATTCATAAATACTGTGTGCACTATGCAAATCCTGTGTCAGTATTCATTACCTTAGTTAAGCAAGAAGCGAAATGTCATACATCACAACATCGGGGGCTGGGACGCAGCAGTTAGGCTATAGCAGAAAACACAGGAATCACCATGTATGATAAACACTGTGCATGCCATGCAGATCCTGAAGTGGTACTCGTTATCCTGAACAGTGCAAGAACAGTATGCATTAAACCCTCAGGGCATGAAATGCAACTAGTCAGAGAATAACAACATGAGGATCGCTAGAAAATCATGAATACTTGACAGGTAATGCAGAGTGTGTAGGGTAAGTTTCCTAGCCTTACAGTGATTACCTAGATACAGCGTCTCGGAACTCCTATCACAAGTTTCACAGTAATTTTGGTGCAGTTTCCCGTATACTGTCATACACATGTATGCACTGTGCATGCGCTTGCAACTGTGCGCTTCTTAATCATTACCCAGTACTAAGGAAAGTATCATCAGAAGTACCCTGCCAATTCAATTGCACCCTGTACTGGTAGTACTCGTGTGTGGCAGAGACAACCATTTGCCCCCTCCGTACCATGGTGCTAAACTTCAGCAGCACGCAAGAGACCTCGCCTAGTCAAGCTACCCACTATTGCTGTCCATGGGCACGTGGCACAATTTCAGGGCTGCCGTGAAGGACTGAAGGATCCTACCCTATTACAATGGCGCTGTTCAGCTCGCAGGCACAGTACCTTTAGTGGTTCTTCCAACTGGAGGGGGTGAGATGCCAGGCTTGGGACCTGTGAATAGTGGTCCTCCCTTGTGAGGAGCTCACAGCCACAGGGGTCTTCTACACTCAGCCCTCTAGGGCAGGGGAAACACAGCGCTGAGGGGGTAGACTCAGCAGTCTATCGGACCCACTGCTTATTGTCGCAGCAATCTCTTCTGCAGCTGGCCTCACCCTCTGGAGTGCAGCTGTGACTTGCGCCACCCTAGGATGGAAATCCCTGGTTGCCAAGGGGACACGGAGGCTTCCCTCGGTGCTGTGATGTTGGCCCTGCCCCAGGGCGTTGAGCACAATCGGAGCAAGGTGCAGATAGCTGTTGGTTTTCTTGGCCACTAAACAAACTCCACTGGAACGTCACAGAGCAGTATGCTCGCCCTGAGGTAAAGACAAAGTCTGTAGGCCCCTATGTGCTAATTCTGAAATGTATTGGGGCAGTCACTTATGGCCCCTCTGGGATAAATAACCAGCTCTCCTCACGCACTAGAGAGGGAAAACAGATGAAGCGCTCACCATGCGCTGATATAAGAGTGACTGCGGGCCGGACTCAGAGTTCCACAGCCAATTCTGGGGCAGTCAGTCCCAGGAGAACACTTGGCGGCACCGAAGGCAGGCAGGCCAGCACTTAAAGGCAACAATGGCTGTTCTTCCTGGCAGTCCCACAGTGCCTGGTGTACCCAGAGTCAAGAGGCAGTTGGCAGCAGGGTGATAAGCAGAAAAGAAATCCAGTGAGTCCTTTAGGCCACCCAGCTAGTAGCGGGCAGCATTGAAAAAGCAGAAGAGAAGTCCAGATGAGTCCTTTGTGCAGCGCAGCAGTCTTTCTGACAGAGGTTCAGTCCCAGTTCCAAAATTGCTCTAAAGGCATGGGGTCAGAGCACCTGTACTTGTACTCCAAAATGTATTTGTTCAAGGAGTGACTCCAAAGGAACCCTTTCAAGTGTAAAATAACCCCTTTCACCCCAGCCCCGGCTCCAGACATCAGTAGGGGTTAAATCAGCCCTTTGTGTGAGGGCAGGAAACAACCTATACAAATGTTAGTACGCCTTGCTTCCCTCTGTCCAAGCCCAGGATGACTATCAGTACTCAGATAGCTACGGATACCTTTCCTGCCTCACACAGTCCCTCCTGTGTTGTAGCTGCCTGGCAAGTATGCACAAAGTGCAGTTGTCACTCTGCCCTAAATGCGGATTGGAATCAGGCTGCAAAACACTAGAGTTATAAGCACAGAGAAATGCCCACTTTGTAAAAGTGACATTCCTAAAATAGTCATGTAAAATCCAACTACACCAGTAAGCAGGATTTTCACAAACATACCAAATATGCCCTCGCTACTCCTGTCAGATCAGAAATTAACACTTATAAATATATAAGGGAATTCCCAATGCTAACCCTTGAGAGGAGCAGCACTTACAGTAGTGAAAAACGGAATAGGCTGTTTGTCACTACTAGGATACGCAAAACATAATATTACATGTTTTACTTTTTACATAAGCAACACCTTGCCTGTAGGGCTACCTAGGGCCTACCTCAGGGGCGATTTAGGTGTACTAAAAGCAGAGTTTAGGCCTTGGAAAGTATGAAATGCCAAGTCAACGTGGCAGTAAAGTGTGCACGCAGGCCCTGCTGTGGCAGGTCTGATGAAGGTTCGAAAGGCTACTTCTGTGGGTAGCACAACTAGTGCTGCAGGCCCACTAGTAGCATTTAATTTACAGGCCCTGGGTATATGATATACCACTTTATAAGGGGCCTACAGGTAACTTAAATATGCCAAACAGGTGTAAGCCAATCATACCAAGTTTTAGGGGAGGGAGCGCATGCAATCTACCACTGATTAGCAGTGGTAAAGTGCAGAGAGTCCTAAAGTCAACAAAAGCTAGGGCAGAAAAATGGGAGGAGAAAGTCAAAAAATGTGGGAATAACCCTGCAGAAAGAGCCATTTTCAACTGTGGTTAACAATGAAACCATGTCCAGTATATTTTACGGTCACTGAGGTCTGCTCTCCCTTGCAGGCCATCATTCCTACAGTCATAGCCAATTGTAGGAGGTCTCAAATAGGATCTACTTAATTATTCTCCATTAAGCAGGTCGTTTTTTGAACACTCGGAAATGGGAAAGTGGTGTGACTTATTACTACATAGATCGCATCACAAGCTGTGCTCCCAGTCGCAAACCAGTTGGTGTCCAATTTGCACATCCCTGGTTTGTAAACGGAGACAGTACATCAAACACAAAAGTATTATTTCGATTATACAGAAGACACTCAGGCTCAGGCTTTTTGGCTTTTTGTCACCTATGGAAGCCACTTGGCTGGGCTTCTGCCACTCCGGATGCCTCTTCATCTTGTTTGGCTCGCTTCCTTCTGAAAAGCTTTCAGGCTCACTCGGTTGTAGAAGGTACTTTCACCGATTTTCCAGAAGCATGTGTCTATCAGGGTTAAATGCAGAATGTATGCTTTCTGCTGCCAAAACCTCTTAGGTGCCAGTTCCAGGGCATAGATACAGTTCGGTCAGAATGTCCTACAGTTCTTGCTTATCTGCTCATGTTTTCCTTACTCCGCTGGTTCCTCATGTTTGCTGAGATAGAATCTTTGTGCATGTTCGAAATGGAAAGGTATTCAGATAAGAACTAGTGTTAAGTTACCTGTTGTAGGAACTTATGAGTCAAAGGTCCCATCTCTTCTATTTGACTGATCCTTTCATTCCCTCAGCTGTAATCATTTGGATTTTTGCAAGCAAATTAAAAAAGCCCACTTCAGGAAACATCATGTAGGTGATGGTGTTCCCCATACTTGTCAAATAGAGAGTGTTTTGCATGCAGACATTACAACAAATATTGAGTAGCATATTCTAAGTAATATTAAATAACCTGTAGTTTTATATACATAATTTTACGATCACATATTATTCGCAAAATAGTTGGTACACATTTTATGGACTTCAGAAGACCTAGAGGCTAGGTAGAGTTGCCAGGATTTGAGCCATGTGGTTTCGGGTTACCCAAGGATTTCAGTAGTTGGTGCAATAATATATGTGTGCTTCATTCTGTCACTTAAAAAGATTCCAAAACACGAGACACTTGCAAAAACCCACTGACTAAAATATGGCGACATTGTTTTCTCATAAATTACAACTCAGGTAAAATATGCTTATTTATTTTGCTTACTTTGGAAATGCATAATGCACAACATATTGCAAAAGCCTCTTGATGGCTTACCTAAGTGGGAGGAGATAACCAGCATAGGACAGACAGAGTAGGAGAAAGTTTTATTCCAAGTTACTGAAATACATTTGTAAAACGCCAGTTGAAGAACCAATCTGTGCACTAGAGACTGTGGTCAAACTAGCTTAGAAAGTAATTTCTTCGTTTTGTGCTTGAAGGATTACCCTCTATTATGTTGTTTTTCTCTCAAGGGTTGGTCATCATGTATTTTATATAAAAAAAATAGAAGAAACATTTTAGGTTGCTTTTAAGTATACTTCACACTTATTTTCTATACCTTCATTTTTTTCTGCTCGCAGGAAAGACCAGAATCTGTTGTCGCCGGTAAACTGCTGGTACTTACTCTTGAACCAAGTAAGAAGAGAAAGCAAGGACCACGCAACACTGAGTGACATCTACTTGAACAATGTTATCATGCGCTTCATGCAGATCAGCGAGGATTCAACCAGAATGTTCAAGAAGGTTTGTTAAACATTGAAAGAAAAATTTGATGCAAACCTATGTTAATCCATTTTCCATGTATGTCGAACCCTCGGCTTAAGATATTGTCATTTCCTTTGTGATTTATCAAATCCATGCATACAAAGATGGAGGGGTATGGTTAGTGCTAAATCATTGTTATGGGTTTAACCAGGCAACCTTCATTTTTATGTAGTGCATCAATGTTAGACGCCCTGTGTTCTGCAGCAATTACATCATTGACCTATGAACGCAATTTATTTTGGAGTCCTTCCCACACGCTACAGACAAATGCTTTTTGCCTTAATGGAGGGTCATTGATTTAGGACATACTCGCTATGCTGATGACTGGGAATTCTGCGTAGTGTATTTCCATCTATTTTATATATTTTTAATGTTGTTTAGGTGTTCTATCTTGTGTTTTCTGCCTGTTTGCATTCATTACTGCACAGATAGGCTGAACTGGTGGAACCCTTCCCTGAGCAATCACATATTCAGATTTTTCTTGAAAGTATTAAAGATGGGCGATCCTTTCCCTTGTGTGTTCTTTGTGTTTCAAGTGAAACAGTCTTGTAATTTGATGGTTTTTCTTCTTTTGAACATAACCCAGTAGACTGTTCCAGTATGCTGGATCTGAGAAATCAGGTTGTGGTGATGGCCCAACCCTGATGGTGCTTCAGAACTATGATTTGGCAGACGCTGAAAATAGATTTTGGTTCTCTGTGCCACCTACAACTCTCCGAGCTGGTCCTTGTTTTGGGGGTTCGAGTAATGTATGCTGACTCGTATTTGACTCCTTTGAGTTTTTCAATTAATGTTTTGGGTTCATCTGACTAGAAACTCTTGCAAAAGTCTAGGCAAAACAGCAACGTGGCCATGTTGATTTACATCCAGTATTTGACTTGAAGGAGGGATAGGTCTACTAGTAGTATCATAATTTGGAAATTCATGTTCATGACTTTATGACTAGTAATTTGATTGTAAAAGAGGAGAGATTGAAATAACTTATTTTGAAAATATTCTTAATTTTCAAGACAGGAGGCACTGGCATTCTCTGGACAGGGCATAGAGTCACACCTATTCACGCTTTGAAACATTCAGGCAAAGGCCATTTTCTTCCATGATAAATCCCATGAGCTTTAGATAGTATGAGATATTTCCTTCCTTAATCCATCCAAAGGACTTATACTAAGCATTAAGAGATCACCTTTGCCAAGGACCATATATTCTGTGATGAACATTGTTGGTGACAGTGATGAGTGTTAAGTTTACTTATCATTCAGCTCTTTCTGTTACCTAGTGGTGCAGACACTAAGGGCCTGATTACGACCTTGGCGCATGGGATACTCCGCCACAAACTAGAACTTGGAACTTCTGGAACTTGTAATACGGCAGACGGGATATCCATCACTTTTGTGGTGGAGCATCCCATCTGCCAAAGTCTTAATCAGACCCTAATTGTTTAACTTTAGTCAGAGAGAAATTAGGGAAACTACCTAAGTGCTGAACCTGTTACCCAATCCAGAGTTCCAAACCTTCAAGAAAGAGTAACATTTTGTGGCCAACTGTAACATGGACCATGGAATTGTGAAGTATGATCAGGAATGATGGAGCGTTTTCATGATGCAGTCAGGTTTTATGTGCTGTCATCCATGTTGGTCTCCTTCCTTTTCTGGGCCTGAGGGGCTATTGTCTCTGGAGTAGCAGTGGTGGTCCTTCCAGAATCATTATAGTTAATTTGCATTCTAACTTTCCAAAAGCTTGCTGCAATAGAAGAGGGTGGCTTTGGGCTGGTAGTTGGACTGAAACTTTGGATGTCTGTTGGCTTTCTCAGAAGCAGGATTGTTATAACATGTTAAAAGCACTGCAGTATCTGACAGAGGTCGCTTTCTTCTTTGTTATGATGAAAAGCAGCATAGCTATATTTTGATGATGGAAACTGGCCATGAGTTTACTAGTTGGTTGGATGTTTTGCCACTGGCAACATGAAGCTGATGGTCTTGACTTGAGACTCTTTAAATCACACTATGCAAATAGGGCTTGGTGTATAGGTATGGTGTTGGTTCTGAGACAGTGTAACTGAGTCCCAGATCATTGTACTTTTATAATCAAAGACCGATAGAGGATATTGGCATTGTTCCAAGGTGGATGGGGAGTATGATAGTAGCACAGGGGTGGCTCCGCCGCTATGGCAGAGGAGCATCGCCCCAACCCCACCAGCAGCAGCAAACGTTTAACAATAAACCAATAATAAACTATGTTTATTATTGTTTTATTTTTAAAGGGGCGGAGCCATGGAGGGATGACAGCTATGGAGGGGAGTGCACAGAGCACTCTTCTCAGTGCGCATGTATGTTTGGCCGCCGTCTCGGGCAGGCCAAACACACATGCACACAGAGCTCTCTACAACCCGGCACTGTGATGCTGGATTGGAGACAGCAGGCCCAGGCTCCCAGTCTGCCTTGGAACGCCCAGCCAGGGCGCTCCAGCCAATCATAATGCTGCTCTGAGCAGCATCCTGATTGGCCACAGGGCAGGCTGGAAGTCTGTACCTGGAGTGCAGCGGTGGAGAGGCAGTGAGCTTAAGGTACGTTTTTGGTTTGTTTTTTTAAATATTTTTTTATTTTGGTT
This sequence comes from Pleurodeles waltl, assembly GCF_031143425.1. Taxonomy (NCBI): domain Eukaryota; kingdom Metazoa; phylum Chordata; class Amphibia; order Caudata; family Salamandridae; genus Pleurodeles; species Pleurodeles waltl. The sequence goes on from NC_090442.1 coordinate 657,329,872, forward strand.
TTATTCTCCCCCGCCCCTACCCTGCCACTTTGCCAAGTTGCCAGCCGTGACTGTAGTAGAAGTCTTGTTCTTGTGGGCTGCTGGTTCTGTGATTCCCTCAACAGACCCCGAGTATTAACCTAATTTGGTTTGTTCTCTTTTCAAAATATGTCTCATAGTCATTTTTGGTCTTCAGTACCGTTCTGTGGTAGCCTCGTATTTGCAGACAATATTCCATGGGGCTCTTTTCCCAGGGTATCACTGCATCTCTTCTAGTAGCATTCTGGACATGATCTACAATGTTCTTAGCTCCAGGTTGTACTAACTTTAAGCCAGAATGGATTCAGATTCAGATTAATTGCCTTCCATTTGAAGAGAAACACATCATCAAAGGATTTGGTTTTATTTTTTTATAGTGTCAAGATTTTTTTCGAGGTCACTTTGCTTAAAGTATTCCAGGATTGAGACAGGTTGACCGCTTTTAGTGGCCAGCCTATTTTTGGAGCAGGTGCGTTTTAGAAGTTGTTGATTGGGAATATTTAAGTGTAAGCTTTAGGATGGTGAGTGAGGTTGTATTTCCATGTGCTGCGATCTCATGAGGCCCTGGGGAAGGGCCAGTTTGGACTTGATACATATATTGTAAGCTCCTGTGCGGTGTGAGTCTCTGAACTGGATGGAACTCTTTCTACGGAGATACTTCGGACATGTTCATGGTATAACAGATTACTAATTCTAGTGTGTGTCGTGTCCAGTGACTGAGTGTATAGATGAGTTTAGTAAATCCCAATGTCTTCAGGCAGTCTTCTGTTTCTCAACCCATGCCCTGACTACAGCCCTCCTGAAGACTTTGGAGACTGCGTAACTGAGCAGTGTCCTCTCCTTTGTTCGAATGTGGCATATAACTTGGCTATAGACACACCATATCATCAGCAGTTAATGTGTGCCTGTGGGTCCCACCGGTTTAGGGGACCGCCAATTGTTTGGTCTCTCCTGCGGGCAGCAGGTCGTTACAACATCTATTGCTGCTTGCTGTGATTTTGTGTCGACAACTGTCGCCAGCTCGTTACAACCAGTATCTACCCGGTATCCCCAGCCTCTTCGAGCTTCTTTTTTACAGTGACTCTCTCTACCATTGATCTCCAGGAGAGAGCAGTGCTCCAGGTTGTTAGTATAGCTTTAAAAAATTCTACGTCATATGTAAGCACGTCGCATTAAGTACTTCTTTAATTTTCATGGTTGGCTGCTTCCACAGAATGAATCACTGCTGCGGTGTGTGCATGGGCTAGGAAATGAGAGGAAGTGCTCGTTTACTCTGCTCCACTGTTCTCTCTCCCTGTCTCGAGTCATTTATCTCGAGGTGCCCCTTCCGATCAAGACTTTTTATCCTTTTGTTTTGTGTAAAAAACGAAAAACAACCGAAATGTGTATCAAACGTTAATCCGTGTAACCGAAAGTCTGACACTAAACTCGGGATGAGCAAATGGCGCGTGCCCCATTGCCATTTCTTCCACCTGTCTGCAAATAACGTATTCAAATACCCCTAACCAGAGGAAGAAATGGGCTAGATTTTAGGGGGGCACAACTTTTTCTTAAAAGGCACCCCTCCCGGAGCGATTAATTCCGACACTCGAGATGCCTCAGCTGAAATGCATTGAATGGAGACTCCGCGAGGGCGGCCCAGACAGCTGAATAAGAAGCACGCCTTCCTGCTGGGGTGTCTGCTGGGTACGTGAAACGGTTTGATCCAGGCCTTACCCTCCCAGGAACCAGAACGTGAGCGCACTGGAATATTTCCCGAGTTTCCTTTTACAGTCCCTATAACTTTGAAGCAAATGTATATGAGTAGTATAAAGTACTGGTTGACACATTTTTTGCAAAATTGTCTTTGAGGAGAACCCCAAACCTTTCCTGAGGAAGTCAGGCTTGCTTGTGCCAGGTTTGGTCATTACTCACGCAGTGACAGAAGTAGGTGGCTCCGGTGGCGAATGTGAGTAGAGTCAGTAGAGGGGAGTGGGTGGCAACTTTCTAAGAAAATGTTTGGGCTCATCCCGTGCATAATGGTTACCGCTGCCCTGTGTGCAGTCTGAGCTGGCTCCCTCATTCGGTATCTGAGATCTTTCTTTGGGATCTTCTCTAAGATGTGTAACCTCCTGGACCCTCATGGTTACCTCCTGTCCTTTGGTGCAGATGATAATTTGCCTGCATTCTACACTTGACCCATAGAGATGGCCTATATGGCGGTGCCTTGGGACAGTGATGTTCTACAGGCTGCCAAATGAAAGAAAGCCCTGTGAAAAGAGTCAATAGTAGATTTGAAAATAACAATCTTTTCCCTCATTAAAAGAGTTCATAGACTACCTTGAGAATAGAATGTCTGGATGCATTGAGATAGGAAAAGTATGTATGAAGATTAACACCAGTGTCAGATTAGCCTGTCCCCAGCGATGAGTATCATTCTGTGCATCATTAGGACAAAAAGCTTGATTCATTTTACCCAACCACAGCTTAATCTTAAGTAAGAATACCCCACGTACATTAGTGAGAAAATGAAAATCGTAGTCTTGTGGCCAAGTTCTTTTAGAATTATGTTCTTTTTATTAAATGGTATATCATATATTTGTATCATAGAGAATAAAACTTGGTGTCAGGTCGATTAAGAACCTTCCAACAGTCCCCTGTTACTCATTACATCATACTGGTACTATGTACTTGGTATACAAATGGATCTTTTGTCAAAGTGTCTTGAGTTTTTCATTACTTGTCTGTGCAATGTTTTGAGGTCATTTCCCCTACATCAATAGGAGTGTCAGTGTCCAGACAAATCCTTTCAGATCATCTGCCTTTTCGTGCTTGTGAGCAGAACATGAAGACATTCAGGTGTTTTTCTTCATATATTCTCAATTCTGATAAAAACTCTACTGATATATCGGCAAAAAGAAAGTGTCTGCAAGGGAGTACTTTCTTCTCTAGGTTGATGGCCAGTAAAATTGACTCCATCCTGGCCACTTAGCTTGCCACTTGGGAATATTGTGAGGCCAAGGACCATTCTGCTGTCTCTAACCATCATCTTTTTAACTTTCTACTGAAATCATGTAGGCTGCTATCAGTGACTAATCACATGCCCAGGCTGCAAGCCGTCCAACATCTGGGATGTTCGGGTTCCAATACTGGGTCCGCAACATAACGCTTCATCGATCACAGACTCTGTGCTCATCTGTAAGCAGGTATTGTGGTGATAGGCCACAATTGAGCATCCTAATTAAGAACGAAGGGAGGGTAAAAAGTTGCGGAAGGACACAGTCTACAAAGCTGCCCCTGGTGTCTTTGACAGTTTCAGATCTTAGCTAATGCACATTTAGGAGTTGGTGATGCCGCCATTAGTGTTCTTTGTGTGTATCTTGAACTTTACTGACTGACCAAGCGGAAAGGAGGGTTTGTTTGAAGTAGAGCTATGCACGGTGGAGCCCCTCAAAAAGGAAATGTTTAATGGCAGATGGTGTCATTACTGCTGTGAAACAGTCAATTTCGATGAGAGCGATTATGGTATAAGTCATCGTACCTTAAGTCATTATTGAACGCAGGTGCCCCACTCCCTGGGTTAACCATTCCAAAGAAACGCAAATATCACAAGAACTTTCAAAAATGTTGGAAGGCACTCTGCAGATCATAACTAAACCCTCAACTTGTTCAAGAAGAAGTCAAATCCTTAATATATGAAGTCCAAGACAGTTAGCCAATACTACAAATGAACAGGTACTCGGGCATGGTCAGAGAGATATTCTTTATTCCCGTCTTGTAATATAAATGTGAAAGACAAATAGAGCCAATGTGTTTCATCCCAAAGACAGTGGGACTTCTTCAGGGCACATCTTTATGATTGAATCTTCTTAGAGGTCTTGGGTCAAACATATAATTAGATACTGTTCAACTATTCATGCTGAAAGGGCTAATAGTCCCGAAGTATTTACAGCTTATGCTCAGACGTCCAGTAGTGGCCTATTTAGAGGCTGCCATTCTCCTGCACTGTGGGAAAGTTCCACTTCATGATTTGAACCTATCACTCTCTTGACGACATCCCTTCAGTCACTAGCCACGGAATCCGATGTATTTTTCTTTCCATCATTGAAAATACTGTAAATTCATCCATCCCTTTTCCTTACCTCTGGAAACATTCAACTCATTTTATATTGTTGTCTATTGTATGATAATAATTGCTTCTGGATAAATCGAAGGGGCATAAAAGTAAGACTTGGGATGAGACCTTTTCATCTCAAATAAGGGCTTTCTGGAACTCTGCTCACATGACTTCTTGTGCGTGGTTGCACAGAAAATACGCAGCAGTTACTCTGAGCACCATAGCTCTTAGAGGGACCTCTCGGGTGTCGTCTACATCTATAGAACCGATGAAATGGCCCTTTATTACAATGTTACCTACTAGTTGCCTGTGGTTCTTTCCATCTGATCGTCCATCTTTACCAGAAGATAATCGGCAACCCTGGTAATCTTTGAAAATGTTCCTTTAAAAAAAAGGGAAAATATTAACAATTATTTTAGTAAAACGGTTCTAGTGGATGCTGTGACTCTGTGATTGAGCTCCATGCTAGAGCACTCTTTAGACTGAGTTGTTGCATATTGTTTTGAATAAATCGCCGGAGGCAACAATGCTTTATAATTGAAGCAAGAATGTAATCTCGTGCACCTTGATACCCAGCACGCAGGATCACACACAAGCGTCCCCTCACAGAGGACCAGGCATTGGATCGCAGTGCTTCTCAAATCTAATTAAAATTTCTGTTTCTCTTCTAATGCTACAAGAGACGAAACCTCATTCTTTCACTCAGGAGCGTACTGTATAATTAATTCACCGGGAGAACAAAACGTCAACCCGACCTGGAAATGCCAATGGGAATACTGACATGCTCCTAAACTCGGTGGAATCTGCCTGCTTTGTACTTGTGTGACTTTGTTCTACTTTGTTCTTTAGTGAGCCTGTGGTCACGACTGTCCTGTGGCTTTACTTCATAGGGCCCGATCACGAGTTTAGGTGCCATTTATTGCACCTGATACACAACAGTACCACGATCGAGGTATGCTATTTAGCAGGTGCGATAAATAACACCTATTATGATTTTGTGGGGGGTTGACATAATGATTTTGCAGTTTAATTTACCAAAATCTGCATGATACAGTAAATAATGTATGATTTTTTTCCTCGTTGAATTTTGATGGGTTTGACCTGTCGAAATTTAACAAAAGGTGAGGGACGTAACTCATCTGTTAGTGATCTGATGCGTTAAATTAAACTAAACTCATAATTTCCACCCTTGCTGAAACAGGGGTTTATGCATGGGTAAGAATTAAGGGCCAGATGTATCAAAGGATTTTACCCATTCTGTGTCTATGGGAAAATGCGTTGGTACATATGACCCTAAACAACCACCATGTAATCAAGCACTTGGAGCCCTAAATTACTGTGTTTTCGTGCGGCAATATCTGTCCCTCGGCTCTTTATCATTTATTTATTTGCTTCTGCAGACATTTTAGTCAGAAACCAGAAAAAGGTAGCAATCTGCCTCTGTTATCCTTCAGACTGACATGGTTGTGATTGTGATAAAATCCATCAACATACGCTGATATGGATCAATTATTTAATCAAAGGCGTGTCCCAAATGTATTGCTCAATTTAAAAAACAGAAGTAAGTGCAGAGGCCTAAAGTTTTTCTTAAGAGCCCCGCAGTGCAGAATGCAGTGGTTACTGAAAATTAAGGAGGCCTAGTTTTTATGCTACCTTATACCTCTTTCTTCCACCATCCTAAACTTCCTGTCACTTTATTTCACTCTTGCAAGTTCTTCTTCATCCCTGCTTTTAAACTTTCCTGTATTTCTTTTTTCGCTTTCTTATATTTCTCTTCATTCTTCTGTCTGTTTCTCCTTTATCTTGTTCTTGGTCAAAGTCTGATGATGAACTGTGTTGCCTAAAAATGAGCGCCAGTGTCCACCACCTGCAGCCATCAGTAGAACTTAGCGCTGCGTGAATGCTGGGTGAGCAGTGAGTTACTTATCAGAAGTATGGTGTTTGTAAGAGATCAGTAGCATGCTTTTCATCCCACTGTCTTTTGTCTTTTTCGATACGAAAGATGTTCACAAAACCTCCCTTTTGTTCGGCTCCTGAGGTCTCAATGGCACCAACATTTTTTCATTGCTCAGGGGACATTCGATGGTGTAAAACAGTGCTTTAAATGGGCAGGTGCTATCAGGTACTGAGTATCTGCACTATAATTTGAAAGCAAGCACTTCTCAGCACTGGTGCAACACATTTAATGAGTATAAGCACGTCTCAGGGGCAAGCAAGCACTCTGGAGTAGTGAGTACCTGCACATTTCCAATTCCATCTAAAACACTGGCTGAAAAGAATGTGGACTAGAAACAAAGGCCTTCTACGGGAGTTCAGCTTACACCCCTTTGGAAGAGTTGTTTTGGATTGATCCTGTAATTCTGTAAGTGTGTAGAATCCTTGGTTTGTCCCTCACACATTGTTTTATTAAGTAATGTGCTGAGAGGGACATTGAAAAGTGCTAGAAAGATAATGGTGCAGACCTGATTTCATCTGTGTGTATGAGTGGGTCAGTGAGGGTTCACGGAATAAACTGGAAGACATTGTGGTTGTGAAAACATGCCCTTCTTTTTCAGTGTTTGCTTTCTAGTAGCTTTACCCTGCTTCCTTCCCTCTTTAATTTCTTTCAACAACCTCGGCAAGCAATGAATTGTAATCTGTTCAACACCAGCATATAATTAAAGCTATTTTAACCCTTTACTGAACACAGAATTCAAAGAGAGCATCTGCTAAGTACACATCTGCTGGGAGATAGTGATTTAGGTTATGATTGCACTTAGAGGGATCCCATTGAACCCAATCCTGGTCTACTCCAACGAGTGTACAGTAAAGCCAAACGTTTGCATCCTTAACTGGCTCTCTCCAAGTCTCGAAATTCGAAGTGATTGCTTAGTGATTGTTTCTTAACGAGGAGATCTCTGGAGGAGATTGCAATTTTTGGGGTGGATTTGAACAGGAGAGGCCATTTTCTTTATCTGTCCGAGCATTTAATTGTGATTTGAGGAACTAGTATAGCTTGAAACCGAGGAGCTAAAATTCACCACGATGCAATATGCAAGCTTAAAACGAGGCTGGTGACAGGCGCGCCAAGAGACATTGATCTCAGTTCTCCTTGAGAAGGGTCTTCAGACCTGAGATGCATCCACACACCAGAGTTCAAAATAGTTATGAGTTTCTTTTAATCTACCAAATGTTAAGTCTCATTCAGAAAAAAACTGATATAATAAAGTGGATAATGAACAGAAGGTTTACTCCAGAGGGCGACCTTTCGGGTGTAGGCTTCCTGAAACTTATTTCAAATGTCTGCCACAAGCTGTTCCTGCACTGGTCTCATGATACTAGAGCAGGCCCCCGCTTCATGGCTCTGGATAGAAATCCAGATGGATCGTATGGCCCAATTCCTACGCGTTTGCCTGCAGCAGACTTGTGAGCTTTGCTTTTTAGAGCTGCATATAGATAGTATTCTGTTACAAAGACTTGAACATGCCGTCCTCTTCCTCCGTGCGTCTGCGCCTCTGGCACATTAGAGAGGATGCACAGCATCCTGCCTGCCATGACAAGTCTTTCTGCGTCCAATTGTACGCTAGGAATGTCAAAAGCAGCACACAAGGTAGCTGTCTTCAGATCTGCAGGAACCATTGCTTCTGATTCTCGGCAATCTCGCAGGTCCCCGTGGACTTTTTATTGCTTTCTTTTGCGAAGATGCAATTTTTCTGCCCCGCATGAAGTAGTTTCGAACGCCGGAGAGCTATATTTATGCAGAAACCAGCCAGCCTCAATTAGATGGACCCGAGCACCGCCTGGGGATCTTCTTGCTTTGAGTTGGTCTCCAAGTGTTCTCCTACAAAGGATATATCGCTGCCGATTGCACTGATTGCGAGGCTCAGTTCTCCAGTTTGCGACGCCTTAAAAGAGATGTTGTCGCTCTTTCAGTCTTATCCCCAGGTTCCAAGGCACGCGGCTATGCACATGATTATATCGTTTCCTCAAAATGTCAGTTTGCTTTTCATTTCCTGCATGCAGGTATGAGGAGCTAAATGAATGAGTTGTTAAGGCTGTGTTGTAAGTCTCCGCCGTTAAAGGTGACATCAGTGCACCTGCATTGTGCAGTCCACGGAGAAACAGCTGTTTTCATCCTACACACCAGTTCCTTACACCCACGTACTTCATCAAATGTTTAATATTTAGAACATATTTTTAAGTGCCGTACAGTATAACAAGACTAAATGCACACAATTTTGAGGTGCATGAAAAATATATTATATTTCCAGTCACAAAGCCATTTCTTGCAGTGTGTTTCGGTGTAATAATGAGAGGTTTGTGTCTTTCGAAGCAGACAGTTTGACAGAAAATATAGGCACTTTAATTAGGCAAGCACTAGCTAAGTCAGTAGGTTTGACATTTGTATGGAGTGCGGATTGAGCACACCCTTGCCTAATAAACATGTAACCTACTGTTGTAGAGCTGAGATAAAAGCATCTGAAAAAGGCATGTTATAAAAAAGGATTACTATATGTTCTGTAGCATCTGTTTTTCAGATGCTTTTATCACCACTCCTTACCCAGTACTACTGGTTGGTCGGTGGACTCATTTTAGACGTAAAAGGTCTCTCATGCCTTTCAGTGGAGGTGGAAGGACACACCCAGACAGTTGGGAAAAATGGTGAGACTACAATACCCCTGTAAATTGATCCGGCATGTGAATAGCAGTGTCTCAAGCCAGTGGCTGAAGGTTACTGAACGAGAGAAACCAATGGCTGAAGGAAGCAGACCCAAAGCTGTTAAAATAAGTACAAATATATTTTCCATAAATGGTGTAAGTGCCACACACATCATACCTAAACATAGACTTAGGACCTCATTATGAGTCTGGCGGTCCGAAACCCAGACTGCCAGACCCGTGGAGAGGAGACTGCTGTGAAGCTGGTGGTCTCCAGCCCCCCCCCCCAACAAAACCCGGCCCTATTACAGGGTTTTCACTGGGCTGACAGGCAAAAACCTCTAATTTCAGACAGTTTCGCCAGGCAGCCCAGTGGAAACCTAGCCAAGGCCACTGTTGTCGAACAGAGGGTGCCCCCAGCTGCAGTAGACAGTGCGCGTTCCAAAGGTGCTGGGAATAGAGAACCCCTGCATTGCCCACAACATGGCTTTGGGCAGTACAGGGGTATCCGCCAGCCTTTTCACTGCAGGGTCCACGCCATGAAATGGCTGGCAAAAGCTGGACTCATGATCAGCGCAGTGGTGCTGAACTCATCTCCGCCGTAGCTGAGCACGACTCTGACCGCAGTCAGCCCGTCGGGAACCATGTTCCTGGCAGGTATGACGGTCCCCTGGGGGTCCAACCGCCAGGGTCGTAAAGTGGTGGTCGGACTGCCTGAAGTGCGGCGGTGCGAACGCCAGCCTTGTAATGAGACCCTAAGTCATTCAAGTAAAACAAATTCTACACACGCAAAGAATTATAGTTATTTTGTGCTGTTGTGCAGTAATTGCCTTATCTGCCAAAAATTGGGAGCACTTAAAAAAAGCTAAATTGCATTATGAAAGGGGTCTATAAATACAATGAAATGTTATGTCTACATTGGTATGGTCATAGTTAATGGCAGATTGTTTGTGAATGTATGTCAACACAGTTCTACTATTGCTAAATATTTAAAATTCTAGCAACTTTTTCTGGAGAAACTCAGAGAAGTTGAGACTCTTCTACTGCAATGTAAATTTGAATAAGTAATACACAAATGTGTCAATAAAGCACACAATATAATTTAAAGAAAATTACTAAAATTAAATAATTCTCATTCAGGAGTCAGTAGTAAAGAAAAGGTAAAGTCATAATAGGCTCAGTATCAAATTCTAGGTTTGGATAATACTAAAAAAATCACAAAAACGTCTAATAGTGCCCAAAATATAAGGGGGTGAATGTTTATGCAGATTTCTTTAAAGTGCAAAGAAGATAAAACAACTTCAGTATGAAGATAATCTTTTTCTTTTTTATCCCATTGTCAAAAATGTAAATCTTGAAGGTAGACGAAGCATCGAGGGGTGAAATGACAGAAAACAAAGAGAGATTCAGAGTAAGAGCAGAGAGTGGCTAGTTGGAGAAAGGATGAAGGAAGAGGATGTAGGGAGAAAGGGGAAATCACAAACAAGCATGTGCAAAACCAGTCAGTCTGCCCTTTCACATAACTAGAGTTACCTCAAATAATTACTAAGTCGTCCTGTCTGAGTCAGAATAAACTGTATGAAGTCTTTAACAAAACTGCAGTCCTTCAGAACTTTACTACATGCACCTCTTAGATCAGAAAAAAACTGCTTAACAAGTCTGTCACAATGCTACAATAACTCACGTAGTTGCTAAGTGATAGGTTTATTAATAAGCAATGCAACAATACAAATTATTTTGAATGACAGAGAGAGGACAGGAATGCACGATAACTATTATGCGATGGCTCATTCCTGCACTCCCTCTGCGTTGGTTCACAGAATGCAGCCTAGCTTAAATGCAGACACCCTTGCACCATGGTACAGGGGTGCCTGCGTTACAGCCAGGATTGTTTTTTGTGCAGGAAGGACCCCTTACTGCAAAAAAAAATCCTCTGATGCTTTTTCCTCTTTTTACTTGTGCAGAATGCAAGACATGTAGAAGGACAAATAATTATTAAGAAATAAATATATTTTTTGTTATGCCTCACCTGCAAAGGCATAGCATTTTGATACATTCACTGGGCTTAATAAATCTGAGAATGCGCCAAAATCTCACTGAAGCCCTTGTATTGCCTTGTGCGACCTTGCTTAATGTGATGGGAAGCAAAGGCTTCATACATCTGGACCTAAAGGTCCCTCTCGATTCAGATGCAACTGCTTACATTGTTCTTCCAAAGTTGAGGGGGTGTGGCTTCAACATAAAAATGTACATATCCACTTTCGCTACTCTAATAAAGCTTTAATATTCTTTCATGAAGGTGCAGTTCTGCAAGTGATTGCTAGGTGTCCTTCACAAGTCAAATGCAAAAGCATTTATTTTCTTTCATGATGCTGTACTGCCACTAGTCATTACTGAATGGCCCTATCAAGTCAAATGCAAAAGCACTGAAATTGTTTAAACTGCAGTTCCACAAGTCTTTACTAGGTGGCCCTCTACAAGTCAAATGCAAAGGCTTTTCATTTCTTATTTGAAGCTGAAGTTCCACTAGTTGTTATTAGGTGTCTCTCAAATCAAATGCAAAAGCACTGAAATTCTTACATCAACCCGCACTTCAACTATTTGTCACTAGGTGCCCCTCAAAAGTGGAAAGGCAATGCATTGAAATCCTTTCATGAAACTGCAGCTCCACAAGTCATTACTAAGTGTCCCCTCCTAGTCAACACTTCATAAACTGCAGTTCCTCTTGTTGTTAACAGAGGGCCAGCTTAAGTCAAAAGTAACCATTTCAAATGACCTGCACCAAGCTCATGGGACGTGGCTTTAGTACCTAAATGTGTATACATACATTTGCTATTTTAATTAGTAGGTTTTTTAGTTTGGTGACAGGAAAGTCTCACGCACTCCACCACTTCATGTGGGCTTTTGTGATTATACCCCTCTAGGGGTGGGTAGTCTTACTGCAGCTTTGTAAATCTTCCTTACTGCAGCCTTTTAAAAAAACGTCTAGGGGAGAATCGCATTACTGCAGCCTTGTGAAAAATTACCTGCACCAAGCTGAGGGGGTGTGGCTTTAGTAAATACATTTGCAAACACACTTTTGCTATTTTAATCAGTTTTCAATAGGATTAATTATTTGCTAAATCTGGATCATAATAATGACTCCAAATTGCAAATTTCAATACAGTTCTTGTTTTTTTTTTTTTTTTAATTGTGATCACACCCTACTATTTAAAGGAAAGTTTATTCACTGGTAAGTGTAGCATAATTGAATAGTTTTTTTTGGTTGTTTATATTTTGTTGTCGGGAAATTCTTACATGCTCCACGTGAGACTTTGGCATTGTTCTTGTACTCTCCATCTAGGGGAAAGGGCTGGTAGATTTTCCTTGTGAAGCTTCCTCTGTGGGTCAGAAGTGTTAATGCAGCCTTATTGACACTGCCTCTAGGGAGGAGTGATGTTACTACATCCTTGTAAAAAGTCCTTATTGCAGCCTTTTGAAGCTCCCTTCAGGGGAGTATGGCAAGATAAGTGTTTCAAATGCCAATCACAATGCTCTGGGTATGAGACTTCAATCTAACATTTTTGCATGTACACTCTAGCTACTCTAATGACTCGTGCTAATTTTCAATAGGATAATGAGTATACTAAAGCTTGTTAACAGTGGGGAATGAGTATTGCAATTTACAATAAGTGTTTTGAGAGTTATGAAAATAATTGATGTAACCCTACTATACATACGGACTATCAGTCATTGAGAAGTGCCTAACACTTTTTATTTTTGGGGAACTTTTTTGGCTGTATGTCTACATGTGCAAGGGAAAAGTGCAGTCACTCAAAGTGAAAACGTCCAATGGCTGGAGTGGGCTGGTCTAAAGCAGTGGGTAAGAACTGAGGAGCAAATTAGTGAGGACCTGGAATATTCACAGTGCTACTAGGCCACTCGCTTCTGGCCCTTTCTTCAGCACCTCAGCTCTAACATTACTTTCCTCTACCCTGATTCCTTTTTCATTTGTTAAAAAAATACACATTGTTGACAAGTGCCCACACGCTGCTGCCGGGCCATTTGCTTCTTTTTATGCATGTGTGCACAGTGTACTATTTAAACATAGCCATCTGCCATCTTCTGACAGTACGTTAAACTTACACTTCATTCCAAAATAGCCCCTTTTACTTTACGAAGCATGCACCAGCTGCATTCTTGAAAGATTTTTGAGAAACATAATTTAAAGAGTGATTGATACTTTCGCAATGAAAACCGTTTTGTAAAAATGGTCGCTGCTCGAGTGTTGTGACGTCACGTCGCATGCGTATGCCATGGATGCCAATTTTGAATGAATGGTATTTTCTTTGAGGTAAATACCATTCCCCAAAGATTTCTGACAAATAACACAAGCATTGGCAAACCCAATAGCTAACCACTCGTTTTCAGGTAAATTGTATTTACATCAATATCTAGACCTGAATGTGCCAAAAACTACATTTAGTTTGCAAGGGTGTGTAAAGAGACCCAATAAGTGCACGTTTTTGAGCAAAAAAAAAAAAATACCAATCTTTGGTGAAAAAGCTCCAAGAGAGAGGTGCCCAAACAACCTAGCAGTTAGAGACTTAAGTAATGACACAGCGAGACAGTCATTAGATCATGGAACGAGATTCTGCAAAAGGGAATCCATGACCAACATTGAGATCGTATAGTACTCTCCACTGGGATGGGGAACCGTTTCATGGTGGACCCATGCATAAATCCAAGCTGTTTCACTTGCTGTCCCAGGGTCTTGTCAAAATCTTGTTTTTGTTCTCAACTGATGCAGTAGAACGGTACACTAAAATTACACATCATCAGCTGACGGTGTTGGTAGACTAATTTTCAGTTTTGTTCTGTTTTCAGTCTCAGCGGTATGGTGCCTGAGCACCATGCATTCTCAACAAGGTTTAATAGTTCTCAGAGGAATTCCTAATCAGAAATCAGAATTTCTGTCCCAGAAAGGCGTTTATGGAGACATGCAAGCAGAATATAGGCATGTTTTCACATTAAAGCTTAAAAATGACAATAAGAAAGAGAGGGCATGCCGAGGATGGACATCTTTTTGAAACCTGGATGAAATGCTGTGGATGATACCAATGTATGCTGTGAAGGAGCTTATAGCCTGGGCAGTGCGCTGTTTCGTTGACCACATAGGACATTAAATGCAGAGTTCTTTAGAAGAAACTGCTTCAGAATTTGGATCACATAAATCCTCAGGGAGATTGCCAAAACACCACTGCAGTGCGATCCAAGTAACACCTGAAAAAACTGCATTGGTGAAGATACCAAATGCAGTAAAAAAAACACCTCTGGATGGTTCCGCTTTAAACAGGCTGTATACTTCCTAAACATCCTTCTAAGTTGCTAAAGTAACTTTCTCAAGGCTCGTGTTTCTGCCTTCGCTCATAAAAAGGGAATCTCCTATGGTGCATTTGGAATAATGAAAAAAGAAGAGCGATTTGTCGGGGAAATCCGAGGGAATTCTTCTGATGAACTCACCCAGGAGTCAAGCCTGAAGCACAGCATCAACCCAGCAGTAACGTTCGGCCTTATGACCCCAGACACCAAACGCAATTTTCCTGCACTCTGCCTAGAGAGGGAACAAAGGCTTATTGACAGAATCAGCATAGAAACATTGGCTCTGAGTCATGCAATCAGGAGTTCATTTTTGACATCCTATTGATCAAGGGCAATCTTTAACTCTATTAGCATAGGCAATCTGCTCGGAGGCAAGCAATCCTGTTTCAGTCTTGAGCATCAGTGACTTGCACTCATCTGCTATTTTCCTCCAGCATGGGAGTCAGGTGAGGCCCAGGTAATATGAACAGCTCCACTGTGACAAGATGCTGACTGTGTTCCTTTGAAAACACTTGCATGCCCCACGGGCCCTTGAAAAGGCATAGGCGTGTGCTAACATCCCCCGCCTCTAGCACTGTGAAAACATCATGTGTCTTTTCATTTGAATTGCACCTACAAAACAGTTCATGTCAAATTGCCTTCCCTTGAAACCTGAAAGCAGGGAACACGTCATAAAAGAATAGGTGGGGCCTAACTCTAATTAGCATAGATGTGCCCCAAGGTTACACCTGTATCTCCTCCTTCGAAGCTTAGTAAAAAAATAAATATATATATATATATATAAAATAATAATAATGGTATGGGATTGAGAGGTGCGGGGGAGCAAGGAAAGACGGGTACTCCCAGGCAGTGCTAATACTCAAAGAAACAAATAGGTGAATGATGTCAGCGGTGTGATGACACACGTCATCAAATCAGAACAAATTAAAGAAGAAGTGCTGCGAGAAATATAGACCAGGGACGGAAGTCATCCAGTGAGAAGCAAGGAAATCAGATAGACCAAAAAGCCATGTAATCAGTAGCCAGTGACTGACCCTAAGCCCACTATGTGTATATAGTTTTATGTATCAGAGACAATCTGTCTTCCTCAACAGACCGGTAAAGTAAGACTGTAGGTGAGACTTGAACATGTCGATATAGATTCATTTTTTAAAATTGTTTTACAAATGTGCTCAGTACTTTGTTGCACTTCTCAAGTGGACATACTTAAACCCTGGAATGCTAACCAAGGAAATATTGCCTTGAATGTCTGGAGCCTAGCCGTACCAAATATAAGTGAGAGTTTTCCGAGGGATAGTTGCCTGCATAATCAATTAACCAGTGATTCCCACCCTGTGGTCCGGGCACCCCTGGGGGTCCGCGAAGCCTCCTCAGAGGGTTTCGCAACTGCTTACAAAATTAAATAATACTAACAGATTAATAAAGTGTATAGAAATAAAGTGGCTAAATGTGCAACTAAAACTTTTAAAACGTACTGTAAATGTCAAATAATTTGAAATTAGAGGCTATAAATTAAATTAGAATCCTCAGATTGATTTGTGGGAGCAGTATATACAATATAGTATAGATGATGTGTGGCTTTAATTGAATATATGAAAGCTTCCACCTTACTATTAAAATTATTTTTTTACTTATATTTGTTATCAAATTAAATAAAATGTGTTAGCATTTGTGTATGTGTTTGATGAATGCGTGTTTCTGTATTGTATGTATTGTGTAATTTGTTTAAAATAATTGACAATGTATAGGCTGTGGTCCCTGTCTTCCAGTAATGACTTAGTGGGGGGGGGGGTCCCTAGATTCCAATAATGATTCAGTGGGGGTCCCCAGGTTCCAGTAATGATAAAGTGGGGGTCCGCAGATTTCAAAAGGTTGGGAACCACTGAATTACCCCATACAAACGTAGATCACTAAATTGTGGAAGAATCCACGATTCATTTTATGACAGTGATTACATTTGCAACTATCAGTGAATTAGAAAAGGTATGTACTTTCTAATTGTGGTTAACCTAAGGAATCTATATGCAAGTCACACATCTCTTGTCCTGATTGACTGACCCAGAGAATATACGGAGCGTGACATCTGATTTTCAAAATTTTTTCTAAATAAGGTGTCTATCCAGTCTCCCTCACACTGGAACATATCCCTGCCAAGGCTCGGCCCACATCTCTGGTCCTCTGCGTGTTACCTGGTTTCATGCAGGAGCACAGAGGTTTGTGTCTGTGTCCCAGAAAGCAGTCAGACACTGTATTGATTTGTAATTAGCTTAAGAAAAATTCCAGACAGTGTCTGAGTCCTTGCTGGGGCACAGACACCTAGCTCATTCCTCTGACAATGCTCTCTGTGCCACAGAAATGAACAAGGCACTGTATTTTTAGTGTAATAAAATACTTTGTGACTGTGCTGTACAGCATCAGCAAAGCTGTGTAGAATCAGTCAAAAGGAAAAAAAAAAGATGGAATGACACACACAGCTGGCAGCCATGTAATTTCCGTAGGTGCTCCCATGCATAGTAACATATATACACGGATGCAGCGCCATAAGGGCACACGTAGAAAATAATGTGGTCACCATTTCTTTCTAATTGTCTGATCCAAGATGAACCATTAAATACAAGGAAATTAAATTCTTATAGTGTGAAACTGACTTTTTATAAGGTTGGTGGACAGACTGCATGTTTATTTACATGTTTCTCTAAGGAAACTCTCTTACCCTCACATTTTCATAAGGGTGGGGCTTTATGACGTTTTAACTTACCTTTTTCTGTAATTCATACTTGTTTGATCTAATGTGCTTTTTGAAGACAGAGACTCCACCATGTAACACTGGTCCAGAAAGGTGCAGAACTTATATAGGCAAAGCCTGTGACTACTGCCTTGTATATTTACATTGTGTGTTTACTTCCACAGAGAAGAGGATCGGAGCCATGACCTTTGGCTCTGCTTTTGTGACCCCTGCCCTCAGAAATGGCAGAATCAGTGCCAAAAACACAGGAGCAGCTCCGCATTCATTATTGTATGCCCATTTTTCATTATATTAATAACGAATACTGTTTCATCATTCATTATTATTGTAATGAAAAATGGAGTACACTTAGCTAGGACAGAACCTTTGGTGGCTGCTGAAGTAGTAAAATGGGTTTAAATGTATGTTGCGTGTGTGCTTGCGGGTGAGAGTGTGTTTATGTGAATGAGACCATATGTGTCTATGAGCATGTGTGTCTGTATGTGTAAGAATGTGTGTGTGAGTGAGGATCAGTGACACATTATGAGTGTGATTATGTTGGATTGAGTGTCAGTAAGTACGAGTACGAATGAGTGAGTGAGATTGAGAGTGGATGCAAGTGAGTTAGAACGAACAGAAACCAGAGTAAAGGTCTATAAGAAAGTGTGAGTGAGAATGAATGAGTGAGAGAATGAATGTTAGCGAGTGTGAGGCACTGATGACAAAATGCTGGCCCTGGCACAATGGTGGTAATTATCGACAAATGGAGGCACCCATTCCACATTTTGAAAAAAATAGGGTTAACTCCTTAGGGACACCAGGTTCCATTGGTTTGGCACACCATGAAAGGATTTGAATATTTAATGAGTGCCATTTCAGCACCTAATCCATTTTAGCAAATTAATGTGCCATAAAATGTGCTATTTCACCTAATTCTTCTCAAATGTGTCTCGGGGGGGGGGGAGACACCCCCCAGAAGAGGTCTGTCTTACTTCTTTCACATGCTCACTACAGTTCAGACCAAGTATTATGGCATAGAACTTTCAAAGATTAGGTCAGCACCACAATGTAGGGGCTATCTAAAATAGACGTTTTCTGTGTCATGTTGTAACACTTACCATGCAGTTATTATGGAACTTAAATTACATAAATTGTTGCGATGTTCGGGTCGTGTGAGAGGCCCTTCTGGAACAGAAATCGGGGCCAAAGTTTATATCATGTCACTTCCTGTGATGTCATTAAGCTCAAAGGGTTTGTGATGTCACTTCTGCTACCCGTGGCATTTTGGTGACTCATGAGCCAGAGGAAACTGTAATAATAAGCAACAGGAGTTTGAACCATGAAAGGAAGCAAAGAAGGACATTTGTGTCTACCAGTGGCCAAGCAAGAATGCAGTGGTCCTTAGAGCAAGCCTGGATTCTCCTAACCCCCAGCAGACACTCTCACGAGATAGTGACCAAATACTTTCATAAATGAGGTAGCACTTATAGGTATGCTCCTGTGTTTAACTCATTATTATATATTTTGCCAAAAATGGTACCAGAATCAGTGTTTACATTTACTAATAAAACAGCTATACAAAACTGAAATTGAGCTGGATGAGCAGTTGATAGATCAAAAGCTTCTGACATCACTGTTTCTCCGACTTCAGTGGCAATAAGCTGCACAAGTGGGAAAGACAGCATTAAAACAATCAGTAATTGTCCTTCAAAAGAAGGCATTCATTTTTTTAGGTCAAGCATAGTAGCGCGCAAGCGTTGCTTTTCCAACATGTTGGTATCTATTTGGGCTTTTAACCACACCCACCTTACACCCATCACTATCACTAGTTCATGGGCTTGCCCTCCAAAAATCCTTTGTTATCATTGGTAAATGCTTTACGTTTATCCCTCCTTGGGGCGGTTTGGTTACCAACTTGGACATCAACCCTTGTACAGGGTTAATTGCACTTTTGCTGACACGTTTGACTGCGAGCAAACTTCTTTTTCCTTTTTTGTGTCTTCTTCATGCTCATGGCTTGGCTCTTTGAATCGTCTTGCTTATGTGAAACTGTTTTACTTTTCATGTTCAATTTATGTGGCAAGAAAAGTACAGTTAGTAGCTTATAACGCTAATAGCTCTAGCTCGAGCAAATGTGAGACCCATAGCAGTGCAAGTGCTTGTTACACTTTCGGAAGTGTGAATAAACACAATCCTGAGCCTTTTGCAGCTCTCCGCTCAGCAGTTTTCCTGAATCTGTAGATGCTTATATGCAAGCGGACAGGGAGCAGGGGGTGGCTAGGTGACAAGCAGCAGAGGGTTGCACAACTTTCTTTCTTTGTAATAAGACAAAAGTGAAGATGTGCTTTTGTTTTTAAAAGGTAAAAGGAACCCGTACCATTGTGCTAATCACTAATCCATGAGGATGAATTGGAAGCAGCATAGGAGGGTGTCATCTGGCTGAGTACTGAGGATCCATCTTGCATGGCTAGAGCTGGGTCCTGTAAGCTGTACAGTGATGGAGAGTTTTTTAAAGCGCGTGGTGTCAGGAATGCCCTATGTGATGTTTACGTCTTCTGACTGGGTGGTGAAAAGTTAAAGGAGCAGTGAAGGTAGGGGGATGTTAGTTGTTGGCTTCCAGGCGTGAAAAAGTAGAGATCTTCACAGTAGCACTTTGAAACTACCAGCCCCTGGGGGCAGAGGGCTGTAATAAAAGGGAGATAGCATCACAAGCACAAAGAGGCAGCAGAGATAGTGCGTGAGGGAGATGAAGGTGAGTGTGAAAGCAGCATGAAGCCTGAGTGAGCTTGAGTGAGAGAGCAGGATGTAAAGCAAAGAGCAACAACTGGGGTGAGGGAGCAAAGCACACAGATAAAAGGAGCTTGGGGTGAGAAGCACGCAAGGGACACAGCTCGAAAATACATGTACTTTCATGGAGTGCTTAGGCAAAAAGAAAAAAAGATGTTCTCTCAAAGAAAGCAGTGAAAGCATAAACACCAGCCAATCAGAGATGGCAAAGAGGCTGTGCTCCATGGGAGGGACAAACATCAGATGGACAAGCTGGGGCATGAATAAGAAGCAGGCAAATGAGTGACAGTAAAGCAGCCAATGGCAAGCAGTGGACAGCCCCGCAAACCACTGGATGTTCTTCATAAACGCACAATATCTTTGGCATCCAGACAGCTTACGATATTTGGTTGGCTCGACCTAACAAAGGAGCTGTTAGAAATTGAAATGGGGGTTAGATGGGGAGGGATTAGGAACATACGTAGTCCATCTCTTCGAACCCCACCTCCTGGTTAGTTTCCTTTGATTATGTGGTTGGAGGAGTAGTGACTAAAGCTGTGGTACTCTTTCTGCCCTGCCTCCTACCTCTTTCCCTACTCACCTCTAGAAGAAGGGCATCAGACCAGTGGGACATGACTTTGGAGGTGTGGGGGGAAGGGTGCTAATTAACCTTAGCCCTCTCCCATAACCCTGATTAATGACTTGATCCTTGGGAGGGCCTGGGATGTGATAATTCATTCCTTCCAGATCCCTTAGATAGGACTGTGACATGACTACTGACATCACACATGCATATCAATGAGGCGCACTGACTGCCTCACTTAGTAGTTTAGTGGTGGTCAGCAAGGACCAGGCATTGGCAGACTCTTTCCCAGCACTCCCACCAGGCATAAGAGGTTGTCTTTCATTCCTACAGAGGACACATTTTTTTTGTTTTAAATAAAAAACAGGTACAGGCATTTAGCCTGACATTATCTTTTAAACTGATTATTACAAATATGCATACAACACCAATCTAATGACACCCTTCTTTGGCTCTACCTTCTCTCTCCTTTATTTCTCTTCTCCTTTCTTCCTATTGTTATATTCACCTACAGTGCTTCAGATGAAACCATGGTATACACTTGCAGTGTTTTGTTGCAGTCAGAATTTTAAGCTCAGGGAGCAGACGTGCTTAAGTGGCTATGTTATTGCCTGTGTATTGAGGTGAACTTGTGACTAACCCTAGTTTGCTTTGTTGACCACATGGGGTGCTTTTAGGAAACTTACACAAACTCCTAGTGTCTCTGTTCACATTCAGTCAAAGTTCAGAGTTGTTTGAAATTACCAGAATGTTCCTGTAATGTACAATATAAAAAGTAGTCTTTAGGGGATTCTTGCCACTTCACAGCTGTGACAACTGTTGGATCTGACATCCTTGGTGTGATTTTGCCCCAATTTTTTTGCCTTCAATCCTCCTGTTTTTTGCTGACTTTGCATTTATTTATTTTTTGGCCTTAGGACTCTTCACACTTATCACTGCTAACCAGTGCTAAAGTACTTGTAACCTCTCCCTAAAAAATGGTAACACTGGCTTCCACCCCATTGACACATTTATTTTACTTGGAAGTCCCTAGTAAAGTGGTACTACCTGTACTCTGGGCCTGTAGATTAAATGCTACTAGTAAGCCTGCAGCACTGGTTGTGCCACCCACTTAAGTAGCCCTTTGAAATGTGTCTCAGACATGCAATTACAACCTGTGTGTGCAGTTTAAAACTGCAATTTCGGCCTAGCAATATTAACCTCTTGCCAGGCCTAAACCTTCCTTTTTAATATGTATAAGTCACTCGTAGGGTAGGGCCTAAACAGCCCACAGGGCAGGGTACAATGTATTTAAAAAGTTGGACAGATACTTTTAACTTTTTTATTTCCTGATAGTGGAAAAACTCTTGTTTTTCACTGCTGCAAAATCGACCTTTCCTATAGGCTAACATGTATTTACGTTATTGCATTTAATAAGTAATAACTTTCAATTGGCAGTAGGATGGAATGACAAGTTTGGTTTCTAAACAATTGTAATTTTAAACCCTCTTTAATGTTAGTCGTATTTGAAGTTTCAATTCTAAAAATTCCACTTGTAGAAAGTTGGTATTTACTTGTTCCAACCCTTTGGTGCCTGCAGCCTGTATCCTGGGTCACTTACCTAGTTGTAGCTGGCAGTTGGTCTTTGTGTATTTTTCCCAGGCAGTGAGACCAAGGGGGAATAGGTGTTGTCAGAATAGGCCATCTCTGACTTGATAAGAGGGCAGAATTGTCACCTACCACACTTGCACATCGCAAAGCCTCTGCCTCAGCACACTCTCAAAGCGTTTCACACTAGTCTTTTGTGCCCCCAGAAACGCTGGGGCCAGATCAGAGAGACAGGAAATTCCAGACACTTCAGTTGAGGGAGGACTCTAGAAGATTCTCCTATTTCAAAGTGGGCACAAGGTATAAATAATGGACCCTCAGGCCCAACTCTTCAATACGCACCTGGACCTGTGAAGGCAGGACTGCTCAGCTGCCCTGCTGCCTGAGAGAGAAGGTTTGGACCTTCATCTTGACCCCAGGACCACCAGGGCTAGTTGCCTGGCCTCCTGGTCAGAGCCTCAGGGACCGAAAAGGCTTCAGCACCCTGAGCCCTGCACCTGGAACCCGCCTGCTGTGAGTCCTGACTTTCCCCAGCCCATAATGGTGCCATTCCAGTCCTGGACCCTTAGAAGTGAGCCTGAAGGTGCTCTGCCAGCCCAACTGTGGTCCTAGCAGAACCAACACACCACAACACATTGCCTCACAGCTTCACACTGGAACCACAACTGAGCAACACATCCCCAGTGCAGGACTACACAGCTCGTCTTAACCCCAGCTGTGTGACACATCCTTGAAACAGGACCTCACATCGCAGCCTCACAGCTCTTCAGAACCGCCTCAAGAGGATGCGTCCTCGATGCAGGACCTGCCCCCACAGCTGTTCTGAATGACCCCATGTGTGACGCATCCCCAGTGATTGCCTCACAAAACTCTGCAACCTGGATTTAACATACTTTGCTCAGTGGTCCAAACTTGTGGCTTTGTCCTGGTCCAGTATGACCGGAATACCACAGTTGGAACTTTGTCCTTTTACGCACTACATTTTGCCTAAATCTTTAAAATTGCATAGCTCCGAGTCTACTGACTGTTTTAATGTTAAATAACTTATTTTCGATTGTAACCTATTTTTCTAAGTTGGTTTGGGATTTTTCTTGTATTGTGTTTTCACATTATTACTGGTTGAAGTGGTGCATAAAATCTTTAAACATTACCTCTATGTTAAGCCTGACTGCTTTTGTGCCAAGTTGTTGGAGGGTTAAGTACAGATTAATTTGGGGTTTGCTTGTGTTTCACCTTGACAAGGATTGTACTTGCTGCTTGAGTCGAGTTTCTCCCTCCTCAACCAGTAACCCAATTTCCTACAGCAACTGTAGGGTTTTGATTGATCGGCGTGGGGACCAAGCCTGAGTAGATCAATAAAGGATACCAAATCTTACACATGTGAATAAGAAGCCACATTTTATGTTGCTCCTGGGCAAGTTATGGAGGCAAACTACTTTCCAATGTAAGGCAGTATCAATCCGAGAAGGCAGCCTCATTCTTTGTGGACAGTGTATGTCTACCATGGGAAGACCTGGTCTGAAAATTCTTTCTGCTAAACCCATCATCAAAAAGTGTTGAAAAACATATCCCGTTGAGTCAAACCATTTGTAGCTGAAGTAGTGGGCTTCAGAAACACTATAACCTCTGAAGTATGCACTGGCATCCATCACAATAAGCCGTCCACTAGATTATTCTATAGGTCAGTAGTTCTTGTTCTCACCTGAGGTCAAGGATTTTGATCTTTTTTTGTGAATTTCTAGAGGCAGAATAGAAAGTGAATTGTGATCTCTGTATGCCAACACCCACTTCACCACATTTCATTAAGTGAAATAAACTTTACCTCGTTGTTCCTTATTTATTAACCAGTGTGAAGTTTGATTACCAGATAGCGCAGACTGTTTGTTGCCTGATGTATTCCCAGGCTCTCTTTCAGTAGTACTGTTTTGTAGACTTTATTAAAAGTGTTCAGAATCTGTGTGGTTCTCATGCTAAAGATGTAGGACTGTGGGACAGATGTGACACTTGATATTTCTCCAGCCTTGTGCGTCTATCCAGGCATTTTCTCTGTGTCAATGATAAACAATCTCACAAATATGTTTTCAAGCCGCCCTGTCTTATACTGCTTTCTGGGCACTCTTCAATTGTCAAGGAGCTAATGTGTCTCAAGTAGCTATCTAGGCTACCTGGCACTTGCCTTTTCACTCCCCAATTTAACTTTAAACTTAATATGGCAAAAAGAATTGACTCAGTTATAATAAAGTTTAAAAATGTTTAAATGTAATTGCAATGCAGCAATATTCTTTAATCCTAAATATATAATAGTGCTAGGTATGACAGCGTAGTGAATCGTGGATGCACAAATATCTAAGCATTCATTTTCTTGTGAGGCTTAGTTGCAAGGTGAAATTGCGTTGGCATTTGTATCCTTTCACGACATTATGATATATTTTGGTCCCTGGCTAATTCTATGCTGCATATTCCAAACTGGCAAATGTACTGCAGAAACTCACGTTCAGGCCTTGTCTTGACATCGTATGCGCTGTTTCTTTGGGACCTTTGATTTTCTGTCAATGGGTTTAGAGGCCGCCCATTGCGTACCGTTGGTTGGCATCACTGTCACTCTCATTTGTTTGTTTCTTTTTGGTCAGCTGCCATAGGCTTCCTTCCTCTTCGTGTTTGTCCCTCCCCTGGAGCATAGGCACATTACTTGTGTCTTTCCACTTTTCGTTTTTGTAGGTGCTACTTTTTTCTGTGTTTTTAAGCACTCTCCCAGAGTGTGTTTTTTCCAGCTGGATCGTGTGTATTCCACCCACCCTCTGTGTTGCTCCCTTGTTGCTTGCCAGTCAGCGCTGTCCATGTCATGGTGCTTTTTAACAAACAAAAAAACTTTCAGCAATGCAACCGCCCTCCCTCCCACTATCGTTGATTGTCTCCACTAACCTTCTGTCCATTGCCATTGCCTACCCCAATCACCCATCCCTCCTTTGCTTGCTCCCACCCCCTACCTTCATTGTTGTTGCTTGCCCTCTCCCGTTGCCTCTGTTGTAATTGCCTGCCCCACCCCTCCCTCTGCTGTTGTTACCTACCCCCAACCACCCTATCTATTGTCGCTTTCCCTCACCCTCCCTCTGTTAAAAGCACTATGGCGCAGACACCGCTAGCTGCATCATATATATATATTTTTTTTTCTTCACCCACAATGTTGAACAAGCTCTCACCTCTGTAGTGCCTCCCTTCTGTCATCAGTAAATAAAACAAAGCACTATGACGTGGCCAGTGCTGGCCACATTGTAGTGTTCTTTTTCTAAAACTTTCAGCTGTGCAGCATGGCTAAAAGCAAAGCCAAACATACCTCGGGTAGGCGAAACCTATTGTCTTTGCCAGTGCCTGTTGCACGTCATTGATTCATAATAGTTTATACCTGTCATTTTTTTCCCTCGACAAACAGTAGTCTGCGTGGAATTTAGTGTTTAATATCTAACATCTATTTACCCAGTAACTCCATGTTTTTGCGGCCATCAGACATTTACCTCCATCTAGTCATAAATATGGACTCTTGGGATAATGCTGATATTGCAGGCGTGACTGGGGCCCTGGGCTTGATATGTGCACTTACCCTTCAGAATGCTTTTTCTCTGCAAATCGTATAAGAATTCAGAACGGGACAGGATTTCGGCTGTATTAATGTAAGAAAAATCTATTATGCTGGAAGAAACTTTTTTTTCATCTGCAGCATTCTGAGAAATGTTATTCACATTATGTACCCAAAAGGTAAGCGGTCTCTCACGGGTATTCATTTCAACTTCCTTGAAGCTTGTCACTGCCGTGCTCGTGAACGCGATGCTCTGTAGGGAACCCAATATATGTGAATAATGCGTTCCCCGTGGTGAACTGTCAGGTATGCACTGTACAAAGCGCCCTTTCAGCCCCAACCCCTCCAGAAGCGCTCAGCTCTGAACGCCCTGCATGATGCCCCGCGGTCCCGTGGCTCAAGCCCATGGCACGCCTGCAAGTCGACGTTTCTGGAACGCACTCGTCTTTCTGTGATCGGATGAAACGGGGAAAGCATTCACCACACTCGATTGTACCTGTCTGGTGTAACACAGACGTTTACAAAAGCTTTGGAATTTCATCCTCAGTCATCCTCGGTTTATCCTGGCTGGTCCCTTCTCACACTCTCTCGAGTATTGATTCCAAGTGGTTTCCATGCCTAGGTCAGGCTCACTGCAGCCCTGCCCTCCTTGGGCCCAGGAGTCATGGGCGGCTTCTTATATCTTCCTGCCTGTAGGGTTGACCCATGGCGCTGCCTCAGTCACTCCCTGCTTCCGGGCGCATGAATTGTGTTTTCTAATACCCACCGCAGGATCTACCTACAGAGCTTTTGGCCTAGTCCCACAAAGTGAGCTATGCAAGGGCTAATTTAAGACACGGTCTCTGCCATAGTTTTGGTCTGGATGATGTCTTTATCTGTTGAAAAGTCGGACCAGGGCTTCTACCACCTTAGACAGCGGTACATGGTTATTTGGCACATGGACTTTAAAGGCAGGCGCTGCTTTTGGCTGGGAAGGTTGCAGTATTTGTTGACCTATTTAAAGAAAATAACAAAACATAACAAAATTACAAATGCAAAGCGACATAACCACAGATCACAACAAAACAAACCGCAATATAACAACCTCAACATCATATTGCAATAATGCAACAGAAAGAACACAGCAGCAGAAAACATAACAGAGTGCAGCACTATCACAAAAAAGGCCACACAACAAATATGCACACAATTCTTGTCACGCATTACCACTCCCAGAACCCTGCTGTGGTAAAATGTGTTTCCAACAAGCAACTACTTAACTTAGGACCATGGGCATGGAAGCAGCTAGAAGTGTTTTGTGACCTGACTCAATATATCTAGCTAACAAAGTGTTTTTTCTGCAGGAGCTCTTGGTTAGCAGGGTAGAGTAGGATTGGTGTCCCGAATAGCATGCTGGCTTGCGCTGGAAGTAAATGAAAGCTTTCCCAGTGGGCTTGATGTGGTTGCATCTGAGGAGGTTTAGATACACGCTCTCTGTTCCCCCAGCCGGGTCTGAACCTGGAGTGAGTTTTTGAAGGAGACCAGCACAGCCCGGGAATGCCATGACAATTACGTATTTGCAGCTGTCTAAGTGTTCTCTTAAAGGCACTTTTCTCTGTGACTGTCGTGGGTCTGTGCTGGGTTATTTCCGGGACTGTTGCATCAGGTTATACTCACGATTATCTGCCGGTCACTCATGAATGTTCTAAACATGCCTGTAACTGTATGGTTGCACGCAAAGCGTGTACATATGGGGTGAGCAAATATGATTTGCCTTGTGATACCTTGCGAATGCCCCGATTGTTTTGATTTGTGTTTATAAACCTCGAAATTTACATTTTGGTCGCCACTTTGTTGCTGTTCTCTGCCCGGTCTGTGTTATAAAACGCGTTTTTTTAAATATAAAACATTCAAGTGAATTAAACAAATGGCATTATGAAGCAGGACGTGAATAATGGATCACCCCTCCCGTTTCTGTCTATGTGCTGTAACAAAAATCACTACATCACCCCCATATCCATTTTAAAACTAGGCCTAAGTTAAGTCATTATCGGAAGTGCAGACATGCATATAGCTCTATACACCATAAACAGCCACGGTTAGGGCTCTTAGTCCGTATCTTGCGTGACTCGTGCGTGACTCCCGTAGGGGTCGGTCATTTTGTGGCAGCCTCCTTTCCCTTGAGCGGAAGTGACGCGGATGAGATGTTGTCACCGTTCAGCAGATGCAGGGGAACATCCAGAGAAGAGCTGAGGCTCCCAGGGGCTGTCTGAAATTGATCACCGTAATATCTTGTAGGATCGCGTGCAAACTTACGTTTGCAGGATACCTCACCAGAACCGGGCTCGGAATGCAGCTTTACAAAAAAAAGAGATTGATTATTTCTGCGGGCAGACAGGAGATCAAACTTCACTGTTTTTAATGCATTGCACAGATAGTGTGTTTGGAGGGAAGGCGTCTTTCTGTCTCAAAGTTTTCAGAACGTGAATGAAATAACTTCACTTTAACACTGGTTGGAATAAATCGGGTGCTTCACAGGATAAACAAAGTGTTTGTTCGTGGGTTGTCACGGGTGCGGCATAATGCCTTTCCAATGATCATGGTTACGCTGTGGTTTAGGTGATACCTTGCTTTAGACTGACAAAATGATCACATGCTTTAAGTAGTACAATAGCTGTTGTGGCCACATAGGTGCGCCTATTGATGTGGCAGTACCAACCGAGGAAACATGTTTAAATGTAGAAGTTGTTGAGATCCTAAAAAAAGGACTTCTTTGTCTTTAACAGCTAATTTCCTTCAGCATCTCATGCCGTTGGTCAATTCAAGCAGTCACCACAAGAAAATACAATATGCGCACAAAAACCACAATAAAGCGTGTTTATCGTGTGAAGCCGTCACCAGCTTGGCTTGGTTTTGGTTCCTGAAGCCAGGCACCTATGTGGTGGAGTCAGTTTCTGGTTCAGAATGTCTGGCGCCTTCTGAAACCACGAAAAGGATAGTATTGACTTTTGAAGGTTTGGCACTGTTATCACCCATTGCGTGCCAACCAGAGTTGGTGCTGGCAATAGTTTACACCGCATGTTGTGTTCCAGTGGCCTTGCTGACATTTGGTAATTATCTTTTGCATCATCTTCCACTGTTTCACGCTGCTTTTCTCAGGTTGTGCTTTAAGGCTTTGCGAATTTGCTGTACAGGGTGTGTGTGGATGTATTGTGTATTCGGGGTTATATGTCTATGGGTGTTTTATTTAATGGATTTGTGATGTTTTCATTTATTGCTGGGTCTGTGTGTGTTTGTATGGACACTTAGTTATGTGTCTACATGCCTACGAGTTTGGTTTTAATGGTCTGTGTTTTTTTAAAGTTGTGTGTCAGTGCATTTTGTGTATTAAGGGGTGTGTATGCTATAAGTGTTTTAATACATTGATTGATGTAGGGTTGCTATCATTTTCCTTTGCCTTTGGTTTGTGTGCATTTGGGGTAGGGGTTACGTTTTGGGGTTCTAGGCCTTTGGGTTTGCTTTTTAAGAGCATGTGTGTTTGAATGTTTGCTTCTAACTTCTGGTGGCTTGGGGTTTATGAGGATAATACGTGTGTTTGTTTATGGGAGTGTGTGTTTGATTATTTTATATTCTCCTGTGTTTGTTTATGGGAGTGTGTGTTTGATTATTTTATATTCTCCTGTGTTTGTTTATGTGAGTGTGTGTTTGATTATTTTATATTCTCTTGTGTTTGTTTAAGGGTTCCTATTTTTATGAGTTGCTAGGTACACGTGGGTGAACGTATTTCTGGCTCTTTGTGTATTGAGAAGCTGTAACAAGGGTCTGAAATGTCACCTACATGCACAGAAGCTCATCCCCCTTCCACACAGAAACATCTGTCTCTGGAATTCCAAGATCCCTTGAAGTGTGAAGAAAGCTTCTGCGACCACTAAAGCCAGTCGGAAACCAGGCACCGACAAAGTCACGTGCCACGTGGATTGGCGGCTACTCCATCGCTCCACAGTTCAATGTGAGTGCGAGGATTACTGTCTAAAGAGACAGCCTTTGACAGTGCCGATCGTTTTAGCTCCTGAACAGTGAAAAGATGTTCTTAAGATTCAGTAAGACACAGAGAACAGGTCCAACGCGAACATCAACAGTGCAAGATTCACTCGTGCACACGGAGCAGGTTCCAGGGCGGTATATGTAGCGCATCCTTCTCTGCCTCACGAGGCCGGCACAGTATGGACGCAGTTGTGCCGGCTTCCCACCTCACACCACTGGCCTGGCTCAGGCCTCTGGGAGAGAAGAAGCTGGAGCATGAGGAAGTTGTGCAGCCGCACAGGGAGCATCTGCTGGCCAACAGAGTTACTGAGGATGACACAAGGCACGGATCCATTTAAGGAGGAATGATTTGCCAGCATCCAGGTGGATGTGCTGGGAGCGGGACACTGTGGAGAAGGAATGCCACCCAGACCCAGCTGAAGGGGCTGTCACCACTGCCTCGTCTGAAGGCTGCCTTTTCATAAACTGCGGTCCATCCACCTGCTGACAGCGGAGTGCTCGCTTGGTGGATGGAGTAAAGATATGTGATGCATCCACCTACTCCTAGTATGTAGCCCCTTACTCAGATACGGGACTCAGTAGTCTCCAACTATTTGCTTTAAGGCACCACTATGGCAAAATATAAACAAATATCCAAAGAAATTAGGGTGCATGCACACTTAAATGTAATATACTGTGAGGAGGACACAGAGAGGCTTAATGGGGCGTGGGGCAGGCTGGAGCACGGTAAAGGAGGGAGCAGAGCGACAGCCTTGGAGAAGCACAGTGCCGGTTTGTAAAGTGTAAGTGACAGTATGTGAATAGTAGTCAGCACAGTGCCTACCACTGCGGAGCCCATAACGATTGTTGGTTGTGACTTACCAAGGGGCGCACACGCCAGTATGGTCAGAATGTTCTCTACTCGTCTCATGTGCAGGAAGGTGGCTTACCAGGGCCTAATTTGGCAACTTCCTTCAAACGTTAATCTATCCAACTTCGATATAGTTTGAAGCTTACAAAAAACAAACTTAATGGATTTGACTTACTTTCCCAGAAGGAGTTCCTAATGTTTGGAATAAACTGCGTTGACTGAGTTTTAGCTGTTGCTTGCAAGTGAATTATGAAAAACAAAATTAAATTATTATTTTTTAATAAAAAGAGGCAGTGGATCTTACATTCGCTATGTGTTATACAAGTTCTCTGGGCTGTAACATAATGATATTGTCATGTACAAGTGACCTATAGAAATGAAACCCCATTAAACTGTATTAAAGTTTAGCAGGTAACTCCATGACATAGGGCAGAGCATTCAAGACCTAATTCTCCTTCTGCAAACGACATCAATCTAGAACGTTAGTGCATTTAGGTAAATCGTGGGAGGACCAGGGCCACATTCCTCGGGAATCACTGTCTTGTTAAATGGAAGCCACGAACTAGAATGTGGAGTGATCTGGTAACCTTCATCAGGGTGTGTTCTGCAGAACCACAGGGGTTATAGGGAGCGTAAAGGTAGGTTAGGGGAAGCAAAGTGAGCTTGTAGGGAAGCATAGTAATCAGGCACAGTGTGTTACGTCAGACATAACAAGGTAAGTTACTGCAGAGAGGGGTCCTCCTGTTTCCTTCACAATCTTCTATGTGGAAGAGGACGATCTTTCACATACTTATAACCCTGGCGCCTTCCACCTACCTCCAGGCCCAGGATTCCAACCATCCATGACCTTGGCATGCAACCCTCAACACAGAGGCCCTCCTGGCCTGCAGCGCAGTGAACACAAGAGCTATGGCGTGGATTCAGGGTGTCAGCCCCGCACTTTGGGAAAAGGCAGAATCACAGGAGAAGAACAAGATGAAGATCGGCACCATATTTAAACGATGCCCATTTCCCATGTCTACATCAGCAGCGATCAAGAGCCGATGCAAAAACGTAAACTCTTTGATAAACATAATACAGAACAGTCTCCTTTCTATAGGTGACATAGATTTGCAATGATCAAAGTTACGCATGTTATGTTCTAATCATGTTTTGACGTAGTTCATTAAAACTAAATACTAAATGGACACTTTTGCATATATAAAGTAATAGTGTTTACTTCATTAAGTCATCACATTTCACACGTTGTTGCCTTGCTTAAAGCCCAAACCCAAAATGAGTTGTGCCTTTCACCATGTTCCGAGGTAAGCGCTATAAACAATAGAGCCATTCTTGTCCTTCTTCTGTTTCGCTGGTTTGGCTCACCACAGAGTTCTAATGATGATGCTGCGGCATGATCAGCGAGGAGGAGCCATGATTGAATGGGCTGCTATACTATTTCCACTGCAGGCAGCACTTGCACATATCACGAACAATGTGCTTCACCTGCAGTAGTTGGCAAAATCATGCACTCATCTGGCAAAGCAATGAAATACAGTGAAAAGTGCTGCTTCCGCCAAGGGGTCGGCTTCAGAAAACTTCCCTTCTCTTACTGGTGATTATGTGGAAATAGAGCTCAATTTCATGACATCATATCTGTCTTCTCATAATAGAGCAACACCACGACGTACTTGTTCATGACTTGGCAAATCTCTATTTTTAGTGAGAACGAAATATTTCACTAAAATAGCTGTTTCTATGTTTTTTTTTTCCATGTGCGTGTTCTATTTTAACTGGCTATGTTAATAGTCCTGCTTGGTACAGCTGAGAATGGCTAGTTGAAGACATTGATTTCAGTGTTGACAATCATTGACAGAGCCAATGCATCCAGCTGTTGAATCCTCAGAAGTGTTTGTGTGTTGATGATAAAGATGTCTGTACATAGGACTTATGCTATTGCACTGTGTTGGTCTGGTGCACGGATGGACTGATGTGGCATTGGGCTTTATTTTGTCACAGAAATGAGCTGGAATACCAAACCTGCAAAGACATCCATGGATATCCACTGCCAAGAATCTGTCATTATTGTTTAAGCATAAAGGAGCTCATATTCTTTTACGATCAACTTCTGTTTTTTTCAGAAAAAGAGATGGGTGGTTAGCAGGGCTAGTTTACTGTAAATGGGGCAGGACAGTCTCTTTTCAGTAGACAGTGCTCGTTCAATATAGAGCTTGGTACATGCCCTCGTCAAAAGGAAACTAGGCTATGGAAACACTCTCTAGACCAGGATCAAGCAACATCTCACCAAGTGACTGCAAACCATCCAGCACTTGGCAATCAGACTCACCCTCAACCTCCTACACAGCACACATCAGGCTGCACCTCAAAGAGCTCCACTGGCGTCCTATACACAAGCATGCACATTCAGACTACTTAATCAATCAATCAGTTCTTGTAAAGCGTGACTTATCCCCTGTGAGGCTATCGCTACGCTGTGATTCAAACCTCAATAGTCACAGCTTTCACAAACCATTGAGACACCTCCATTCAGCCAGACTCCTACGTGCACACAGCCCACGCTTGTGCAGAACTAGATCCAGATGCCAAGCCTTCTCTTGCATCATTCGTGAACTGTGGAATGACCTACCGATATACATCAGTGCCTCCTTCTCACTTCTTGAGTTCCTTGAGAAGCTGAAAATCTAGCTCTTCGAATAGCGTAGCACACCTGTCCTAGGTGCAACTAGACTGACGTGCACAGCGCCAGGATACTCTCCCGGGTGATAGCATAGCTCAGTGCTGGAGAAGTCCAGTATCGTTTAATGCATAGCACCGGACCAGGATTGCTCATTGCTATTCCATGTTTGTATATTGATGTGAAAAACCATTCAAAATAGCCCAAAAATACATGGCACTTAACCAAGGCTGCACAATGGTGGGCCAAAATCGTGTCAAGAGGAACCAAGTT
Organism: Pleurodeles waltl; assembly: GCF_031143425.1. Classification (NCBI taxonomy): domain Eukaryota; kingdom Metazoa; phylum Chordata; class Amphibia; order Caudata; family Salamandridae; genus Pleurodeles; species Pleurodeles waltl. The sequence goes on from NC_090442.1 coordinate 657,363,040, forward strand.
CCCCCAGTATTACCTTTTAGCACAGCACACTTACCACTAGGCATAGTTTGTGGCTGGTAAAATCTGTACTGAGACCATTTGACACAGAAATGGAGGTCCAACTTACAGTGTTCCACTAAAGTCAATTGAATGTATGAATATTTCTGTGTCCCAACAGCAAACCATCATTATTTCACTATTACTAAAGGTTGAGCTCTTCCAGTGGAGGTCACGAGAACTGTGGCGCATGTGCTGCAGTATCAGTCAATCGGTTTTGTAAAGCGCGGCTACTCGCCCGTGAGGGTCTCAAGGCGCTGTATCTTTAGGCTCCAATATATACTACTGCAGGGAAAGACTAAATGGGCTGCAGTTGTGCAGATCAGGTGGCAGCAGAGATCACTGGCCTGTCCCATGGTCCACTATCGGCCATGACCTTTGAAAGTCGAGAATGAACAGTTGACCGTTCCAGAGCAACTCTCTCTTTCAGTCTTTTTGCTCGTGAACGGGGTAGAGCACTTTCTGGAGTGCATGCATCATCCGAGGTCTTTTACAGTCAGAATTTTAAATTGGGCCAGTGGCCACCCCGGGAAGACTCTCGTGCAGCCAGTTCATGTGTTCTAGCAGAGTCTGGCAGCAAGCATCAAAGCTGGTTTCAGCCAGAGGATTTCTCTCGTTGTTCTCACCGGCCTGACGAGCGAGGGGTACTTAATGCAATTTGAGAGCAAAACTCATAATAGAAACATAATCTACCATTCTGACAAATTGAGGTCAGTCTTACGGTGGATGTTTGTTCTAGTCCTGCCGTCAGCAGCTCCTTTTAAGTCATAGAGAGTTTCCTTCTCCCTGAAAGACTGTAAAACTCTCCCGACGCACTATGTACTCAGCAGGGTTTTCTGTGAGTTTCTCATTGAGCGCGTTTCTTGCTGGTGTCTGGAGAGGATAACTCTGGATTGGAGGCGGACACCCATGTGCTGCACCAGGTGAGTCAAGGGCCGTGTGGGGTATCCCACGAAGGGATGGACAGAGACGAGGGAAGGGGCAAGTCACAAAATAAACATACGAAATGCCTTACACAAGAAACTGCACGTATCTGAATCGGTGAAACCAAAATGATGTGCCCCCCTATAGGATGTGTGTCACAGATAGTGCCCCCTGAAGAGTGTGCCACAGAGTGCCCCCTGAAGAGCATGTCACAGATAGTGCCCCCCTGCCGAGTGTGATTGTGCTGTCTCCCTTTAAACGTGGTTACTAGAACCACATACACCCCTCATTTGCCATACTGGTGCCCCGATGCAAGTCCCTAGCATATGGTACCCAGGGCATTGGGGTAAGAGGGGATCCCCATGGGCTGCAGCATGTATTATGCCTCCCATAGGGAGCCCATGCAAAGTGTATCTGCAGGACTGCCACTTCACCCTTTTCACTACAGGTCACTACAAGTCACCCCTATGGTAGGCCCTCCTAGCCCAGAGAGCAGGGTGCAGGTACCTGTGTGTGAGGGCACCCCTGCACCAGCAGAGGTGCCCCCACAAATGCCATTTCCATTTTCCTGGACCTCGTGAGTGAGGGGACGCCATTTTGTGCGTGTACTGGACATAGGTTACTACCTATGTCCTGCTACATAATGGTAACTCCAAACCTAGTCATGTTTTGTATCAAACATGTCAGAATCATTCCCCAATACTGTTGCCAGTATTGGAAGTATGATTCCATGCACTCTGGGGGCTCCTTAGAGGACCCCCAGTATTGCTCCTACCATCCTTCTGGGGTTTTCCAGGCAGCCCAAGCTTCTGCCACCCCTCAGACAGGGTCCTGCCCTCCTGCTGCTTGAAAAGTCAAGCCCAGGAAGGCAGAACAAAGGATTTCCTTTGGGACAGGGGTGGGGAACCCTCTTCCTTTGGAAATAGGTGTTATATGGCTTGGGAGGGGTACCCCCCCCCCAAGCCACTGGTATGCTTTGAAGGGCACATTTGGTGCCCTCCATGTATAAACCAGTCTGCCCCAGTTCAGGGACCCCCAGTCCCTGCTCTGGCGTGAATCTGGACAATGGAAAAGGGAGTGAGCACTCCCCTGTACATAACCACCCCAGGGGTGGTGCCCAGAGCTCCTCCAGAGGGTCCCTGGTTTCTGCCATCTTGAATCCAAGGTGGGCAGGGGCCTCTGGAAGCATCTGAGTGGCCAGGTCAGGCAGGTGACGTCAGAGCCTCCTCCTGATAGGTTGTCACCTGGTTAGGTGACCAATCCTCCTTTCAGGGCTATTTAGGGTCTCCCTCTTAGGTGGGTCCTCAGATTCGGCTTGCAGGATTCCAGCAGGACTCCTCTGCAACCTCTACTTTTACGTTTGGCCAATGGAACTGCAACCGGACCCTCCAAGAACCGAAAATCTGCATCCACGACGAAGACTGTACTTGCAACATTGTTTCCATGGCTCCTTTCAATGTCTGCAACATTTCCCCGGCTGTGCATCCTCTGAGGGCAGCAAGTCTTCAGTCTGCATGAGAAGGAAGATGGAAGCAGGCACCAACGGCAGCAATTAACGGCTGCATGGATCTCCTCTCATACTGGGATGGGTGGATCCTGCATCCCAGGTGGTGGTCTCTCTGCCAGCTGTCCAGCTTTGGTGAAGGTAAGCCCTTGCCTTCCCACGCAGGACGGTACCCCTGTGCACCATGTCTCTTGCAGATACCAAGGCTTGTTGGCATATTCTCCAAGGGATCTTCAGGCTTCGTGTAGCCCCAGCCTCCAGCACGCCTTACTGCGGCATACAGCCCTCTGCGTGCGTCTCCTGTGGCGTGGGACCCTTCTCCAGTTGTGATGCGTGGACTCCTCTGCGACTCCTGGTTCCTCTTCCAGTGGGTCTCCTGTGAGGGATGCCTCTTCTTCTGTGGACTCTGTGCCTTGCTGAGGGTCCCCATAGAAATCCCCCTGTGGGTTGAGTCCTCCTGGACCTTGCTGGTCCCCGGCAGCTCCACTTTTGCTTCACCAGGACTTCTGCCTTTGCCAAGGCTTGTTGCTGGCTTTTCCGCGCCATTGACCATCTGCAATCATCCATCCGGTGTGGGACGTTGACTGCATCCTCAAGGGACTCTTCACAGACTCCAGGGCTGCATTGCTGACTGACTTTGTCCTACCGTCTACCAACTCCTGCAACCACAGACTGGTGGGTAGTGGCTCCTGCCCCCACTGGACACTTCTGTGGCTTCTGGACTTGGCTCCCTTCTTCTACAGGTCTCCCTCTTCAGGAGTCCACCGCTGGTTTCTTGCAGTCTTGTCTGGGTGTTGCATTATCTTCTTTTCGTCCTTTTGGGTGGTCTAGGGAAAATCCATTAACTTACTCCTTTCTTCCTGGTCGCTGGGGGGCACCGTGGTACTTACCTTTGGGGTTTCCTAGTTCCTCCAGCTCCTCTCTACACATCCCACATATCTAGTTGGGGGTCCTGCATTCGCATTCCATTATTTTTAGCATATGGTTTAGGCTCCCCCTAGGGTCACTATTGCCTATTTGGTATTGAACTGTTTTCTATCACTTTCTATGCCTATTTCTGACTACTAGTATACATATCTAGGGTGTCACCTCCTATTGGAGGGTTGCCTCTCTAGTACTTTTGGGTAATTGTGTCACTAAAATAAAGTACCTTTATTTTTGTAACACTAAGTGTTTTCTTTCATATGTGTAAGTGCTGTGTGACTACAATGGTATTGCATGAGCTTTGCATGTCTCCTAGATAAGCCTTGGCTGCTCATCCACAGCTACCCCTGGAGAGTCTGGCTTCTAGACACTGCCTACACTAATAGGGGATACCTGGACCTGGTATAAGGTGTAAGTACCTTAGGTACCCACCACACACCAGGCAGCTTCCTGCAGTGCTCCCTGCAGTGTGTTACAGATAGTGACCCCTGCAGTGTGACACAGATATTTCTCCCTGCACAGTGCGTCACTGATATTGCCCCCTGCGGGATGTATGTTACAGATCGTGTCCCCGCTGCAGAGTGTGTCGCAGATATTGCCCCCTGTGGGATGTGTATTACAGATAGTGCCCCTTCTGCAGAGTGTGTCACAGATAGTGCCCCCTGCAAGATGTATGTCACAGATAGTGCCCCCTGCAGTGTGTCACAGAAAGTGCCCCCTGCAGTGTGTCACAGAAAGTGCCCCATCCAGAGTGTGTCACAAATAGTACCCCCTGCAGAGTGCGTCATAGATAGTGTCCCCTGCAGGGTGTGCCACTGATAGTACTCTCCTGCGGAGTGTGTCACAGATAGTACCCCACTGCAGAGTGAGTCACAGATATTCATAGTCCTGAGGCTCAATGGGACCCCCCTGGACTCCAGGGGCGGGCAGGGCCTGTGTTATTCCCCTGACCTCAATGTGTTGCATCAAAGGGTTGGACAAGTAGTAGGACATTATTAATTTTGCCAGTTCTAAAGAGGAAAATCAAGAAAAAGCAAGTAAAGGTATTGAAGACCAAACGGTACCAGAGTTTGAAGATTTCTAAGTGAATCAAATCAAATAAGAGGTATAGATTCAGAAGGGAGCGATTAGTACTCGCAACCAGTTTACTTGGGTTAAAAGAGCAGACTATGGTCAGGGCCGAAATGTTTGCAAAACATTTCTGGCAAAAATGTTTAAACCAGCCTCAGATGGAAAGAGGCCTAGAATTGGGGCCATGAGGACCTTTCATTGTTGGGTGTTTGCAGTCATCCAGCTCTGTAAGCTGCCACCTTGCTTAAGCCGGCAGCCCAAAGCGGCAGTAATGGCCAGACCTGCCCTTAGTGTGGAAAATTCAGAGATGAAAGACTGCCAAGCATGAATAAGAGATCACACCAAATAGACAAAGAATTCAGTCTAGCCTTTATGAACAGCAGCTATGCTAGACTACTTGCTTTTGAAAGACATAAATATGGCTGCCATTCATGCACAATAAGCTTTCTGTGTGCCTGGGATTTGTAGTTCCTTTTCTTTTGTTTGGGTTCAAACTATGAGTGCCTGCACTAGGTTTGTGGGGAAGAGGCAGGACATGCTGTGATGCCAATTGTCTGTGCAACTCTGCTGCTTCTATCTAAACGTGAGGTCGCTTTTCAGATGAATTTAGCGGATGACTTTTCTGAGATATTGCACGACCCATGTGACTAGGATATTTGGGGAGAGAGGAGACCTGTCTCGAGGACGCACATGCCCTTGACAAAGAAAAGCAGGTAGAACCCAGCCAAACCCTACCTGCAGCCAGTTGATCACCTGTCCTTCCAACAGACCACCAAGGCATGATAGATGCCCCTGTAGGATTTGGTTTTCAGTAGACTGTTTGATCTCTGTGAGGGATTGTGGTGTTTGCTGTCTGGCGCACCTTGAAACCTTTTACAACACAAGGTCCAGGGGTATGGTCCGTCAATCAGCAAAGTTCGACCAGCAGAAAGGTTGAAAGGCCGTGGACAATGCAAACAATGTGTTCCCATGAACCTTAGCTTTGTGTTTGGAAAATTCAGGGGCAGCCGGACAATAGCCTCTGTTACTTCATTCTGGTTAAGTGTGTTGTCACTTTGGTATTCTATAATGTTTTTGGTGCACTGCGGGTGCTACATAGAAGAACATTTTTTTTTTGATGTGTCGCTTTTATGAATGCAGTTTTGAATATAGTCAAGAAAGTTATGTGTTTCTGCGGCCTCCTGTGAGTGTACACACAAGCACCGGCCCTGGGGTTTAGCTTATCCTCATAATTCACGGTCCACATGCACGATGGCGCATCTAACACTGTTGTGTCAAACTGGAAGAATAAAAGCTGCTGGTGTGAAATTGCAAATGATAGGGATACGCTCGAAATAGCCTCCTCAAAGCAATTACAAAATTAAATCTGCGGGGCGGCAATTAAAGATGTCTGTTATCCTGGCGCTGTATTGTCAGCAATGGTACACTGTTTTGTAATTATTACACGTTCCCATCAACCTCCAGTGCTGTGGTGTGCGATTGAAAGGCAGAAAAATTTTCAGAGGCTCATGCTCCTGTTTCATATTCATCTGTAGGACTAGAATGACCTTGGTGAACGAAAAAAATGAACAAAATGGTGACTGTCCAACATGTCCCCTTGTATTATCCAAACAGTCAAACTGGCATCCAAAGGAGCATCTATAACGTAGTTTGCTTGATCAGCTCAGTCCCATCTTGAGACCAAGTGAGCTCCAAATGGCAGAGCCAACTGGGACTTTGTGTATTAAGCCAATCGCATGTTGCATTGTGGGACTTGTGGTTCTTTTCTTTACCTTTTTGAATGGGGATCCACCTGTTACATAACACAACGTGCTATTGGTTAAAAGAAAGGACTGGCTCAGGGTGTCACATGAAAGTTATACCAATGTCGGTAGCCCGAGAACGGAATCGTACGCAAGTAATCTCAAGTCCCCAGAAGTTAAAAGGTAAAGAACAGCAAAGTCGTGCAATGAACCTGTGTAAAGGCCTGAAGCAGGCAAAATATATCCTGGAGATCTTTGACTGACAGATGATTGCCTGTGGGTACTGAATACAAGACTTGTTTAGTCTAGTTTAAGGCTGAGTTCGGGAATGAGTTTAGTTATGTATGCATGTGCTTCCAGCGGGGTAGCAAATGGGACGTTTTGTTCGATTCATTGACACACTTTGTAAACTGCCATGCAAACTAGCATGTGGGTTATTCTCGGGTGATTAGTAACAGATGGTGTGTGGTTCACAGTGACAGTTCCAGGAACTGTACCCCCCAAAATAGGTATTTCTCATAACCATATTGTACATTGGCATTTATCCGGCAAAATACCTGTAATGCAGGGTCAGCTCCTCCCTTCCAGGCCCAAGATGTTGTATATAGCATCATTAATTCAGCATCTGCTTTTATGCCTGAACAGGAGTTTTAGTATTGTCTAAGGAGGCAGTGTATGCTGCTGGTCCTGAAAAATGTTACTCACCTCTGCCCCACCTAAGTAACCCCCTCATCCCTCCTTGCTGCCCTTACTGATGTGCAAAGCAGGGGTTGATTGATACCAGGACGTAACACAGGCCCCTGCAGATCCTGCATTATAGGGTGGGTCCCAGACAGTGATGTAACAAAAGCCCCCGCAGCCCCTGCAGTGCAGTAGGGTCCCAAACCATCCGGGGGGGACCCAAACCATTCAAAGGGGGCCCACTAGACCAAGGTCAGTGACTATTTGTGAGATAAGCAAGATGCTGGGGCGGGCTCCTCATCACATTCTGCAGGGGGCCCATCATTTCACGTTATGCCACTGGTTGGTACTTGAGTAAGTACACAAGCTGTCTCTCATGGGTGCTGGTAATTGAAGTGATAGGTCACTGACACTGTTAAAGCTTTTGCTTAAACAAGGTGCCCTATGTAACAAGCATTTGCAATGAAATGGGTCTCGCTTTTGCTCGAGTTAGAGCAATTCGCGTTTTAAACTTCTAACTGGACTTTTTATGCCAAGTAAACTGAAAAGTAAAACAGTTACACATAAGCGAGCCGACACCACCATGAGCGCAAAGCAAACACACAAAAGGAAACAGAAGTCCACTCGCAGTGAAACTTATCGGCAAAAGTGCAATTATCCATTTAACTGCAAAAGTGCAATTATCCATGTAATCGGGTCGATGTCATGCAAAATGCTCGACTTCTGCCCAGCGAGATCGCGCTGTCTACGTAATAAATAGAAAAAATAGTGCAGAAACCATACGGAAAACATGGAACCTCATATGTTTTCAGTAGTTGCCGGTGCACTCCAAGCGGGCTAAACACCGGAAGAGGCATGACGTATGCATGCCTTCCACTAATGAAATCAAGCTAATTTTAAAAGGCAAGCCCACAAACCAACCAAACGGATGGGCGTGGTTAAAAGCCCACAGAGAGATGACACCAGGGACGGAGCGCTTTGTACTTGACCCTAAGAAGTAACTGTAATGCAAAGTATTTAGAGAAACATATGCAAAATGTCCTAACCAAAGCAGGAGGGAGCTAGTCCAGTGTCTTTAACTGATGTTCTCTGAATGGATTTTACAACAATGATTTTTTTCAAACTCGTGGGACAAATAGCTTGACAGGCATTATTTATAAAAGTAGATTTCTGAGTATTTATAAGGTCATTGCTTTAAGTGATGGATTAAAGTGATTTAAAAACGTGGATCTGTAAATGAAATTGGAGCCCAAAAGTGTGATTTCCGCGAGTTATCCTTAGGGCCTTATGTATGACACCAACAACATAAATCCTTTCACACGCTTTGCCTTTCCTTATGCAAAACTCGTGCAGTATCTTTTTCTTTAAAAACAATTTTATGTTTAGTGTTAACTGCTTTTATTTCATAATGGGTGTTTACTGGTACACTTTATAGAGTGTTCCTTAGCTTATATAATTTGACGTATTTGATGATGCTGGTGTGATAATTCAATGAGATGTAAAATGTGTCTGGCATACTGCTTTCTTTTTTTATTTTTGAGTACGTTCTAAAGTAAAAATACCTGCAGTGTGTATCAGTAGAACACCAAGCCCCACTACTAAAAGCAGATCAGGGGCTCTGATTGGATGCAAGAGTTTCACTAGCAAGTGAGTTCTGACTCCACTGAGGAGGATGTCGATTAGCAGTTTATTCCAAGGAGAATCTAGATACGGAGTTAAAGGATGATCTTGGAACTGCAAAGTAGATTCTTTGCGTCATATATTGGAAGTTATTGACATTCATGGATTTGTGTGTGATGGTGACACATTTAAAGGTGAAAGTGACTGAAATGGAAGCCAGTGTAAGCATATTAGTAGGGTGTGGTGCGAGTTCTTCTTTTGGTTTAGGTGATGACCATAAATATATTGTTCAGTTTATTACATTTGAGTGAGCAGTTTCACCTCTAGCAGCATATTGCAGCGGTTTAGCTTTATACTGACTGCTGTTTGGGTGGTCATGACTCAGAATAATGGGTCATTTTTTGTTTCTGAATATGGTGCTTTTCAGAGACATTGCTTTGATCCGTGTATTGATCAGAGCTAACTGCAATGCTTCCATATTGGCAGACAATACTAAAAGAAACCGTAACAGTTTAAAATTTTACATTTACCCAACAATTAAGATGGGATCAGGGAATGGGGATTGAGGAGCAGATCTTTCACATTCTTTCTGTGTTGGCTTAGCTCATTGACCAACCAAGGTGTTTCCTCCTTTAGTAACTGGTCGACGGTCGAAAGCCTACTTCCCTCAAAGGCAGTAAACTTTGTGATTCAAAAATGCCTGACTGGTAATTAGTCTAGTTCTGAAGCTAAGCCACTGACGCCCAAAAATCTCAGCAATATTGAAACTCTTTGAAATCGGTTTGCTTGCCTTATCTGAAATGCCAATATTGAGGTTCTCCTTCTACGACTTAAGTATGTTTGGTGGTGGTCTCTTAGACAAAACAGATGTGATTCTTGAATGCATTTAAACAACTATTAATTACTCTGGGTGCATTATTCCATCGGTTTTAGTTTGCCCCTTTCATTGCAGATAGGGAACAATTGTATGTAAATCATGTTTGGCCACATTCTAGAATGGTACAACTCAATCCAAACTCTTCAGTCTAAACTCTTAACCGATATCACTCTAAATGTGGGCACATGCTATAATAAACACGTGTTTCTGACTTGTTGGGCCTTATGTTAGAAAGCACTAACTTTGTACTCGGGATCCAATGGGAGCAATGCACTCTTAAATTTCTAACTGCCTCTACCAATCACCATGTTCAATTGGAACAGTCATTAAGATTTTGTGGTTCATATTACTATCAAATCATATATCTCTTGCTAAGAACTATTATTACCTTATGCATAATCATATCTAAAACTCATGTGTAGTATTATCTCGACATGAGAACCCTTCCTGTTTTGTCCCAGGCTCAAACCATCAAATGTGCTATGATGTGTGATCTAATGCTGGGGAGAGCCATGAAATACACTGCACTGCTTAGTATATTTTCTAAGGTGTTTTGAGTTTTTGCTATTGGGTGCAGTAATTCAGTGGTATTGACTCAATACATTATATCTACTACTTATGAGGACAACTACTGAAAGTAGATAATGAATAATTCATTCTAACCATGATCCTGATGATCCTTTTCGTAAAAGGCTCATGGAGTGTCACAACACTGAATTTTAATGCTTTGATTCTTTACATTAAAGTTAATAAAATACTTTGATCATGAGATGAGCATGCAGAATATGAAACTGTATTATACACAATGTCCAACCATAGATGCAGTTGAAGTAACAGACAAGATTTTGTTACATTTCTCTTAATCAAGATGCATTTTTATATACATCTAAATTGGATGCCTATTTCTTTAGTGAAACTGAACCAATGAATACCACTTTCCAGCAATGGAGAAATAATTTGGCAATTAATAAACTAGTTGAATATTAATATTTAAAAAATCATAATTGTCAGGAAGAAATGTAACCTTCGCTAGAACCTTGAGAGAGGAACAGTAGAATAGGTGTTGGCCATAATTTTTTTGAGGAGGCTCTCACACCATCTGTACAGTCGGATTTTAACTTCACATCATTATCTCAAAAATCAATCTACTGTTTCAGGGCTGATATTATGTGATAGGTAATTCAGAAGCCTTTCATTTACATTCTCAGTTATGGCTTGCGATGCAAAGGTCAACACTGCCATATCTATTGACAGCACATATAGGCACTGCTAATAAGATAAATAAGCCTGATTGAGTTTATTGGGAAGAGCCGTCTGCAAAATATGCAGAAATCCACCCCTCAATTTTAAATAGACTGGATCTTTGACATGATTGGTACATTTAATAGCTACAAAAGGTGGCATCTTAGAACTGGGTAAGAGTGAAGTGTTATGGTGATGCATCAGCAGCAGGCTTCTGCTGGAAGGAAGTAAAGGGGACAACAGTTCAGTGATGTCATTTGAGTTGTCATGAGTGATGTAATCAGTGATGCCATTTAATATGTCAAGAGTGATGTAATATTTAACTGATAAGCAGTGCGTGGCCGTGTTACACAAATTAGAGATAGCTCAGTAAACTACAACGGGTGAATGTCATTCGTTCTTTTGCAGTTAAACATTACTAAATTGGCCACATAACTGTAATGTCACTTTATCCTTTCTTTTATTTTCTGTGATTTTCTAGGACTTTTTAATGTAAGCTAAGATGTTATTACAATACCTAACATCACTACAACCTTTAGTTTTTTTTTTATCAGTACATTTATGAGTTTTAGCATGTAAGATAATATTTTATTATCATACCTAACTAGAGCATCAGTTTAACCCTTGAATTTATCAGTGAATTTCAGTTTTTTTAATCATATTTAGCTAACTCCCCCGCCCACCATGGCTTTTGGTCGTGCACAGGACGGTTTTGGAAACAAAGCGTGGAGTCCAGCCAGATTCTGCATCCAACCTACTAGGTGCGGACAACCACCCACTGCATATGGCCTTTGGCCAGCCCCTGTGAGCAAACAACTATGGTTGGTTAACCAGCACTGCACACAGGCTGATGCAGCTGGGGTAGCTGCTATGCCAAACCCACACTGATGGCCATCTCCCCCCCCCTGCAGCTCACAGCTTGTGGCCATGTGCAGCAATGCATAGGCCACATGGTCTGGCCTCCACCTAAGCTCTGCAGCCAACTTCACTGTGGGCGGCGAACCCCTACTGCACATAGGCAAAGTCTATCCACACTGTGGGGTTGGCTATAGGGTATGGTCTCCAGGCAGGCCCTGCAGTTCACCCTCCACCTTCCCACAGATGGTCAACGAATCCTGTAGTGGCATCCACATTTTTCTATGTGTTACACCCAGCCAATCAGATTGCTCAATATCACAGGACCAGTACAAATGCCACAGTACCAAAACGGCAGAGAGCCAATCAGACGGTCCTATACTTTTTCATTTTTGGTATTGCAGGACTCGTGCGGGACCAACTTTCCAGGTATACTTATTTTATAACATCTTTATGACAACCCCAAGTACCTCCTTAAATGCAAATTTGTAGATAATGGCTAAATGGATTTAACCAAGTCCCAAAACAGATTTCTGAGTAAAAGTCTAACTTTCTGTCAAGTTTGGTGTAATTACATTAAAACTTTGTTGCTGTATCAACAGCAAAAGATTACTGTTGGAATTAACATGGGAAATCAACAAGCGGTACTTTGTAATAAGTGTGTGTGTGTGTGTGTGTGTGTGTTTGTGCGCGCGTGTGTGTGTGTAAAGTTCAATGTGCTATTTATTAATTCTGTTGATAGTGGGGAGCACCCATACCTCACCAAATGCAAACCTGCATGTAAGGCTTATACCATGGCATGTTTTCATGTGAATTGGTTTAAAGAAAATGTAACCAAAACCAGAATGCAATGCTTTACATAATTACAGCAAAGTAAAATCACATTGAAGGGACCTTGTGACTATTAGAATAACATTTTCCCTGTGTACAGTGTTTTTCTCATGTTGAATGTGCTGTACAGTGTAAATGAATTGCAACTTGACCTTTGCACCGTAGTGATAAATGTGTGTTTGAGTACAGTTGCTCTAAATAGCATATGTTACTAGGCCATTCTATCCTATCAGCAGATCTAAGCCAAGAAAATCTATCCTCCTGAACATTCTGTTTTTCTTATCATTGCTCAGAATGTATTTTAAATCGTTAATCATCCAATAATAATGAGAAAACAATGGTGTCTTGGGTGCGCAGAATCAAGACTTTTCTGTATGAACCCAGTGGAAAAGTCTGCCTTAGGTGGGCATTTCTGTATGAATGGATTTAAATAAGGGTAAAAAACAGAGATCATCAGGTGAAAGGCCATGCAAGTAAGTTGTAGTTTTCAAGGTATCATTTTTTGAAATTACTTAAAGAAGTCAGAAACCTAAAAGAGGAGTAGACTTATTTTCCTGTGTTTGATTTTCTAGCTTTCTTTTTTGCATCAAGCTTTTTATGTTTTAAATTGTTTTTTATTTATATTTGTCAAGTAAACAAATGAGAGTGACAGTAAAGCCAACCAATGGTAAGCAATATGAAATAGGTATTTTCCAACCAGAATGGCTGTGCTGTGTGGTAGGAGGGAACTTAAAACAAATCCCTCTACTTGCTTCAATATTGTGGATAGTTGACGAACGCTGATGCTTGTGGAGTGGCCGCAAACAAAAAGCACTTTTTGCTTTTAATTTATTGAACATATGTAATTACCACAGGTAACGAAAACTAGCTCATTGGATGTTTCTGCAATGGGAATGATGTGAGATACAGTAAATTGAAATCAAAGCACACGGGTGACAACTCGTAGACCTATGTTTGTACTTTCTCAGTTATCTCTACAAAATGTTCTACTGCAGTATTGTTTGAAAAAGGGTTTTTTGATCCGGTGCTCATTGCCATGTATGTCTTTTTAATTACAGAGCAAGGAGCTTGCTTTCCAACTTCACGAGGATTTAATGAAAGTTCTTAATGAGCTTTACACGGTAAGCATACTTATCTACACTCTAATGCAAAAGCTTTTGGAGCAGAATCCGTTCTCGCTGTCAGCTAAGCTTCTCTGACAAAGGCCTTCGTTACATTGTGCACATGAAGAAAAATCCATATTTTTTTGGGGGGGGAGGATGAATGGACATTTTGGCTAGCTAATGAAAGAAGTTAAATGAAAATGTATATTTTTCATACACTGTGAGCAGGACTGCTACCTCAAGTGCATGTGTTTTGTAATACCTAGTGTGATCCATAATGGTGTATATTCTACAGTTTATATGTTGGAAGTACTGAATATTCAGCACCCTCACCTCCTCTCCCTCCCATCCCCCAAACATTCCAGACCAAATGTGTTGTGTTGTACATTATAGGCCATTGGTGGCCTAAACATTTGTTAATGCCCCTGAGAAAACCCCTCTGAAGTTGCAATCTCCCAACATCGTTTTCCCGCTTTGTCTGAAATACATGCCGCTAGTGTGCAAACCCATGCAATGCCAGAAGCAAATGGATCTGAGCGGGGCAGTGCTAGAGAAGCACACGTCTGTTGTGATGCTTGTTGGGCATGGTTGGAGAAGCCCCTCCCCTTCCAGTGCACCTGGTAATTGGGCGTGGCTGTCAGAGTGATTAAAGTGCTCACTCTCTTCCCGCACACCCCAGCACAGAGTTTACAGAATCTGGGAAGGCAGGGATTGCGGGATGGAGTGGGAGTGATTTCCGTCATTCAGTGTTCCCCAACAAATGGACGTTGTTTGGGCCTTAAACTCTAAAGCATTAGGCAGGGCCTGCTTTAGAGCGGTGCGTCATGGATTGTGGGGTGCTGACCTTCGGGGGGCACTGTGTTTAGCAATGACTTACAAACCTTGCGATTTAAAAGCACCTGCTGAAAAGTTCCTTGTTTGTCCAGCCTTCAGGAAACAATTAAAATGTCAAGATACCTCTTGTGATTAATGTTCCTGCTAGGGCGAGAGATGGGAGTTTTGTCTAGCAGCAACTTTGACTCATCATAAAGTAGTGTAGAGAGTTAATATGCCTGCTGCAAAGAACAGAACTATATTTTATGTGGATAGCTGAGCGGATTAGTAAAGCCAGCCTTTACAAGGGTTTTGGAGAGATGAGGTGCACATTTGCCTGGTGGTAGTTAGTGAATGCGAGGAGGTGGTCATGGGGTGCCAAAAAAGACTGTCGCACAGGGCGCCACCAGCACTAAAACCGGCCCTGGCATTCGGTATTAGCATTTGGGTTGGAAGCTAAATTGTGGATCAGCTAGTAATTCCTTTACCTGAAGCTGGCAATTATGGAAATCTAAAAGGTCGCATATAAGATGTGCAGAAGATAAAGTTTCTCATTGGCGTTTATGCATCATTTGTTCGTGGCTGCATTGACACAAACGTTTAATTTTTAAATTTCAAATGATTTATTTTTTATTCGAAATGAATGCTTTTGTTTTAAAAGACTGTTCATACGCTTCTTAACCTTCTATTTATGCCCCCAAGGAATGTAAACGCCAGCCACTTCGTGTAGTGTGGCTTGTTATCTGCAAACAAAATTAGGTTACTAAAAAAAGTTTACTTTGAATTTAATGTCTTTCCTTCAAATACCGTTATTAAACAAAGCCCTAGTTTGCTTCAGATTGTGTCAGCATAGTCTGTTGGGAAGTGACACAGAAATTCAGCTTCTTCGAATGCCTTCTGCTCCTGTTCTGTTGCAGAAGTTGTTTGATTTTCATAACGCTTCCAGACTGCATGTCCCTTAATAGTTTCTGCTGCCGTCTTACTTGCTGACAGCCAACCTTCACTCGATAGTGGAGAACTTGTCCAGCTGTGATAAGTGAGAGGCGCTCCTAGCAGCAGTCACGGACCGCGGGTCACCCAGGGGGCGGGGAGGCGCTCGCAGGGATCAGGGGGTATGGAAACACACATAACATTACATTTTTTTTATAAATAAACACTCAGAGCAGCGTCAGGATTGGCTAGGAGCGCCCAGCCAGGGCGCCGCAGGCAGACTGGGACCCTGTGCAGGCTCTCTCCACCCCAGCAACTGTGCTGCTGGGCTGGGGAAACCCTTCTGCGCATGTGTGTTTGACTGGCTGGAGACAGCCGGCCACATTTACATGTGCAGTAAGGAGGAGTGCTGAGCACTCCCCCTCATTGCTTATCACCACCATGACCCCGCTCCTTCCCCCAAAAACTATAATAAACATTGTTTATTATAGTTTTGGGGGAAAAGGTTGCCGCTGCTGGCGGGGGGCAACGTTCCTCCGCCCATATGGAGGAGCCGCCCCTGCTTAGCAGGTGACACAGCTTGGCACGTGGGGAGCCAAACCAGCCGAAACTGGCAGGAGGATTACACAGCTTTGCTTTTGATTTCCACATAGACCACTATGGCGGCTCAGTACTACTTGCTATGTCTGATACTTCTACCGTGGGCTACAGAGGATTGTGACACAACCTTGGCGCATGAATGTCTGAAATTACTCTTGTTGTGCCAGCCCAGCTCCCACTGGATGTGATGTACTTGTTAGGACATTAGTACAACCTCCCTTTGCTTGTCTTCATCACCTTCTGTCCCTTAGCTCATTAGAACTACTGTGACTAATTCAGTTAAATCAGGAATATAATTAGCTGGATGAATATATATATATATATATATATATATATATATATATATATATATATATATATATATATATATATATATATATATTCCTACATTTCTTGTGTTTCTGAACTGGACAAAGTAGGATACTAAATTAGAGGTAGGTATTACGGTCATTGCCACCTGAAATAAAGATACGTGGCACCGCTGTACAGGGTGGGGTTGCATCATGTCCCAGTACAGTCTTTCTAGCTTCTGTCTTCATTTGTGCACAAATCCCCACATTAAAGGCTCAAATGTTTTTCAGACTAAAATAATCTTGTCTCAACTCCATAGATCCTACTGTTATGTTCTATCTGATAGAGACAACTAGCCGCAGATTCCTTATCTTAGAATTCTTCCCAGGCATCAGACTGGATCTGGAAATTTCTGGATTTTTTTTCCTCAGCAGCACCTCTGTGCGTCGGTAGAGGGCGTCGAGAGACTCCGCAGCGACGTCGTCCCCGGACATGATGTCAGAGAAGTCCATATATTCTGTCCTCTGATGTGCTGATGTCAGTTTCTTCTTTTCCACACAGCAATGCAGATCCAGTGCCTCGAGTACCTGGGGCCCTTTTGGCCTTTTCTACCCGACGTCAGGTATTTTGTATTACTTTATACATGTGTATAAGTGTTCTGGGTTTAAGCCCTGTGGATCCTGTTCCCATCAGATGTCAGCCACGGATCCTCATTCTGTCTGTTTGTGGTGTCTGTGGTCTCATCATGATGCTACCGACTCCGACGCCTGCCATCGTTTGAAGCTGAAGTCTTTGAGGGAGCGTCGCATGAAGCTCCTTGCGGCACATGCAGACAAGTCCTCTTCACGCCAGCGTCACAGCCCATCTTTGTCGTCGTGGTCCCGGGAGCACTCCAGGAGTCGTTCTCGGATGTTCCGTCGACCTCGGTTGGAACCTCTGCGTCTCCAAGTAAGTCTTCCCAGGCGCCTGCACGCTCTTCAGTGTCTCCGCCTCTGCGTGCTCCTCCTGTGGAGTCTGCGCCATATCGACCCCTTCCGTTCTGCCATATCCCGGCGCCGGGGCAATTATGGACCAAATGCAACGTTATTATATGACTCTCCATTCTATCTTTGGTCCTTTCCCTTACTCTAGAGTGCCTTCGGGCCCTATGGAGGAGGTGAGTGTTTTGGCTGGGTCTTCGCCGGTGGTTTCCACCTTGGTGCCTGCTCACACTCTCGAATCTGATTCCAGAGTTGGATCGGCTTTGTGCGACCTCCGTCTCCTTCGCCTCATCCTCTTGTCCCGACACCCATCACAGCGCCGTTGGACCAGTCGACTCAGCTTGACGTGCCTAAATTGATATCTCTGGAGTCGGACGACGCTGCTTCTGAGGAAGCTTCCCCAACTCAACGTTGGTAGACGTTGCCACCGATGCCGGGAGCAGCGCCAGGGAATTTTCATGAGGCTTCTGTGCTGGGTCCACTTCTGAATCCTCTTGAATGTCCTCATACTCCCCTTATGGGGCCCATTCCAGGTTCATCCTCGGTTTGGGCACTTGATTTAGGAACTGCTAGTGGTCTAGACTCCTCCCCAGCATCTAGCCTGCTCTCATCCCCTGGAAGCCAGCACTGCATTTGCAGATGTTTTGAGGTGGGTGGCTGAGGTTTTAACTTTACATCTTTCTCTGGTGCAATTGTCTACTGATCCATTGTTATCTTTTGATCCTGAGCAATCCAACACCGCACCTGTTCTGCCTTTTTGTGAGGCTCTCTACGACATACTTCTAGGTGTCTGGAATTGGCCTGTCTCTGGTCCTTCTGTGGATCGTTCTATTTCACACAGGCATCTGCCGGCACAGGAAGACCCCTTGTGCCTTTGCCACCACCCTACTCCTCGGGGGTTTGTAATTCAAACTGTTTTCGGCATTCCTGCTCTGGAGCAGGTTCCACCTACTCCACCGCACAGGGTTTCTAAGCAGCTGGATGCTGCCGGTAGGTGTATTTTCACCTCTTCAAGTGCTGCTCTTCGTTCCACCAACACTGCCAGTGTGTTGGCCCGTTTTTCCCATGTTCTTTGGGACTCTGTGGAACGTTTACTACCATTGCTTTCTGACGATGTTCGTCCTGCTCTGACTTCTTTGATCAGAGATGGTCAACAGGCTGCTCGACTTGCAGTTCGATCCAGTATGGATTCTTCCAATTCCATTGGACGGATCATGGCTGCTTCTGTTACCATACATTGCAGGGCTTGCTGGGCTGCTTCCAACTTCTCCTCTTCGGTGTGAGATGCTCTACTTAATATGCCATTTGATGGTAAGTCACTTTTTGCCTGCATGCAGATTCTGCCTTCCTCTTCTAGCACATGTGCGCTTCTCTTGCGACTATATGTGAACTGTCAAGTTTGTCTCTGGTGTGGGTCCTGTTACATGCTCACCCCTTCTCTCTGGCTTGTTATAGCATTTGTTACGTTAGTTGGGTCACTTCAGACTTGTATTCTTGGTAGCGCTTTTGTTATCCACGTTTGCTCTTTTTGCTCTTCTGTTGGTGCGCACAGCGCTATTTCTATGCTGCTGCTCCAATCAGTGGAGCAGTGGTTCCTGGGCATATCTAGTGCCTCGGCTGGAGCAGCCTCCTCTGTACAGGGGGTTGATTCCACAGCTGTTGCAGTATGGGTCCACCATATTTATCACTATGTTTTCTTTGGGAGTTTCAACTCTTTCTTTCGCTTACATTTGATGGGACCTCGCCGTGATTAGTAGTGTCTCTACTTCTGAGGCGGGCAGAGTGCCCTCTTATCATTTGGCCAGCCTTGTGGTGGATCTTCTGCCTCCCCTTGGACTTTTTATACCACGGTTCGTGGTTTTCTTTCTGTTGTACATTCTGCCAACATTGCCTCTCCTTTGGTTTAACCTAGGCATTTTTCCTTTCATCCCTGTTGCTAAGAGATTTGGTTGGACATTCACTCTTTGAGCTTTTGGTAGTAGATACTATTTTGAGCATTTCTCTTGTTTTATTCACATGTGGGGATATGTTGTTGTACTCCTCCTGGAGCTAATTCTTGCCTACTTTTGGTAGGGTCATTCACCGCTGGTGTACCTTCTTATTCTTCTATCTTCTAGGAAGGTTTTGTTTCCCATTTTTCCAATAGGTTTTACATTTTACTGCTTTTCCTCTGCTACGGCCTCATATTGTGCTTGTTGCAAGTTCCACTCCTTGTATTTTAGAGTGTTCTTAGTTCTGTCGTAACCACTGTTTATCACATTTCTTCCAGGGCTCTTACGCCCTAGCTCAATGAGTGTGCCTTCTACCTTTAGAGGCACTGGCTTTCCCGGCCCAGGGGTTCCGTGCTTACCTAACATTTAAAAAAAAATAAAAGGAATTATTTTAATGTTGTACTGTACTGATACTGTACACTTCACTAGCGGGTACTTTCCTCTATTTCAAATTATTTTCTTGCCAACTCCTTTCTGCTCATTCCTGAGCTGGATCCTGCCCGTGCTGTTGTTCACGGGTTCTTGCTTTCTTTTTCCACATGATGTTGTGAGTTGTTTTATTGTACTCCCTCTTCTTGAGGCAGTGAGGTTCATCTTCTTGGCCTTTACAGAGGTATCCTTTCTCCTTGAATTTTATTCTTAACACCACTTCCTACTGTTCCCCCCGACTTGAATAGGAGGGGTATGGTGCTATTTCCAATACTGGCTTCTGCAAGATTTTACGACATGCTTGGTGCCCTTTTTGTCCCTCGCCTTCCTTGTTCATGGTGATGGCCTAAGGGTGTAATATCTTTTGTTTCCTGTTGTCGGTATTCCTTCCATTGTTTTGGACTTTGCCGACGATTAACAGTTTGGTGCTTCTAGGGATTCTTCCCTAGTGTTTCTTTTCTACTTGATCATTGAATATTATCATTGATTCTGTTGGATCCCTACCAGACGCTCTATCCTTCTGCCTCCGGGATGGTTCTGTGTTTTTTCTTACAGCTGGTATTGTCCACACCTTGCATGTTTCCTATCTTTCATCCTTGGCATGAGCCATGGTTATTTTTCAACATCTTCGGGACCTGGTCACAGACCCTCACTCTTTTCACACTTTTGTCTCTTCACGGGTTCCCGATTCCATGTTCTTCTGACCCTCATATTCCTTACAGGATGCCATGATTAGGTTACCTTGCAGTTTCAAGGAGCTCTATCTTAGTGGCTAGGTCCCCTGCCTTTGGTTCAGAAGGCTACCCCTCTACAGGGGTTCGAATCTTGTCAACACTCTTAAATATTAGCAGGCTCCTTCCATTATTATCTGTGCTTTCTGTTGCACAGTTCTTTGGCTGCCTTGGTAGGTGGTTAATAATTCTGCCTCCAGTTCCCCTGTCAGTTTGTTTTCCGGCATTCATTTTTGGTCTGAGTTCACACAGGAACATCTGCTCCTTATACCTTGTTGTTCCAGTTCTCCTTAAGAGCTCTCTCTCTTTCCCTTTCTACCATACCATACCTGGTGTATAATCTCTACACTTTGCACTTGCGCAAAGCCTTGCTGGTCATTCCCATTTTGTTCAACATTTGGGCCTGGAGCGGTTTCTTCTCTCCTTCTGAGCCTCCCATCTAGTCTATCTGTACTCTTTCAGTTTCTTCATTTGCTTCTCTAACTGGAGTACTCTCTCATTCTGCCTGTGAGATTGTTGTATGTCACAGTTATGCTAGTCTTTCTACTTTGCCTCTTTGCACGTTTTAGATCACGTGTGTGTGCGACTTTTCTGGTGCCCCTTACCAGGATTCCATTTTCATCATCCTGCTGTTTTTTTCACAGTGTTCACTCCCCTTTTGAGGTGATTGCTGCCTAGTCTCTGTTGGAGGCTTTTCCTTACCAGCCATGACTAGCTTTTCCCCAGTAGATATGCAGTTCATTTTCTCGCATGAGTCACTTTTGTTTTTCTCTCGCCACTCTGTCTTGAGCCTGGTTATTCCTCTGTGTTACCGGGTTGCTCTTTGCTAGAGTAGTGTGGTCCATTCGCGTCCCTCCGCCAGGGGTTGGGATTGCTTAAGTATCTGATTCTAAGATAAGGAATCTGTGGCTGCTTGTCTCTATCAGATGGGCAAGTTACTTACCTTCAGTAACGCCTTATCTGGTAGAGACACATACTAGCCGCAGATTCCTTATCGAATCACTCATCCTCCCCGCTTGTGAACTGTGTACTATCCAGTCTTGCCTAGGGTGGTTTGGGTGTTTTGTAGTTCTGCTACGTCTCAAGACATATCTTTTCATTACTAGTTGACATATACACTATTGCACTGTTTTTTTAATTCCATTGCTAGTTTCTCTGTGGCTCCGTGTTGTTCTGCAGCTTCAAGTCACTGAAGAAACTTACGTCAGTGAGTCAGAGGAAGGAATATATGGACTCCGCTCCCATCATGTCCGGGGACGACGTTGCTGCGGAGTTGCTCTATGCCCTCTACTGACACGCAAAGGTACTGCTGAAGAAAACAATTCCGGATCCAGTCTGACGCCTGGGGAGAATTCTAAGATAAGGAATATGTGGCTAGTCTGTGTCTCTACCAGATAATAAGGCATTATCAAAGATAAGTAACTTGTCCTTTGAGTAGCTGCAACTAGTCCTCTGTTGTTTTTAGGCTGGAACATGTGTAGTAGGCTTTTCAAATTCCGTTCAGAGTTTCCTATGTTAAATTTGAAAATAATAAAATAAAACCTGTTGTTAATAACAATTGAAAATATTGAATTCAATGCTCAATTCTGAAATACCTTAATAGCTGTGCTTGCTTTTCCTTCAGTATTTCTCTTTTACTTTTTTAAGCATTGATTTACATGCAAGCATTGGCAAAGCCAATAGCTTAGCACTCACTTTATAAAGGCATGGCTTTGTCAATGCTTGTTTTAAAATTGATTGAAACACTGATGCTGAAATGATTTTCTACCCTGTGTGACTGAGCTTTGGCTGTGATGGACAGGAGGAACCGCTATCACATATATTTGTTTATGAACACAAAGAGCTATGTCCATGAGGGAGAGGGAAAGCCAGCCCCCTCTGCACATGTTGTGTCAGAGACATTTGCTAGTGCATTTCTGCTAGGAGAACAAGCCATGGTCTGCATTTATGTGAAAACACATTTATTCTGAAATGTTCAGTTAACAAAACAGTTCATTTTTTGTTCCTCTGTCTTTCATGTTCGTACGAAGAGAAGAGACTATAAGAAGAGTTAGAATGAGCAAAGGGTTTCTCTATCTTTTTTGAAGATATGTTCGTCTGGTTTTGACATGTATTTACCAGAAAAAGTATTATATGGTTCTGGCTTTGGCCGAATAGATAATTAGTTATTTGGTATTCAGCGGAAAGCTACAAATATTAATCAGTACTAGCCAAAGATGGAGATCATGTGAGAATCCCATCCTTCTTTGTGTCTCTATGAAGGTGTTGGGAGCTTGATTACCTCTCCACAGAAGTAAGGGGAAGGCAGGGAAAGGAGAAGAGAAAACACTGGCACACTTCCGGGGGTGCCGTGTTGTCAGGAAAACTCAGCATGGGCCTGAGGTGCTGCTGTGACCTCAGGTGGTCTGAATATGCAAAGTTGTTCCCAACAGGTGAGTGAACAAGAAATACTAAACAGGAGTTAATAGAGAAGAGATACCCACAGTCAGGAAGAGTAGCTTCCCCAGGGCAGTCTTGGTGGTAATGAGGCCAGGTGTCCGGGTACCAGCATTGCCCCCCTCACCGGACGCCAAGGAGCGGGCAACACCAGTGCAGCTGATGAGCAGCAGGATGAACAACATATCAAAAACAAATGTGATAGGAGAGGACACACGGTTGAGTGTATGAACTGAGCAAAAGCAGAAGCAGAAAGCCAATACAACCACAAAATGTTTCCAGGCAAAGCAACGAGTGCAGTACAGTTAAGCTCTGATTCTACTACAATTGACCTTGATGTGAACCTCTGACCCAGGAAGATGCCACCCCCACATCAGTTAAGTGGTCAAGAGCTTCTAAGGTTCCACTGCCCAGTATAACACAGTCTGAGAGTGAAAGAAGGAGTGATCTGATTCTGTAGTGATTGCAGACCACAGGCATTATAATGTGCATATGGCCCTGTGACACCTTTTGCACTTTCTCCTGTCTTGAAATCCTTACACCCTACATTACTCTATGGTGATAAACTATCTGTGATTTGTTAACTAATACTTTCAAAATTATTTTTACCCTTTTCTAGCTGTAGTAGCTAGTTAGTTTTGTCTGTTATTGATCACTGCTTTTTAACCACCTGAAGGTTTGTGTTGCATATAGTTTGTATAATTGTATAGTATGTATACAAAATGCACTGTCTAAACACCTTTGTTGAAGGCGGCATGATTTCACATCCTTTGGCATTTTAGTTACAAGTGTGTGTGAAGTACCTACTGCTTCACTATGAGTTTAGTGACATGTTATTGCTGAGATTTATTATACCTTCAGCAATTCCTAATGTAAATGAACCATAATGTAGATTTTCCTAGTTTATGACGGAAAGTCTTTATTTTATTAAAGACACGGAGGCGAGTATTATGCGTTTCTTCTCTTGCTTTAATAAATGAGCAGCAGTCAAGAAACTACAAATCCCATAAGGCTTAACACAGATAGTCAATGGGATTAAAAACATACTACACAAACATATATGAACCAATGGGAATAGTGCCATGCCATTGTGATGTCACTTGACTGCAAGCAGCCCTCTTTTCTTACGAATAAAGTCAATTAGTGATGAATAACGGGAATAATAAACAAAGAATAAACAATGCCATAAGAAATGCAAACACATCAGAACAAAAGTCTAAAATCCTGCAAAGGAAAGAATGTTCCGGCAACACAGGAGGAGACGATCCAATACTTGAAATAAGCGAATCATTCGGATGGTGCGAAGAGGTCCAACTAGGACGCTGGTTGAGTGGTCGAGACCGGTGCTGGAAGAAAGGGAGGGAGAAATAAAGTTATACTAGAGGTGGGATAATACTCGCCTGCGTGTCTTTAAGAAAATTAAGACTTTCCGTCATAAACTAGGAAAATCTACATTTTATGACAAGATCGGAGGCTCCTATTATGCATGTTTAAAGCCTATTGATTATATTCAAAGAAACATTGTCAACAGGTTTGCAATAAAAAACTTTAAAAGTATGATCATTAGACCAGTCTGCAGATTTTAGAATATCCTCCAAACGAGAGCCTGCCCAGAAGGCTTTGGAAGCCATCGCCCCTCTGGAAGAAGGAGCTCCAAATCTGGAAATGTCAATACCCGCTAAGGACATAATCCATCTCACCCAACGAGCTAAAGTAGCAGACGAAACAGGGTTGTAGGGTTTCCTGAAAGAGATAAGAAGCCGGGAGGAGTATGTTCTCAAATCTGCAGTCCTTTGTTCATAAACCTTGAGACACTGACCTACACATAATTTTGGATGTTGTGGAAAATAAGGGTAAAAAACTGAAGATAAATTAGTCTTGGTACGTCGTACAACTGAAAACAACACTCCAGAAGGAGTGTACTGACGATTGGATACGTCCAAAGCTTTAACATCTGATAAGCGTTTAATAGAAATCAAACATAACAACATTGTTAATTTGGCTGATAACAGTTTTAATGACAACATTGTATTATCTGGCAAAGAAATCAAATATTTTAAAACAATATTGACGTCCCACAACTGATTATACTTTGGTAGAGGAGGTTTGGACAGTTTTACTCCCTTTAGTAATCGGCATACCAACGGATGTTCGCCTACCGGTTTCCCATTGACATGGATATGGTTGGAAGAAATAGCAGATCTATAAAGATTGATAGTACGCAATGCTTTGCCTTTACTGGCTTCTGCAGCCCAAAAATTAACGACAAAAATTACATCTGCTGAAAAGGGATTAATTTGTTTTCCCAAACACCAGCAGTCCCATAAAGACCAGGCTGCCTTATAGGCTTTTTTGGTGCCTGGGGCCCAGGACTTTGAGATATCTTGGGAAGCCTCTGCCGAAATGACAGGGGAAGATTAGGAATACCTGAGATCTTCCAAGCGGATAGAGTGAGGATATTGTCCACAATAAGAGGATGAGAATATTGAAGAGGGTCTAGTAGTAGATCTGGGAAGGACAGAATTAGTAAGGGAAAATCTATCGACATTTCCAACAGAGTGGGAAACCAAACTTGGGATTGCCAAAATGGGACTATGAGAATGAGAGAGGCATGTTGACGTCTGGCGTGTGCCAGGACCCTGTTGATCATTATAAAAGTGGGAAAGGCGTAGTTGAGGGAATGAGACCAATTTTGTAAGAAAGCATCTGATGCTAAGGCTAAGGGATCTGGACGCCAGCTGTAAAACTGAGGAAGCTGTGTGTTCAGTCGAGATGTGAACAGGTCTATGGAGAACGGGCCCCATAAAGATTGAATGCTGTGGAAAACAGTAGGATGAAGTCTCCAATCGCTGGAGTCTCGAAGGTGACGAGAATGCCAATCTGCCACAGTGTTGAGAACTCCTGGAAGGTACTCTGCATGAACCGAAAGATGGTTTGAAAGGCAGAACTCCCAAAAACTCTTGGCTAGATCCGCTAGAGGCTTGGACTTTGTACCCCCGAGATGGTTTATGTATCTGACTCCAGAGATATTGTCCATCCTGAGAAGGATTGCACAATGCACTTTGTGTTTTGCTAGGCTTCTGATTGCAAAGGAGCCGGCAAGCATCTCTAAACAATTGATGTGCAATTTGGACTCCTCGGTTGACCATTTACCTCCAGTCAAGATGGGACCACAGCGGGCCCCCCAACCTAGATGACTTGCATCGGATTCTAACACAAGATCTGGGGCTGATGGAAAAATACTTTTCCCGTTCCACGCATCTAAATGGTCTATCCACCATTGAAGCTCTGTGCGTGACTCTACGTCTAAAGGAACGAGATCGGAATACGATAGCCCCTTCCTCAAGTGTTGAATCTTCAGCCTTTTAAGTGAGCGATAATGAAGGGGACCTGGAAAGATTGCCTGGAAAGAAGAGGAGAGAAGGCCTACTATTCGGGCTAAAGTTCGGAGAGAAATGAGAGAACTGCGAAGAATTTGTATAATTTCTGATTTTATGGATTTGATCTTTGACGAAGGCAGAAGAAGGGTAGCCGAAAGAGAATTGATCTGGAATCCCAAGAATTCTATGATTTGAGAGGGTGTTAGGAGAGATTTTTCTCTGTTATTATGAAACCCAAGTCTTCTAAAAGAGAGCAAGTCGTCTGTAAGTGAACTAGCAGAGTTTGAGAAGACTGATTTAAAATGAGGATGTCGTCTAGGTAAATTAATAGCCTTATCTCTTGAGCTCTTAGGAAAGCTACTACAGGCTTCATGAGTTTGGTGAAACACCATGGGGCAGACGATAGACCGAAGGGCAGAGAGGTAAAGTGATACATTTGACCCAACCATTGGACTTGAAGAAATTTTCTGAATTCCGGATGAACAGGAACCACTAAATAAGCTTCCTGTAAATCCAGTCTGACCATCCAGTCGTTCTGAAGAAGAATATCTCTGAGATGGAGAATTGTCTCCATTTTGAAATGCCGGTATACCACGAACCGGTTGAAATGTTTCAGATTGAGGACTGGGCGCATCTTTTTGTTCTTCTTTTGAACCAGAAAAATTGGGCTGATAAATCCCAACGGATGAGGCTGAGTGGTTGAAACTGCCTGTTTCTGTAACAGAGTGTTTACCTCGAGGGATATGAGATGAACCATTTCTGTGGAAAAAAAGAGGAGGAGGTTGGAAAAAAGTTTGCACCGGAGTATAATAAAGCTCTATTTTATAACCTTGCACCATGTCTAACACCCAAACATCTGCGGTAATTGTAAAACATTTGACAGAAAATGGAAGATACGACCTCCTGTTGGGAAAAAACCAACATGAGGGCCTACCTGTTGGATTGGAGACCCTGGAATGTCTGTCGGACCTGGAGCGATAACCTCTGCCACGTTGGGGGTAGAAATGTGGTCTGAAGTCCTGTTGGTAGGAACTGTGGTAACCTCTGGAGCCTTGATTAGCGAATCCGCAGCCGGTAAAGCGACCCCTGCCTCTACCGGCCCTGGCAAAAACACATTGGTGAAACATCTTCCTCATGGACTGTTGAGCTTTGTCCAACATGGTGAATGTAGCCACGTATTTGCTGAGGTCTTTTATGAAGAAATCTAAAAAAAGTTGTCCATCTGTTTGGATGTGAGGTTGTACGGTCGCCAAATTGATTAGTTTGGGGTCCAATTTAATAAGAAGTCCTTTACGCCGCTCATGAGTAAGAGAGGAATTTGCATTCCCCAGTAGACAGAAGCAACGTTGAACCCATAACGATAATTCTTCTGGATCTAAAAAGGTACCTTCTAGTCTGTCCGACTCAACCAGATCAAATATCCTAATAAGCGGACCTGTAACATCCAAAAGTTTGTCCTGACAGTAGGACCACGCTTTGTCCACTCCTTTGCGAGGATCTTTACCCTGCTTAGTAAAGAAAGTCAACATTTGTTGGTCAATAGAAGGGGTAATGGTAGCCTTGTTCGGAAGTACAGGACGAGGGCAATCTGACTTCAGCTTGGATCTAGTTTGCTTGCCTGTCTAGAGGTGAAAACTATTTTTGCGCCACATAGCGACCCACATGGTCAGCTGGGAACCATTCCGTAGAATTAGGGTGATGAATTTGAGAGGGGTCAAACATGGGAAAACCTTCCGAATCAAATAGAGAGGGAACAGCTGAGGAGGAGGAATGGAAAAAGTATCATTATCATCCTTGTCAGATATATAAGAATCTGAATCCACATCAGGCATGTCCTCATCTGTATCTTGGATGGCGGAAGTAGGAACAGGAAGAACATTACGTTCTTTAAATTTACGTTTTAGAGAAGATTTTGTCGCCATATTATTATACTCCTTGGCAGGAGCCTTGTGAGGAACCGTGTCATCTGGCATGTGTGAGATAGACTCACTCTCCTTTTGCTTCCCCACACCTGGCTTTGCTGGTGGACGTTTACTGCATTCCCCCACAGTCTGGGCCGAAGATTTGGATAATAAATTGGAAAAATTGGTTTCTAGATTTTTTGATAATTTTTGTATAGAGGACGAAACTGCCTGATGGACAGAACTCCTAATGAAATTACAGAGTTCATGTCTTATGTCTTCTAAATCAGTAGAAACACCCTGTTCCATTGTGGAAGTGCCAGGCTCCATGATAGGAAAAAATAAATAAAAATAAATAAATAAATACTGGAATTAGAATCAAACTAAAGAAAACTGTAGTAAAGGGGAAAAAATGAAGCTGAGGTAATGGTTTTGTAGAAAAAACCTTGCCAGGAAAACACCAGGTTAATAAAATAATAAAGTTGGATAAATGTCCAAAACCTCTTACTTGGATAGAGGTTAAATCAATAAATATAGTGTTGTGACAACAAAACGTTGGTGCCAGACGGGAGACAAAGTGAAGAATGTGCGCTCTCCTAAACTGCTTCCTCGCCTCAGGAGCAATCCGAATGACGGTTGCTTCTCGAGGTGAAAGAATGCCAGGAATGCTGACGCACGCGCGATGTGTGCAGAAATGTAAACAAAGCCGAAGCGCCCGGCCAGAACAGCACGAACGCTGCCCTGAACGCGCGCTCTCCCGAACTGCTTCCTCGCCTCAGGAGCAATCCGAATCGAAAGAATGTCAGGAATGCGGGCACGCGCGCGACTCGTGCAGAAATGTGAACAAGCCGAAGCGTTCAGCTCAGAACATCACAAACGCTGTTATGAACGAACGCAATAAATAAGGGATAAATAAAGTACACAGAATGCGGCAACCTGCCGGCAACATGCAAAGTTTGACAGCGGTAGAAAAAAATACATAAGAAAACACAATGAATTAATTAATTAAGCAACTAAAGACATGAGGAAAAGAAAAGGCGACTTATCTTGACTGCAGCAGCAAAAAAAAAGAGGGGTGCTTGCAGTCAAGTGACATCGCAATGGCATGGCACTATTCCTATTGGTTCATATATGTTTGTGTACTACGTTTTTAATACCATTGGCTATCTGTGTTAAGCCTTATGGGATTTGTAGTTTCTTGACTGCTGCTCATTTATTAAAGCAAGAGAAGAAACGCATAATAGGAGCCTCCAGTCTTGTCATAAAATTATATACAATTAGTTAATACAAAAGTCCTTGTTCAAAGTACATTACATTGGCAATTGTGTCAGGCCATTGTGGAGTTGTCTATGAGTAGTAATGCTCTGAGCAAAGTTCACCTCCATGAGCAAACTCTAGCATCCATATGATTTAGATTG
Source organism: Pleurodeles waltl (assembly GCF_031143425.1). Lineage (NCBI taxonomy): Eukaryota > Metazoa > Chordata > Amphibia > Caudata > Salamandridae > Pleurodeles > Pleurodeles waltl. The sequence continues at coordinate 657,392,350 of NC_090442.1, forward strand.
CTTACAGATCCAGATTATTTTTCTAGAGCAATTACAAATAGATGCCATTCGACCCAGTTGTATCATATGGGGTTTAGACACTGGACTACAAATGACCAATAACTAAACGAAGATACCCAATAAAACTGAAAAGTAGTTAGATACAAGAGCATCCCTATCGTACTGAAAAGCATTTGCCTTTTTACCATAGCAGTATAGTTGACATCCAAAGAACCCTATGCCAGCAATTGCAACTTACCACATGCAGCTGGTCAATTAGACTCTCCCAGGGTCTTCAGTTTTTCATTAATTTTAACATTTGCGGCTCGTGGGGGTGCGGAAGGGGCGGTGCATCGCATAGGGGAGGGGGCAAGGGGGGAAATAAACATTAAATTAAGTAAATTGAAAAAAACACTTACCTTCTCTTCCACCGCTCCACTCCTCTGCTGGCTGCAGGCACAGGCTCCCAGCCTGCCCTGCGGCCAATCCTGATGCTGCTCAGATCAGCTTTAGGATTGGTTGGGAGCCTGCGCAGGCTCTCTCCAGCCCGGTAACTGTGTTACTGGGCTGAAGAGAGTCAACTGCTCATGTGTGTTTGGCCGGCCAGAGACGGCCAGCCAAACACACGTGCGCTCTGAGGGGAGTGCACAGTGCACTCCCCTCACTGCTCATCACCCCCAAACAAAGTTTATTATCCTTTTGTTGTGAAAGGTTTTGCAGCTTCTGCTGCTGGCGGGGTTGAGGGGCAATGCTCGTCTCCCCTAACGGAGGAGCCACCCCAGAATTTTTATTATATTCCATCTCCATTTACCACTTCTAATATTGGTGTTTTTAACGGATGTTTATTGCTAATATGTTAATGACTTTAACATTTCCCGATTAAGACTTTATACATTTCTGTATTGTCTAACCCCAATTAATGTATCTACAACCAACATTACCGCTGTCACATTCATGTTTTGTGTTTTAAGTGAGCTAACAAGCATAGACGTGAAAAGGAAAGCCCAGAGACCCTGCTTGAGTAATTATTTCTTTTTATTTATGTTTTTGCCTCAGGACATCCTTTGAAATTGTAAGTGTCCCTTTTTTGTGGAATGCAAACCACTCTCCTTTGATAATTACTACAAAATGCGTTTTCTTTGTGTTTGCACCACAGGTTTTTGAGCCCACAAAAAACACATAAACCAGCTGGCTTTTGCTTTTCCACCTGCTCTAATTTTGTTGAGATATACTTTCTGCAAGGCTTCTCTTTAAGTTGACACTGCTGTTGTTATTATAATACCATTATGGTTTCTTAGAGAAATTGAAAAGCTTCAGCAAGCGGCATCTGAAAAGCACTGTCTGACGAAGCCTAACATGGTCGCATTTTCCAGCCCATTGTTGAGCGAACTTCTTTTGTTTGTGAACCGCCTTTGCTTGTCTGCACTCTGCTACTAATCACACTATGCATTATTCCTGAAGTTCTTCAGCCTCTTTTGCACAATCTCATAGCAAAACGAGTTACAAATATGTGGGGTGGGTCTGCTTTATCAGCTGTGATGTAGCTCACTCCAAACACAGCTCATGGATTCAACTTTCCAGGCCACAAGAGGCACAGGAAGCCATTTTAGATTTGCTAGCTTGGGACAAACACAGCTGTGTAGTTCCTGTAATAGTAGCAAATATTCAACACAATTACTGTGAGGCGGTTTTCTCTGATTCTAGGTGGACGGACTAGCAGTTGATAATTATTGTTTGTGTCTTAACCGATCTGATCGCACTACCCTCTTTCTTGCCCCCTGACTTCTAGTTTTAATTCCTCAAGCAGATAAGAAGTGAGGGGCGGATCCTCCACGATAGTGGAGGAGCGTCGTCCCGCTAAATACAACGGCCCCAGAACTTTAAAAAAAATGATAATGAACTTTCTTTATTACAATTTTAGTTTTCAGCACCCCATCTTGAATGGAGTGTCAGGACGGGGCGGGGCAATGGCTGCTGAGTGGCAGCAGGGATCTGTGCACTTGTTTAAAGGGCGGATGTCCCTTTAGCCGGCTGTCTTGCAACGGCCAGCCAGACACGCACACTTTAAACATCTCTAACCCAGCTGTCTTAAGACAGCTGGGTTAGAGAAAGCATAGGCCTCCAATGATCTTGTGAGCCCTGAGAGAGCCCGCTCCCACCAGTCCTGACAGCAAGATTGGCTAGTGCAGTTTCCTGGGTCCCTTCACGCGCTGGTGCCAAGAGAGGAGAGACGACAAGAAGAAGTCCCAAGGTAAGGTTACTATAATAACCCCTTCTCACCCCCATTGTAAATGGGAGCCAGCCGCCACTGTAAGAAGTCAAAAGCTGATGAATAATTCCCTTTCCTATGTTTTCCTCTTTATGTCTGCATTTTCGTGGTTTTATTACCTGTAACCAAAAGATTTGAACTTGAAAAAGAGTAGAAGACCATTGAGCCAGATTTAAAGTTTGTCACAAACGAGACTGACATCCTGTGCGCCTTATTAAATGTACAATATATGTTATGGCCCTAGTAATAAGGAGCAGGGATTTCCACCACGTTTGTGACTGAGTGACCCATCTGTCAAACTAAATTAGGCCCTAAGTTATTTTCAAACACTGATCTGCGACACATTTTTCATTGGTCCGAAATGCTTATGCTAGTTATTTATCACTGCAGATGAACTAGCTGTAGACCTCGGAAAAGTTCTGCAATCGGCATTTTGCCTTTCTGGGAATGGGCAATAACATGCCACAGGGTTTCAGCCAGATAGAGCCTAAATGGTTTGTGATTTATCTGTGTGACTGAAGCCATTTGATGAGCATGAATGCTTTTATCTCCCTGTCTCATGTTTTGCATTCACTTGCAGTCTTAGAATTGGATAATTCGTTCACATGCACCAGAGCTCTCTCCTACTCAATACCCGTTCGAAGTTTAGTCGATATTAGAACAGGCCTTTCCACTCTGAGCTCAAGCATGTCATCTCTTCACTCCTCTTATGACCCTGGAGCAACTTCTGAATACAAGACAACAGAAACCTGTGTTGCTGCGCAGTCACCACTTTCAGAGAAACTGGGCAGCCATTACACTCTGTTTTCGAACATGTTTATGTAGGGGATTCATACAAAGTCTGCACCACGTGAAATTGATAATGCAGAACATTAAAGTGACTCATTTCTGTATCTCTTAAATTGGTTACAAAGCACCTCCCTGAATTCAAGAAGAGAGGTTTAAGCCTCAGTCACTTGGGTAAACTACTTCCTAAACATTGACTATAACACCACCCTGAATTTCTCTAAGGTTTAGTTGTGTCTTTCGGTGAAGTCTGAGAAGAGCACAATACTTTTTTTTTTTTTTTTTTTTTTAAAGCCCGAAAAGAGCTACCACTTTTTGTCCATCACAGTGCTGTTTGCTTGATCCAAGTATTTTTTTTTCATGAGAATGTATCATATATCTTCTGAGGTAATCCAAAGTGGGATGTGTTTCTCTTGACCCTGACCCCAGAGTCAATAATTTGACTGTAGAGAATAAATGTTTAGAGATTTATAGTGGTTATGTCATGTGGTTCCTATTATGGTAATAATCTTCATGTTTAGGGCGGCAGAAACACTGAATTGGGGAGACTGAGTCAACTCCATACCATTTGGAAACTGTCAGTATGGCTAGCCCATAGTGTTTCACCCAACCCTAGAAAGGAAGATGTGATTTATGGCAACCTAAACTTGACACTCTGACTTTTCATGGATGTTGTGGCTATAGATCATATCCCTTTTGCTTAGTTACTCAGAGTCTCACACATTCCAAGGCAGGACACAAGATGCAAACAGGATTTCAATGCATTTATTGAAGCAATTGCATCCTAGCATAAAAAGCATGAGCTGCACTAAGGCAGATGAAACATAGTACTGTAATCATCATTACAACCAGTGTAAAGAGAGTAAACAACCCAACCATTTTGTATGATTCTAGGGAGCCTAACGATTTGATCCTACACCCTATTTCTAGGTAACCCTTCTGCCTGTCCCGATCTAAGGGAGTAACCCAAATCCCATACTTGAGTAGGATAGCAAAGGTCTGCCTGTTGTCTGGATGCAATCCTCTTGGGAAGCTGAAGAGTCTGCACCAGGCTCAGCAAAGCGTTCTGTGGAATGATGTGCGTCCCAGATTAGCCATGACTGGAATGCCCTCTGCTTCCCCTAGGGCTACATGTTGTTCATACAATAACTCATTTAGAGTTCTTAAAACAGGCCTGGCATACTTATGTGTCTAGAAAATTGGGACTGACTCCTGAGCTCCTGGAGTGTTAGTACACTTTAGTATACCATGTACCATACATGACAGCCTTGAGCAAGGCACAGAATGCACGTTGTGCAAATAGCAAATAAAATGTGCAGCACGATCAACTATAGCTTCTTGGAAAAAAGCAGCTGATTAAAATTTAAAAACACTCACTAGATAATCTTCATCACCTAATTGATTGCAGCTGGAATTGCAAGAAAGTGCATTTTTTCACTTTGTGTATTATTATTTCTCCATCTTGGATTCCAGTTGTGGCAATCAACTGGGCCGTACTGTGCCAAAAAGCTCGGAACTCCTACTATGTATCATTCACCTGTACTGTTTTCAGTAGTTGTCATTGTTCAGCGTCTAGTGTCGTATTGTCCTTCTTTTTTTAACCAAATTACAGTTTAATACTAATTAAGCGTGTGGTCTGTGAATTATATTGATATATTTATTTTTGGGGTTTATTTTTTATTTTTATTTTTTAGGTACCTCATACAGCTTTTTTAATTTATTCAGTATAGTGAGACCTCTTTAGTCGTCTTTTCATCTTTACCCACTATCCTATCTTTCTGTGTGCCACCTTTATGTTTTTCTCTGTTCTTTGCTGTCCCAAAAGTACCCTGCGGAATACTGTGTTCCAGTTGTCCAGTGACATTTTTGTAGTCTCCTCCTTCACACCCTTCTTCTGAGCAACATGCACTTCTTTTGTGAGGATTAAAAATGTAAATTCTATAGGAGTTCAGTGTCAGTTGTGTTACTGACATGTGTCGTAATACAATATTCTTCTCAATCCAGTCAGTCATTTAGTCTGTTATCAAGCTCTCACACCTTTAAGGGATGGCCAAAATGTATCTATTATCTGCTTTTGGTTGCCTTCTTCTAGATAGAAACTCTCAGGTTTATTCTGGTCATTACTTATTAGCAACCTGATGGCACCTCATTTTTACTGCTTAAAGTCTCAAGTGTCCTTCACTTCTTTTCTGCCAGCCTATCGATGCCTTAGATGGAGGCCACGTACTTCTCCCTAGTTGGGTCTATCTGAAGCTCACTCTGCCTAAGCTCACTATTGGATTTCTGCTCCCAGACTCTAGGTTCTTTGCTGTGAGCGGACCACTATATGCATCTCTCTCCTTTGCACGGTTTCACTTCGAAGTAAGGAACCCAGCAGATTTACTACCACACCTTAGGTACATGCCCAGGTGGCAGTAGGAAACCCAAGTACCACGCCGGACATTTGATCTCAGGAATATGAGATACAAGTTTGAGAGGCAGTTTCTCCTCTCTGAGCACTGCCCCCGGCCCAGCTGAGCACCCATTGTCTGCATGATGACGCTTGTTGGAACTTAAGCATCAGTGGAGAAGGCATGCATCCTACTGAATGGGGCATACTAAGGATGCTATCTGGGCAGCCTGGTCCCTACTTGGCTTTAATAATCAGATTAACAGATTAGGGTGCGATATGCATTTTTATATGTTCTGAACTCAGATTTATGTAGCTATGCACAGCTTCCATCACAGTATCCTTTTAGAATTCTTCTTATTTTAACTCAAATGCAAGCTCCCATCACCACACTGCTGATCGTTGGCTTCTGTGCTGGTTAGCAAGTGATGTAGCTATGTGTGCCATGTTTGAATCTGCTGTAATTTATATTTGTGGCATTCATTGTGCACCCTGGCTGCAGCACGGAGAACAGGTTTATGTAGGGGCAGCCTGTCATGCTACACCATGAAGTGCTTTCATAAATGCTCTTCTTCTTTCCAGAGTCATCAAAACAATATATATTTTGTCTGTACCCCCGGTTGTCTTCCAGTAGTAGTTCCTTTTCTAGTTTTAATTTCTTGACTCTGTGTGTGTCTCAAGGTTAGGTTTTTAGTCATGACCGAAATAATATCGCTTTTCCAAACTGAAAAGTATATCTGCTAAAGGTTTGTGTGTAAATGGGAAGGAATTCAAGTGTGAAACTTAAAAACAACTCAGAAAAGTAGCCTCTTTACAAGTACACGAAATAAAATCGACTCAGCAGTAATGGTGCTATTTTCAAAATTTGAAATATGCAGCACAGCCTAAAAGAACAGCGCAATAGTCGATGCGGTCACCTCAGTTTCCTGCTGGGTGCTGCAAATGTAACCTTGCCGAAGATGTCTCTGGCAAGTATTCAGTGGGGAAACCCAACCTCTCTGTCACACGGACAGGCAGCATTGACAAAATGATGGCCTAGCTTCAAGTCGTGAGCCATCACTTGATGCCCAATCAACAGCCATTCTGGAGGCTAAATCTAGTCGGTGCAGGTAGTGTATCAATACAGCAGTTTGTTAAGCGGAAGGACCCATTTTATGGAATTTTTTCAATTGGATTCCCAGATGGAAGTGATGCCGTGAGTGCGTGTCTACTCCTGCAGCTTGTTCAGAGGTGAAAACATGTGAGTACCCCAGACGATTTCTTTACATATTCCATCACCATAGAATGTAAGTGGCTTGGTATTAACCAGCCATTGAGTTTCATACGCTACCTAGGCATGTCAGCTCCATTCTATTGACAACTCCAAACCAGGGCAAAACAAGTCTGTGAATGTTGAATATCACTGATTGCTCCAGTATTTAACTTGACATAGACATGATTGAGATGGATTTGCATTTAGAACTGTCTGACCGACACATGGACACATACGTGTGCACTGTAACAAACAGAACCTTCTTTAACATACATGAGCAGGCCAAAGAGAGCAGCAGAGGGACATACTCAAAACATGTAATAGCTGACTCGGTGTCAGAAGAGGATCTCCAGGCTAGCCTAAGAGTGCAACAGCCCATAAATGATCACAGGAGGTCAGTTTTCAGGATTTCTTGTTGTAAACATAGTTCTGAACTCCTGCATGAGTTACTGTTTAGGGAACCCCAGTACAGAAATAGTGCCCACCAGTGGATCGGAAGCAAAATCAAATAGATGTCAGCCAGCTGGACGGTTCAAGACGGCTAGATTGGGCGAGTATTTTGGAGGAGGGCATATTAATTTATAAAATAAAAAGTTATATTTAGTGAAAAGAATTTGTGTATGAGGCAGATGACTTTGAACTACGACACTCCATTCTTCATTGTTTTCAGCATCCTTGCCGTGCACCTGGCAAACAATCCAATTGCTCTTCTCTAGGCTAAAAGAGGAAACTTGAGTATCCTACCTGACCTCTCACTGGGCTACCATCAGACCATATACAGACACAAGTACAGCCTTTTTAATTATGTGGTCCAAGATCCTTTCAATTGTGAGAATTGATGTGCCTGTCAAGGGAACAAATGGCCCTCACAATCTAGCTAGTTCTGTGAATTGCTTGGAGCCCATGATTTTCAAACCGTTTCACTCTTAATAGTGGTACTTGGGAAAATAGTTGGATATTCAGGATACTGCTGTAGGCATGCAACATTAAGTCTGCAGAATGCTGCTCTCCAGTTACCCTGAAAAGGCATCAGTTCCATCCCACTAGCTTCCTAGGAGAGAGTAAGAGCACATGATGGCAACCAGCAGCCATTACTCTGGATGGACATCAATGCGCACGAAATGCAAATGAGTTTCTTGGTATTTAGAAACATCCCCGGCTGCGAGGACAGTGACAACCTGCTATTCCACTTCAAAAAAGCAAAAGGCATTCAACTTCTTTAATTAAAAACACAACACATGAATTATTTAATAGTTATTGCAATGCATAATGCATGATCTCAATGTTTTTCTTATTTTCGCTCATCCTTAAAAAACGATGTCACTCTAAAAAGGCGTATACTGTTTTCAGTAACTTTCCAGCTATTCAAGTACATTTCTTGTCATTTACTTCGATTTTTATTTAGCTGTAAATTACATGTAGACTCACACTGCAGCTACTGCTAAGGTACATTTATTTAGGCTTCTGATGTATCTCATTGGTGCAGAGAGCAAATGTTCTGACCTATTAACAGGCGCTCTTTCTTTCGGTGTTAGACTTGAGGGTGCTTATTCATCCCTTCTTCCAAGGGGCGATCGCACTCGTCATCTGTACAAACCTCCTAGTTACATCTAAATACCTCTGCCCCCCTCACCCCACTAATAAATCCTGTTCAATTGCTTCAGCTGGTTAATGACCTCCCCTCGGTTATCTCATCCAGGGTAACACAAGGACTCTTCGGCAGCCATAAGAATCCCGTCCACTTCCAATTGTAGAGCCACTGAAAGACCTACTTTGAGAGTTTCAGGAACTTTGTCTAACATGACGTCATGAACTCACTGGCCTCAAGATGCTTCCAGGCGAGACAGAATGGTAATGTGTAGATTTGCACCAACGCTTGAGATGCACAGAAGCAGGTAGGGCACTTGCAAGACCCTCTACCAGAGTAAGAGAAATAGCTGGCAGCATCTCTCTGTCAAGGAGTGTTGGGCACTTTCTCCGGTACACAGAAAAAACGAAACAGGAGGTATTCACAAGCATTCACAAGTCATGCAATAGCATTTAGAGAGTGCCTGTGATTTGCTAAGAAGTTGCTGGTAGTCATCAATTAATAAAACACCTGAGCAGTTCCCAACCTGAAAAGGTACCTTAACAAGTGTGCGCCATATTCCTGTTCACAGCAAAATACAATGACAGGTATGTCAAACCAACGGGACCTCAACAGAAAGAACGTCCAGCTGCCGACGGGTGATCTCCATCGTGCAAGGCAATGAGTTAAGGGTCCCTTCTTTCAAAAGGGTCCGGCAGAAAGTATGTGTTCAGGTAGTTGCTTCTTGGTACGAATCACATTTAAGGGGCTTTGCACTTCTTCTGCTAAATGTTCCATTTGCTATCGAGCTTTTTGAACATGCTCAAACACATGATCAAGATGCTAATTCAACTTAGATGAGTGTGTTTTTAGTCATACTTTGTCATCTCACTCTACACGCTGCAGTGTTCATTACACTATCCCCCCCTTTCCGTCTTCTCCACGGGCCAAGATTCCATCTCCAGTTCTCATATACACGTGCAGCACACCTTTTCAGTACCACAGTCTGGTTTTCCTGATCCACTAGTCCCTTTCTGTGCATGTCAAGGGCACAGTGCGATATAGGTACTCGGCCACCGTGGGCTTTCATGGGCCAATTTCCGACTCCAGTCCAAGCGATAAGATAATGTTGAGCATTGCCAGTGCCGAATTCTTATGCTTTGCTCTTGTAAATTACAATTTCCTTCCACGCAATAGAAAACCATTCTTTTCTGGTCCGTAAGGCCGTTTATTAAGTGCACTCTACACCTGGGGGACAGGGGGAGCCACGTGGTGCTGTAGGGAGCCAAATGGGAAGGTGAGAGCACACCAGGAGCAGAGTTAAACAGGTTGACCAAATAGCCAAATTCTCACTATATTCCTGAATTTTAGAAGGTGAAATTCCTGTTTCAGATGCAGAGGAAGAGAGTTATGGAGCTTACTCCTGCATCCTGTTTCAGATGGAGTCCAAAAGCTTTACCACACCAGTCTGATGTGCTGATTTAATAGAAAAAACCTAGTGAGGCCAAGTGAAAGTTACTCAGGGAGACATGTCTATTATTCCTGCTAGATAAATAGAGGGGCCGGGCTCTGAAGAAAATGGGGTACATCAAACGTAACATTTCAAAAAGTATCCGCTTTTTCAAGGACACCAATGAAACTCCCTAATGATCCAGATACTCACCAACCACAGGTACAGACTATCAGGTGCTTTGTGGTTTAAACCTGAGGGCATGAGCTGCTTGACACTTGTGGCTGCTTTTTACTCTGACCTTCAGTTTTCAGTGTCAGGAGTTAAGGGAGTTCAGGCCCAGAAAGATGAAGGTCTTTACTCAGTTTGACAAAATATGGTCATCTGAGGAAGTAGGGTCTGGATCACAAGTCACTTGGTTGCAGAGTTGGCAACTTAGCCGTAGCACGTCATGTTCTCCTTTATTCAGAACGACTCACCCTTCACACTCCCACCACCTCTGGAGGGATTTACAGCACAACCATTGAGCTGGTGGAAGTCCGTGTGCAAAGCTGTTTTAAGTTGTCTTCTGAAAAAGATGAAATGAAGAATTGAGAGCGTGACAGTCTCTCGGCAACAGTATGGAGGAGAAAGGGAGATTTTGCATCAGCCAGGAATGAATTGTATCTGAGGACGGAAGCTCACCAGCCAACTGTTATTACTCCCAGGGAGTTTTGTTTTTGCTTTCAAGGCAAATATGCATGTGTAAATAATGAAACGGTTTGGGTGATCTGTAACAGGCAGCTTCACCAAAGTGTATGAAGAAGTGACTTCTCATTGATGTGGCGGCAAGCAGCAAGAATGTTATTTGCTTGTAGAATCTTGGCACAGTGAAACGGATAATTAAATGGGCATTTAACAATCCCACAACAGATAACTCTAATGGTGTATGTGCACTAAATGTTCCTACAGAACTACTACTTAGCAAGGGCATGGCATAGGCCCTCATTACAGGTTGGGCTGAAGAATGTGGAACATTTATCACACATGGTAAATACCATTCCCTAGGGTGACATATTTACCACATTTAATATGTACCTCTTATTCCGCGTGTTCCACTATAAAATGAGGCCAAACATGCAGAATCATTATTTAAGACACCAAATTAAACGTTGTGCCTTTTGTATGCTGCTCTTCCCAGGATAAACTTTGGCAAAGGGTATGGCAATTGTCTTTTGTTTTCACAGTGAGTGGGATACAGCCATGAACTAGTAATCAGGGCCCTTGTGTTGAATGCCAAAGGAGAATCATCTGATAGGTGAAGGAAATGCTGAATCCACCAGTGGTATTTACCCTATCATACTAACACTAAGTGGCAGAAATTCTGCATGCCCATTCTCCAATGAATTTATTATGTTTTTCATGAACTTAATGCTTTTCTGTTCCCATGGCAACTCTCAATAAGGGCCTAATTGTTGACATTGAATACAAAGTCAAGATAATAAAAATATATCACGTCAAATATTCACTAGAAAATTATTTAAAGAATACAAAGGGATTCATACAGTGATTGTCAGTTATCAAATGTAACCAAACGGAAGCATCTCGAACAATAATAGAAAAAACACACAGAACAATGGTTTATTTGAAATTGTTCTTCTTTCTGTTTTTTTAAAACGTTACTAATATTGGAATCCAAGCACGTGTTCCTAGAGAAAGAGTTGGTATATGTGACAAACACCTTCAAGTCTCTTAAAAAACAATTTAGTTACATGTCCAGAAACTACTGTTCTGTTTTAACAAACCCTTCATGACATTCTTAAACCTATCAAAAAACACGGTCTTATTGGATATTCTCTGCATATACAAGTATTACAACCTTTGTAACAACTGACCTGGATTTTGCAGTGTTAGGAGTTAAACTTACTCAGTGCTAGAAGGGTGAGATTTTTGAAACCAGTGCTTAATTTGAGGCAGTGGTTTCCAGAGATGGCACTGACACTTAATTGTCAACACAGGCACTTATGACAGCCCGCCACATGGTGGCGATGTTAGTCTGATTTTGTGATGAACACAACTGCTTTACAAAAATTCGGTATACAATAAAAATGACTAATCCCTGCCACCCGAAGCAATAAGAATAGCTTACACGGCAGGTATTAGTCATAGCTTATTAAAAGTCTGAATTGTCACACTTCTAAAAATGTGATAGTTAGCAGTTGTGTTGCTACTATCATTGGCAAAGGCTATGTGTGGTGGAGGCTGCAAAGGCTTCCTAACAAGTGTCCTGGCACTTAATTGTTTTTTGTTTTTGTTTTTTTTTATTTTAAAAATTAAGCACTGTGTGAAACCCATCCTTCATGTATCTTGTAATTAAAACTCTCTCTGCTTATACCCAAGCCTTCCCTTAAAAAATATCCAATGTAACTGAACTTTGTGTGATTTCCAGATTTGCAAAGCAAAAGGTCAAATTTACACCCTGCTTATTTATTCTCTGATTCCTTTCAAGTCTGTATCCTGAAATGGGTGCTTCAGAACTTCTCATAAATATGCGTGTTGGAGTTGCCAACTAGTGGGCTTGTGCTACAAGAGGGCACTGGTAAAAGGGCTCTTTTTCATTTTATTCCCTTTAGCAGCCCATTGCCTGGCAAATGCCAGTCACATTAAGATGTTTTGTTTGATGTGAGGGAATATAGACCAGTTCCCTTAACACCAAATTCCCTTCCTGTATGTCTCAGTGTACCCCTTGTTTTCCTGTTTGGCTTAGTTAACCCTTTTTCAATTGCCTAAGAGCAAGTGCTCCACTTTGCTGTGGCAACAGTTGGTCCCTTCTTCCATATTTTGACTTCAACTGTCTTTTCATTGTTGTGTAGGGCAGTAGGTGTGAAACACAACAGTGTGAGGGGTGTGGGGGTGTGTTTGAAAAGTCTCAACACTCTGTCCATCATTTTATTTTGTGATATTGCCTTGCACGCCCTAAGTGGCTAGGGTATGCCCAGACATGGGTCCCTTGCCTGCTGCACCACTGTATTCAAGCTAACCTGAATGATGAAGGGTGATACCCTGAAACCGGTCCCAGGATGCTTGAATCCTGTCCAGGGAGGAACTGGCTTGGCAGTTCAGGCTGGACTGCTCCGGTTCGGAGCAGGGTCAAGACTGATTTGCTTATAGCTGGGTCCAAACTGGGGTAACGTGGAAAGCAAAATAACAATGGATTAAACCCAGATCTGTGACTGGGGGTGAGTGTTTGAAAAGTTTCAACACTCCGTCCATCATTTTATTTTGTGATATTGCTGAGTTAATTACAGACATATTTCTGAAATGGTTGAGTTCTGAGTAGTTGTTCTATATAAAAGAACACTTAATAAAGCTTCTATTTGTAGCTCAAAAGCACTACTAAATCTTGCTAGTGCAGCTAACAAGCCATTTCATTTATGCTCATGTATTCAGTACACCCACATAATCTCAATTAACGTAACAGCTAGTTTTCTAATTAAAGAAATTCTTAGCAAAACATGTTTTTGCAGAGATGAAAATCCAATGTCTGTTAATGTTAGTACCTGTTAGTAGGTTGAACTAATCTGTTCTTAACAGAAAGAGTAATTTGTAATTAAAATATGAAATACCCTAAAGATTGCTATCTGAAGATAGTATTGCTGAATTTGCTAAAAAGTAATTGCTTGCTGCGGAACTATCAAAAGATTTGTTATCTGCAAGTTGGAAAAAGAGGATTTTTCTATGGATTTTTGGTGGTGGTTGAAATATGAAAATAAATGAAATGGCACAGCTTTATTAGGGAGAGTTGCCTTTATTGTACGATACACTGTATATTGTGGTATTTTCAGTACTGTGGAAGAGCCGATAAAGTCTTAATCTATACATTTAATATATTACACCATAATACTTTTAAAATAAGGTAATGCAGTTTTGGCCTCTACACTGTCTAAATTATCATATTATGAATGGAGAGGCAGTAGTTGTCTTTTTTGCAGGCCTCCAAGGGAATAATTGGTCTTATCATCTACAGAGATAAGAATTTCAACGTAGTCAAATGGTATATTTATCTGCCACATTTGTTTGGGATTTTCAAAGGATATGTTTCCTCTGGCTTGTGGTACCCTTTTGGGTATAGGAATGAGGGTTTTTGATGGGATACTGTTCTCTCTTTCCAGCCTTGTCGTATACATCTCCTCCATCTATATATATATATATAATAGGGGTCATAGGAGAGACACTATAAATAGGGGACATGGAGATAGGACTAAGTTACTGTGATCAAGACCAGTAGCTCGAAACGCGTCAGTGGTGAAGGATGGTGATTTAATCCTGACTGCAATAAAAATAAATAATTTCCTCCCGGAGTGCGGTGGTGAAGTTGCTTGCAACTGTTTGTTTTTGGATATTTATATATATATATATATATGTATATATATATATATAGATAGATAGATAGATAGATAGATAGATAGATAGATAGATAGATAGATAGATAGATAGATTTATATTGTTCATACATTTTCACTTTCAAGAATTAAAAATACCAAACTGTATTATTGGGTTTTTGCTGTACAGGTTTTGCTCAGTGCTTAATTTGTAAATAAAAACGTGCTGGTGCCCAAAACTCTCTTCTTAAACACGCAGCTGCTGCAATTAAATGTGCGAACTACTGATGCAGCGTAATCCTGAAACCATCTCAGGCCTCTTCAATCCATTTACAGCCACTCTCTGCCCCTCCAGCTCACTTTTGCAGCGTTCTGCTTTCTCCCATTGTGACGCTTTTTCCTTTTTTCTCTTACTCCGTCTTTCCCATATGTGTCTTTTGCTCGCAGTAAATCCTTGAGGCAGAAGAATAATTGCTGGTCGATCCCTCAAAAATAAGTGCTGGTGCTCTGCACCGGAAACAACAAGCACAAATTAAGCACTGGTTTTGCTTTACAGTCTTAATAATTGAGAGAGACATCGGATTCCATGCCAGTTTACTTGATACAGATTTAGATGTTTCAGTCATGGAGCGTAAAAGGTACACTAACATATGCTCAAATAGTTTATACTTTACTTAATTTAAAATAATACATTCACACACTCATCCCCTTTCTACAAACTTTTCAAAAAACGTGTAGTGGTTGTGCAATTTCTCAACTTTTTGCACTACTTACACTTGGTTAATGTGGGAGTAGATATGCTGTGCTTGTTAACCTTTCTAGGATGATTGCGAAAATGTGACAGCTCAGCTAGGACACCCACTCAGACTTAACTATTTGTAATAATTGTATCGTTGTGAATCATGCATAACCTTTGCATGCATACCATTTGTTGGAGTTTAAAGTCTCGCATACACTGGAGATGTGTTTGTGAATCTGACTGCTAGTCTCCAGCACACTGAACCTCACCATATCTGCACCTGCTTCCAGCTGCGTGCTCTGAAGTTCTCTTACAGCTGTGGATGCCAGCTTCTCTCTATGATAACATGTCTTTCTTGGGTCTGATAGCTGTATCACCTCCAGCAATCCCCGTACACATTTCGCTTACTTTACTGATGCATTTTGTTACTCAGTATTACTAACAAAGTTTGGTTCAGTTCAACTATGTAAAAGGGTACTGAAGGCTTTTTAACTGTGTGTCAGCTTTCCGAATTTCTGGTTTTCATAGTTATCTGCTAACTCACTCCTAGGTCATGAAAACGTACCACATGTACCATGCGGAGAGCATCAGTGCAGAGAGCAAGCTCAAAGAAGCGGAGAAGCAAGAAGAGAAACAGATTGGCAGGTCAGGAGACCCATCATTCCACATCCGACTGGAAGACAAACACCAAAGGCGCAGCTCTGTGAAGAAGATTGAGAAGATGAAAGAAAAAGTAAGCCTTGGTGTTGGTGAAGAATATGCACATCAGCAGTGCGTAGGAGGTTTTCCAGCGAAGCTGCTGACGCTTTCATAATGAATTCATGTTATGCTTTGAATTGTGTGAATCTATTATGTATGCCAGTTGTACTTTTTGTGCGCACTATTGAGTAAGCCAGTGGTTCCTAACCCTTTGACTTCTGTGGACCCCCACTTCATCATTACTGGAACCCGGGGACCCCCACTGAACCATTATTGGAATCCAGCCCCCCTACTGAGTCATTACTGGAGGCGGGGACCCCGGCCTACATATTGTCGATGATTTGAAAAACCCAAAACAATACACAAAAAATAGAAAAATAATCATTCATCAAACATGCACAAATGACAACGCATTTTGATAGGAAGGTTGGAGCTTTTTTTAAATGCAATTGAAAGCACACATTATCCATACTTTATTCTGTTTGATGCCCCTGCACTGCTCCCATGAATCAATCTGAGGATACAAATTACATTTATATATACACACATATATACACTTTATTAATCTGTTAATATTATTTAATTTTCTAAGCAGTCATGGACCCCTGAGGAGGCTTTGCGGCCCCCCAGGGTTTCCTGGACCACAGGTTGGGAACCGCTGTTATGTTATAACCTTTCTCAGCCCAAGCTGAGCGCACCTCAAATAGGCCCTGAAAGTTGTATTTCCCTCTGTTGAAGTGTGTCTCACGGAGTAAAGCAGCTTATCACAGACCCTGTGCTGTTGATGTGAGCTGCACAGCTTAAAGGCAACAGCTTTTATTTTCATTGGGGGGGGGGGGGGGGGGGGGGGAGGGGAGAGAGAGAGAGAGAGAGAGAGAGAGAAAAAAAAAAAAAAAAAAAAAAATTTATATAATCACCAAGTTACAGATATATGGAGTTAGTTATGGAAAATCTATACTTACTCACTTGTTGGTGTTCGGGTTTCGAGATTCCGTGCTCCCGATAGTCAGGTTTCAGTTTCAGGGTGCATGTCAGCATCAGGCTCGCCATGCCACGCAAGAAAGTTCCTTCTCCAAAAGGAAGTTCACAGTACTCCACTCAGTTTGTAAGTTGCAAACACGTCCTTATTTGCACACAAACTATGTGTATATGTGTCAATAAATATTTTTTTGCAAACTCACAACGGAGTGGAGTGTCATCAACTGCATTTTAGAGAAGGAACTTACTTGCATGTATATAAATATTCACTTAAAATTAAAAAACAGACTATATTGTTCAACTCCGTTGTTACTTACGATTATTTAAATTACATAATGTTAGTGCCCTTAAAGTATCCCTTTCCAATTGCTAATATATTTCATCACAATAAAATGAGTACGTTCAATAACGCATCGCATATTTCTAGAAGAGTCTGTCACCATATTCAAGAGATCAAAAATATACTCTTTTTGACATGTTTGGTTGTTAATATAAATCACAACAGCTCTGTGCATCTACTGTGTGCCATTTCAATCAGTCTGAGGATACTATCGTGTGATTGTCATGATATTGTCGAGGTGACGGCTTGTTAGGTTAGCATGTCATCATGTTTAAGTGATTATGGTAATATCCTCATGTTTTAGGGCTCACGAACCAAATGGCTTTCTCTATTAATTTTGATAAGCTCTGAACATGATACTCAAGCTGGTGATCTGCTGGTTATGTCACTTAGAAATTTGCATTCCTTGACTGCTCTCCGCTTAATCAGTTCCCCAAATTAATTCAGGGTATGCATAAATGTCATCATCATCATTTTCCTAGGTACCTGCAATGATCATATAACCATAAAGTGGCGTGGCAAGTAGTGCCACTTTAATTGTCGTGATACTCATTCTAGACAGAACTTCTACATAGCTACGAAAAAAAGATAGGTACGAGAAAATTCAGGCATATAGTGCTTTTAGCAGAAAAAATATTAATGTCACAGACCACATGTGCATAAAATAAACATTCAATAATCACACTCATTCAGTCTCCCGGATGAACACTCAGTTCTTCATCCAGATTTGAATAGTGGGATGTTTTATGACACAATCTAGTTCAATTCCAATCACCGAAGGTGGTGCACAGAGGGGGTTGGGCTTAATGTAAGGCTTGTGAGGCTTGGCAAGAGGCCAAGCCCTGTGTCCAACGCCTCCCCCCGCTGTGCTTGCGAAGGCTGTATGATGCAGGTGGTTGGATGGCCAGAGCAGGGTTGGATGCAGAGCCTGTCTGGAGGCCAATATACTAACACAGATATACATTAAGAAAGAGGCATGCCAAACAAAATAAATCTTTTCTATAACCGATATGTGGTTGTAAGATGCCTTTTTTATTTTACTTTTTTTATTTTATTTTATTTTTTAACTATTTTGGGGTTCAACTAAAAATAACAAAAATACAGGACATCTTAACCTGGATCCAAAAATAAAACATTTGCTTCTGTTTGCTTGGTGAACAACCAACTGCGGTGTCTTGCTGCTGTACTTTGTTCGCCAACAGAAATAACTTTCCTGGATTTCATGAAATATAACACAATATTTCATAAAGAGGGTTGACGTTTCTTGATTAGACGGCAACAATTTTGGAGGAAGTCTATCAGTAGGCCGGGGCGTCTGGATGGAGCAGGAGATGCTGAGGCTCCCTCATCTTCCAGATGTATTCTTTTTGCTGCATTACACTGAGAAGTTTGCCAGGCATTAAGAGGTTTTCAGTACCCTAGGAAAGCTCTCAGAGGTAGAGTTTGCAGGTCACCACCTTTTCTGAGATATTTTCTTTCGCCTGAAGCAATGGGGAAAAAAGTCCTGTAAAATGGTTTGAACAGAGGTTCTCAGCTCCTCCTCCTTTTCTTTGTGGACCTCTTCCTGGGCCTCTTAAGCTCCTGAAGCAATGTAATGCTTTATACTCTGGTATTTCACTGGAAGGTCCGCAGAAAACAGGAACGGGGAGCTCTATTTGGTATTTTGGACTTCCATGCTGCTTTGGCCATTTCGACTGAAAGGTCGTTTGGACAAAGTTTGTCGCTTGGCACCCTGCCAGGCTGCTTGGAAATGTTATTATTCTTAATAAGGCAAAAGGAGTGATGTCAGGATTGGTGGTATGTGAGAGAGAAAAGCCAAAAATCAAGCTAAAATGCAAAAAATCAAACATTGGACTTCCTATGGGGACATTATAACACAACTGAATGAAATTGAAACCATTCCATGGTTTACCTAGCATTTTGGTTATTTGTGCTATACCGACTTAAAAAAATAAAAATAATTTAGAAAAATCAGTTTTGAATGAATGCATATATGAAATATACAATGTGTATTATGAAAAATCGTTTTTACATTAGCTGCCTGGAGGACTGGCAATACATACTTATGAAAGTGCTCGAAAGTCTAGTAAACTGTACCTGCTGTATATAAATTGGTATTCATAATCTTTAGATGAGAAGTGACCTCCTGTGTGGCTAACTGCTAATTATTGCAGGGAATTTTGAGTAAAATTGTAGTTTTTGGCGTGTTTCTACTCTGTACTAAATCCATGGAAGATAAAAAAGAGCTTTAACTTTTATTTTTCAAAACACAGTGTTGGCGTAGTGGACGAATCTCTGAGATTAATTGTTCAAATTAAAAGCTCCAAAACATTCATTGTATTTACAAATATTTGAATAGTTTTATTATTTTGGAGATGTAAAGTTTGTGATCCTAAGATAGTATAGACAGACTTTGTTTTTCAGTTTTGTTTTTATACATATATTTAAATTGTAGAACGTGTTCTGGACACAACATTGCTTTGGTTTTAGGTTTCTTGTGTGTAAATGCAGTTTATTTTAGGAGTAAAGTAAAGTTGAATTCAAATACATACCAATGGTGGGCTGTTGCATTTCATTTGAAATGCTTTCTGCATAAAATGGGACCATCAGAGAATTTCTCTTCCTGTTTTGCATCTACAAATCTCCCCTTTTTTGATTCTGTATCATTCATACTTCTGCAAAGCTAAATGAAAAGGTCAAATTCCTCTATTTCCCTCGGACATCATCTCATCTCAAAGTCATGGCAACCATTTTGTCCTGCTAATTGCACCAAACTGCTGGTCATCGGGTTGAGAAGGATCACTTGACTAGAGTTTTGAAAGTAGGGCACGCCATCTTCCTACCTCATTCTATATTCAATGAGAGACAATAAATTGGTTGTGGAGCCAGTGAGGGAGGCTTATGACAGTGCTTACTGGGTAACTTTATGAAGCTATAATATCAATATAAGTGCACTGTTCCACAGAAGAAAGAGAAAACAAGAGAAGCAGCATAAACTCTGGCGTATTATTCAGTTAAATGAAGCCTGTGCTCCCACTGTTGTCGACCAAGAACCCAAAGGCCTGAGTTCCAGTCCTGTTCTTCTCATTAGATCACATCTTGAAATACTGCAGAATGTCTCTCTGCTTCAGTTTGCTTAGCTATACAAATTGGAAGCTTTGGAAAACCTGCTAAGGTGTTTTTCGGTAGCAGTGATGCAAGATCCCTGAAAAACACATTCATCATAGGATCGCTATTTTGCTAAGTCCTAGCGAAGTCCTGTCTTTACCCTCCCACTGCTTAGCCTAAGGAGAATTATATCTATAATATTTGTTTTTGAACTTGTAGAATTTTGATCAAGTGTAATTCTGGTAAAATAAATCTTTGAGGAAAGGGAATCTTCTATTTGTAGATGGGGTTCTGTTTTACTTTAACAATCCATCTTCTCTACCCCTTCCATTGTAATGCAGAGTGCCCATTTACCTTTTTTATTTTGTTTGCGTTTCCCTTACAGCGCCAAGCTAAGTACTCTGAGAACAAGCTGAAGTCTATCAAGGCACGGAACGAGTACCTGCTAACCCTCGAAGCCAGCAATGCCTCAGTATTCAAGTATTACATCCACGACCTATCTGATCTCATTGATGTGAGTAACGTGTTGATGATCAGGACCAAATTACAAGCTGTTTTTACTAATGCAAAAAAAAAAAACACAGGCAACACAGTTTATATAATTTTGTTGCATGAGTAATAGTGGATGGGGCAAATACTATTTGTTGACTCACGGTAAAGTAGGGAACTACCTGATTTCACTATCCTTGCCATAAACACGTAATAAAATGTGTATAAAGTGCATGTTTTTTATCTGAACTGGAACTCTGAAGTATTACAATGCTATACGCAGCACACTACAAAAGAGATAATGAAATAAGAGGTTGATGAGGAATTCAAGCACTTTGATCTGTGAGGGCCCAATGGGGGTGCCGGATATGAAGTTGGTTCTGAATAAGAATGTTGAAATAAGAAAATTTCTAGTGTCAAGCCCCCTGTCCTCAATGTTGGGCCTGGGTTCTCTCTCCCTCTTTGGATTTTCCCTCTTCAGGCTACTACCTCAAGTTGACCGAGACATCCTGGTGGAACCCACTCATTTGACATTGCAAGAAGATGGAGGACTAGCATTGTCTATGAACGTTACATTCCATGTACTCCACATTTTGCCTCCATAGCTCACCAGATTCCTTTGGCACATGTTCAAATAAAGTTTCTGAATACGGCCCGTTCCATAGCAGCGGTCTCTTAACGTCCCCGGAATCTTTAATAGACCTCTGCAAGGCCGCTGTGCAGCACCTTCTGCCGTCATTTCCAGTTCTGAGCTCAGACCTAGCAGTGCCAGGTAGGACCCTGCCAGTGCTTGCTGTGACTCCAGTGCTTCATTCGTGTGTAACTCCATACCAGTTGCGGTGGTTCTGTGGCCCCTCTGCCCCTCCGTCTTCTACAATGCCACACATTTCCTGACATGATTTGCAAGGGCCAGAATTCATATCTGTAAACATGCCAGGTCAATGCAGATAATAACCTGTTGTGATGCACCTAGTGTTATGGTGATCATAGACTGAATTATTGCTTGCCCTACCAAAACACTACATAACAATGTTCCAGGTAGATTCAAATGGAAACAAACATCCCTCAACCTGTCCCTCCTGAGGTGGCGTGAATTCTCTGAAAGTTCTCACTCGGCTGTTTCAGCTTTGACATGTTTTTCTAAACAAGGGTAAATCATCTTTCCCCTGATTGCAGAGGCTTTTGATCATCAGGCCAGTAGAGAGCATCTGACTGGAGAATTTCAAGCCCCCCCCAGGTCCACAGGGAATCTAGACCCTTTACGTAAAATGGGTCTGTTACAATGTCAAATCTTTGGTCAACATTTGGTAGCAATAGACATGATTGTTTGTGATGGTCTTCTGTGTCAAGGGTAGTCTGGCCCTTGTTAGGATGTCATGTGTACATATGCATTATGCTTCTCACTGGGTCTAGTCTTCCTTTGGCCAAGTATTCCACATCTTCCTAAGTGACTGGTCCTTTTGGGCGCAGAAGACCAAACTTTTACTGGGTCTTCCCTTTGGCCCTCCTGGAACTCGGGGACAATGAAAACTAACTCATCATATTTTGTTTGGTAGGCACCCATCACCCTCTTTATGTGCACAATAGCTGGTCCCCTGTGAACTCCTCTTTTCCATATAAATATGCTGGAGTTGAAGACTGTCTTTCTAGCTCTAACAGACGTCTGCTTAGCAAGACATTATTGATCCAAACGGAGTTCCCCAGAGACTTGCTTTCTAATGTTTCGAATCCACTCCTTTTCAATCAGTTCTCATTCCTCTCTCCTCCGAGCACTTTGTGCCACTGACAAATCCACCATATAAAATTGGTGCATACTTAGTCACACTACTGACAGCACATTCTCAGAAGCTGAATAACACTGGTCTCATATGGAAACCTTGGAACCATCTTGAAAGTCACCCTTTGACAAACGAATGCATCGCACTGCCATACCCGGTGACTCTTTGAGCAACATACAAATATACTAATACAACATATGTCAACAAGCAGGGGCAACCATATGCACAAACTTTTTTTCTGACAGTCACCTTTGGAACTGCACTGATGATCACGACATATGGTTCTCAGCAAACCATCTAATATGGTTCTGTAACACTGCTATCTCTCTAGAAGTCTTTTGACTCCAAAACTGCTTGCACCTCAATATGGTCCTATTGCAAAGGATGCTGAAATGTCACAGTTGTTCCTTAAAACTTGAATCTTCATTTCAAACATCTATTCCACATGAAAATTCCTTGACAAACTGGATCCCATTCAATAAGAGTAGGAGCAGAACAGCTCAATTGTCAAGCTTCTGTTTATACATAGGTAGACTCTGAGTCTTATATTCTGCCTTCTAGATGAGCTGGGGTACTCTATCCCATGGAGACACATTGCTCCTGACTTTGTGGGTGGTAAATCACCATGTCATTCATTGCCACTTACCCCCAATCCACATGGACCTGTAAAATAGACGCAATTGCTCAGACTGTCTATTTTGCCGACCCCTATGTTGGGTAACCTGCTTTTTGATTTGGGATTTAAACCAACTTGCTTCAACTAAGATATACTGGACCTCCTCAAAATGAGAGCCTAGTGCTTAAACCACCGACTTCAGTAACTGAGCTAAGTTACTTCGAGTCTGATATACTAAAGCATTTTGTGGTTGGAAACTCTGTGATTTGCATAATCACTAGGTTTATTCCCATAAAATGGTATTCTGAAATTACTAAACCCCTTTTGTGAAATGTGCAAGTGTTTCTGAATCACAAATGTGTTTTTCTGATGTATTGTTTAATGAGATGCATTAGGGGTTAGTGACCAAAGTTCCAAATCATAGTAAAAGTTACCGACCTCTCATACATGATGGTAACTGATTCACAAAGGGGAAACTATCCACTTTGCACAACTTCCCCTAGAACTATCACGTCGGGGGGAGCAGGCAGTGCTCCTGCTCCCCTTGCTGCTTGCCCAAACAGAAATCATGTTTTTTGTTAGCATCATCATTTCCTTTACGGAAATCCTGTTTGGGGATGCAAACAAAAGGTCAGAGGTCTGCTGTCCCTTGCAGGCCACCCTCAATATGTTGATCACCAATCAGAGAGAGGAGTCACAAATAGCAATGTGCCTAATTACTATTCATTATGCAGAACATTTAGTGACGCCCTACTTTAGTTGAATCACAGTAGTAACACCTGGCTGCAAAATGTCTCTCACACTAGTTAGACCTGGCTGCAAAACGTCTCTGCACAGTTTCCCTCCACTATTTGTGACCTGTCTATTAGTGCAACAGGCCATTGGTTCCTGGAATTTGGCATACGGCAATTTGTCTGTCTCCCAAGGCATCCTGTTTCATGTTCAGATTTTTATGTAAAAGTTTACTGGCACCCTATATAAACGTAAGTGTCTAAAATCTCTAGAATTTTTTAGAATACATCAATTTAAGCTTGGACTCTGGCCTTAATGTAGCCTTTGTGGTCCTAGATTAATCTGCTGCATTTGATACAGTAGACCATAGTATCATGCAGCACAGGCTACAACATCTGAGAGTTACTGGCTCACCCCTAAATTGGCTCGGCTCCTTCCTTGAGACTCGCAAACAGGCATTTCGGATGAAGCCTTTTGCCTCAGGAGCAAAAAGGTTGATGTGGGGAGTGCCTCCGGGCTCTTCCCTAAGTCCCACATTATGTAACATATATATGTCTCAATTGGCATTTTTGGTGGAGTCCTTTGGTATCAAAGGTTTTTCATATGTGGATGATATGCAGCATAAGCTGCAAGGGCTAAGGATGGGTTTGCACGTTGTATGGCTGCACTGCTTGATTGGCTGAAGGATAACAAACTCCAGTGGAATCCAGATAAAACAGAAATTCTCCTGTTTGGACAGAATCCCCTCCAAGGTTGGGAGGGTGCCTGGCCTAACAATGCTCCCCCACTGCAACACCCTACGGCAATTGCTAAGAATCTGGACTTACTGTTTGATGCTCAGTTTTCACTCCGCCCACAGGTGTGTGCAATGGTGAAATCAGGCTTCTGGATTTAACGTTTGCTGAGAAAATGCATGTACCTTCTCCAGCGGGAGGCACAAATCACTGTGGTCAGAGCCCTGATCCTCTCCAGGCTGGACTATGCTAACGCTCTGTAATTGGGCCTCCCTGACTATCTAAATCAGCAGCTCAAGTCATGTAAAACCTGACAGTGCGCCTATTATTTAAAATTCCTAAATCTTCTTCAGTTTCCCAGATGCGTAAATATCTTCACTGGTCGCCAGTTCAGCAACATATAGATTTTAAAGCTCTGATGCGCCAAGCCTTTTATGTCAGGGCCCCTCAGTATTAAATGAGGGGATCAAGAGTTATCGCCTGTGATGAGTCTTGCATTCTAGTAACGCAAATTTAAACGTGATTCCTC
The DNA here is from genome assembly GCF_031143425.1 of Pleurodeles waltl. Classification (NCBI taxonomy): domain Eukaryota; kingdom Metazoa; phylum Chordata; class Amphibia; order Caudata; family Salamandridae; genus Pleurodeles; species Pleurodeles waltl. The sequence continues at coordinate 657,417,145 of NC_090442.1, forward strand.
ATTTTAAAAAACAGCGGATATGTGGTGTTTCTTTTACGGTAAAAGCCTGAGCACCTGAGGACCACCACTGATGAAGTCAGATTTAAAAGGGAACTGAAAAGGTCCTTATTCCAGTTGTAATTGATGGTAGGTCATGTGCAGTTATTCGCCTCTTTCTCCTCATCTCTCCAGTACCTGAGCGCCAGGACACTCTGTTGATCATCTGTACAAGCTCCTTCCATTCCTTCAAGTTTACCAGTGGAACAGGCATGAACACTGTAAGGCATGAGCAAAGTGGGCAAATGCCCAGGGGTCCCACCTTTCTTTTCCCCCCTCCTACTTTAGCTGACTAGCTTTTTGATACCTCTTCTCATTTTTCTCTCTCACTACTCTCCGTCTCTTTGTTTTCCCTCAACTCGTTTTGTCTCCCTTTACCCATTGCTGTCTATACCTGTCGATTTAATCTCTTTTTCTACATTACTACTGTCTGGTGGCGCTGGAACTAGGGTTCGAGGAGGTGCTACAGGCCCAGAATAAAGCTTGAAATAGTGCAGATGGAGAATGAACAATAAAGAGGCCCTTTAAGTGTAGGTTTTTCTATATTCTTTATCACCCTGTCTACTGATCATCCAGTGGCGTAACAAAACCTGACGGGCCCTCCGTGCAAAGTACATGGAGGGGGTCCCTCCAGACCTATTCAGGAGCTCTCACACCCTGGTGCTGAGGGGGGCTTCCTGGAGTTTAGGTCACCCCGCAACTCCCCCCCCCCCACATGGGGGACCTTTGTTACACTGTGCTACCACCTTCACCCTCTACTTCACATGTTTTGCTATGCTCTTTTCTTTATGTCTCTGTCCATCTCCAGTATCTTGCTTTGTCCAGTTTCTTAGTTTCTTACTCAGTAGGTCACAGGTAAGTGTCTAATCAGAGAAGTGCATAAGAGAAGAAGAGCGATTAGGCAGGGTAAGAGACACTAGGAGAAATCTTTAGATTTTACCCATTGGAATGGTGAAAATGTTCAGAGCAGCACTTTAATTTTCACTGTTTTTAAAGGCTGATATATGAGTGCAGATGTCTTATTTTAATACTATGCACTTGTCCGCTAAACAAGTACTGTGTCCAAACTTAAAAAAGAACTGGCTTCATCAATGTTTGCTCAAGCTTTGTTTGGTACAATGGGGGTGATTCTAAGCTTGGCGGGCGGCGGTAGCCGCCCGCCAAGCGGGAACCGCCAGAAGACCGTACCGCGGTCAAAAGACCGCGGCGGTCATTCTGGGTTTCCCACTGGGCTGGCGGGCGACTGCCGAAAGTCCGCCCGCCAGCCCAGCGGGAAACACCCTTCCCGCGAGGACGCCGGCTCAGAATGGAGCCGGCGAAGTGGGAAGGTGCGACGGGTGCAGTTGCACCCGTCGCGAATTTCAGTGTGTGCAAAGCAGACACTGAAATTCTTTGTGGGGCCCCCAGGGGCCCCGCGGCACCCCCTACCGCCATCCTGTTCCTGGCGGGAGACCCGCCAGGAACAGGATGGCGGTAGGGGGTGTCAGAATCCCCATGGCAGCGGAGCGTGCTCCGCCGCCATGGAGGATTCTCAAGGGCAGCGGGAAGTCGGCGGTACACCGCCGACTTTCCGTTTCTGGCCGTGGCTGAACCGCCGCGGTCAGAATGCCCAGCGGTGCACCGCCAGCCTGTTGGCGGTGCTACCGCCGACCTCCGCCATGGCGGTAATTACCGCCAGGGTCAGAATGACCCCCAATGTGTCTGGCGTATACCAGGAAGCATGAGCTTTCGGCTGATTTTGGGTGACACTGTCACCATTTTTGAAGGTTTCTCATATATTTCAGATATCGTTTGGCATCACAAGGCCTAAAAAGGGGTAATAATATCAAAGTTGTTCCAAAGAGGGGCCTCTGAAAAGCCTTAAGACATCACTGGGACAGAGTGACAAAAATGTATCCAATCTCCTGCGCGGTGGAGAATGTGCTCACTTAACTGGGTTCGGGTTCAAGGGGACTCATCAGGTCTGACCTGACAAATGTTGAATTCGACAGGAACTCTGGTGCAGAGTTGTTTTTTTCTGCAAGGAACTGTATGTGTAACATTCAGGGTAGGTTGAACCTGTTACTTTAAATTCTGAGCCGCACACTTCCTGGGACTGTGAAATGGTTCTCATTTGTGGCTCAAAAGCCTCTCAAACCATTGGTCTGTAGCAGTATTTTGTTTTTCTATACTTAGTTATTTTCCGAAGATATCCAGTCCTGGAAATTGTTTTACATCGCGTAAGATACTTTTAGAAGTGCGATGTACCGCGTCCTCTGTGAGCTAAGCGCTATTCATATTTCAATTACAATGTTATTCTTGCTTGTTCGTACTTCTCTGCATCCTTTCTGCACACCGCGGCAAAGGATGCCGCAGAACGCACGGGCCGTGCAGTTTCCCAACTAAATGTGTAACCATGAAAGTGAGGTTCGGACGCGCCCTCTGCTTCTTCTTTAAATAAACTGTAATTGGGCGCACAGCTTTCTGCTGCGATTGCAACGAAGCCCAAATTATACTTGATACAACCTCACACCGCGCACAGCTTGTGGTTTATATTTTAAAAGAAGCAGCAATTTCTGAGAAAGAACAAAATACAGGTTCTTGCGGTGTGGCACGTGTTTTTGGTGAACCACAACTTTTTTCTACTTGTCCTCAATGGACAAAGCCCTGGATTATTTTAGAGTTCCAAAACATTATCCGAAAATGACTACTTTTATTATACTTTACAAATTCGATCCCATGCATGACTTTGTCTGAGGTTTCATTGCTCGAGTGAATGTGGCAAACATTTAAGCTACATGAAAATGATGATAATCTTTGCGGTGGTACAAATGGTATCACCAGACGTTATTAATGCACAGCCATACTGCATGAACCAGTTCTTATGCTAGGTAAGTCTTTTAAAGGAGAATACAGTATCCAGTTACTCTCTGTGATTTATTTTCTTCATATATACAATAACTCAAAGAGATTGAGTGAATAGAAAATGCATTTCTCCACACCTCATGCAATATAAAAGGTGACTAAGTCTTTCAATGTATAAGGCATGGTTATTCCCTCCACATTCTGCATTTGATTACTTTTGCCTTTCCATTGAGTTTTTTCTTGCTTTTTATAACAATTAACAGTGTGACGGTACTTGCTCATGACTTAACTATTTTCTGGTGTCCAACTTTATTTGTGGTGGCGTCAAAATTGAATGTTATTTGTATGCACTATTACCAAAGTGCTCTGTGTGGAAAACGCTTAATGCAATGATTAGTGCCCTGTCTATATTGGTACTCATTGTATGGCCATTATAAGGATGAAAGGCTGAGTCGGTCTTTCCTTGAATGAAGCCCATAACCTAGTTCTTGTGAAAAGATCTCTGTATTAAGCCTATAATTTCTATAACTATGTAACATTATGTTATGAGAAGGTAGGTTATGCTAATTTATGTTGCGGTATCTCTTATTATGTTAACTTTAGGTTTCTTGCTTGTAATGTACAACCCGCATTGTCTCTAAGCCCAGCCTTCAGTTTGTCAAGTAAAAGCAACATCATTTGGTCGTGAACAGGAGTTGAAAGCTGAGAGATGATGGGACAAGTTTGGGGGTATGAAGTGTCCGTAGGAGCAGTGCTGGAATGAAGGTGGGACCAAGCGGATTCCGGACCCAGCATTTTTGTTGTTAGGTTTGGGATCCAGCTGTCCCCATTGAAATATACTAAATTTGCCCCAGTGTAATTTGCCAAGACCGGGACACAAGTAGCTTTCATATATTGTCTGCTTAGCAACAACGTGAAGGCAGAGAGTGGGCTTTATTTTCACTTTCCGCTGGGCTTAAAACACAGGCCAAATTTAAATGGCATCAGCCCTCAGCCCTCCTTCTGTTTGAGTATAATCCTGACTGGAAGTTATCTGGAGCCTAACACCTAGACGCCAATGCAATGGAGGGAAACAAAGGCACACAGCTTATCACTTCACAGGTACTTAAGAGAAACTTACCATTTGGAAGTAGAGTAATTCACTTTGTTCATCCCCCCATGTAAGAGATATTCTTGCACTGTAAGAATGCAGACGCATTGGGGTGTATGAGTAATTACACAAGTAGTGGTTTAAATGGTACTTTAAAATGTTTATAATTATTTTATTTATAGCGCTACTCATCCCACTATATGGTGTCTGAGCGCTTTACATTACACACACACATAATACATTGACAATAAATCATACAAGTGTGTAGATTAATGTGTAGGATATTACTTAAGGCAATGTGGTTTTCATGGTGTAGCAGTCATACACAGTCTTTACTGATAGGGATTATATGTTAAGAATGCATGGGCATGAAGAAACACAGAGTCAGGACTTAAAATATAAAAAAGTGCTGGAGTTTGCCTGTACTAAAAATACTTTATTACTACCCAAAGAAAGCCTTTTCAGCAGCCGTGCAATAACAGCAGTTTGAGGCAAAACTAAACCCATGCCTAAGTTAGCATGCAGGTCCTTGATGCCAGTTCCTAGCTCAGTGTGCTGTATTAAAAGAACTGCAATTATTGAACTGCAAGTAATAAAAGAATCAAAAGTAGTAAAACACTTATCTATATGCATAACATAAAAATCTGTCTTGTGCATGCTACATGATTTGCGCTGTATGAGACATATTAACCCTTTAGGCTATTTTATGAGCCAAAACTTTGGAGATAAAATGCAGATTTATTCTGCAAGTCCATGAACCAGAAGAGTTATCCTATTATTATCACTCCCTGAGATTTATTGGGCACACAAATTGTATTGTATTGTAATCGTATTTATATAGCGCTTACTACCCCTGACGAGGCGTCGAAGCGCTTTTCGATGAGTAGCACGCTACTCTGGAACCCAACAAGAATTAGTGATGGATTAGTATCGGGAAATAATGAGTACAGTTTTTAGTATTATTATGAGTTAATTTGAGCCGCGGATATGAGAGTTTGTTAGTTAGATTGACTGGAGTAATGGAGGGGTGGAGGAGGAAAGAAATCCAGAAGTGTTAATTGGGAGTATATCCTTCATTTACTCAACCCAAAGGCTTGGTATGAGTAAAGGGGGGTGGAGGAGGGAAGAGTATGTGGAAGTTTTAGGGAGAACATAGTAGCAGGGTGAGATAAATGCGGGAGAATTTAGTAAGGTTGTGTGGGAGGTCACAGTAGTAGAGTGAGGTTTGGTGAGTTAGATGTGGAGGTGGAGGGAAGAGCTTAGGCAGAGTTATTTAGGAGATGAAAGTAGTAGAAGGGATTTGGGATGAGTCAGAGTGAGAATGGAGGATAGTTTGATAGAGACATGACATATGATGATGAGTAGATAAGTGTGATAAGATGAGAGCAGGAATTCATAGATATCTAGTATAACAACCCACCCAGGACCCATGCAATGATCCACGAACTTGTCAAGCACAGAAACAACATATACACAGACATACATACATATATATATATACATACACACATACACACACACACACACACATGAATACACAAACATATGCACATACAATACATAATTAGAACCATGGGTAAAATATACTTAGTCAAACAGGTTTAAAGAGTGTGTGTGTATTTTATTGTTATGACATAGTAGCAATACATATTTTCTAAAGAAACTAAAAATAAATAGAAATATACACATGATCTGAAAAAAATATTTATCAACATAGGCATATGCAGTTCATAGTTGTTTGAATATGGTGGTTATGAAGGAAAGAGACAACTCTTGAGTAGTTTTCTGAAGACAAGAAAGTTATCTGTGGCTCTTATAGTTGGGGGTAATGAATTCCATAGTTTGGCTGCTTGGACGGAGAAGGATGTACCACCTATAGTCTTTTTCTTGTATGGTGGTGTTCTAGTGCGGGGTGCCAATCTTGAGCGGAGGTTTCTTTGTTGGATGTATTTGGTAATTTTGTTTCTGATAAAAAGCGGTCCTGTTCCATGTATAGCTTTGTGGGTGATACAAAGCAGCTTGAAAATGCATCTTCTGGCAACGGGTTTCCAGTATAGTGCTCTCAAGGCAGGGGAGATGTGGGCTTGCGGCTTTACATGTAATAGTAGCCTGGCTGCGGAATTCTGGATACGTTGTAGTTTTTTCATAACAGATAGAGATGATCCATGGTAGAGGCCATTGGCATAATCCAGTTTGGATAGTACAAGCGAGATAGTAGCTTGCACCTTGTGTGGAAATCCGAGGTGGGGGAACATGCGTCGTAAAGTCTTCAAGGTGATGAAGCTTGTTCGTGCTAATTTGTCCACTTGGGCATTCATAGTTAACTTGGAATCCATGGTGATTCCTAGGTTTTTAACTTCCTTGGATAATAAAGGAGGTGGTCCGAGATCGTCAGGCCAGACGCACAGAGGGTCATAATTTTTCCAGTCACCACATATGAGCATTTCTGTTTTGGAGGTATTTAGTTTGAGATGGCTCCAGGTCATCCACTGATCAACGGCTCTGAGGCAACTGAAGATTTGTGAGTTTTCAATGTTTTTGGGGCATTCTAATTTAAGTAGTATTTGTGTGTCACCTGCATAGTTGTAGCATGTGAGGTGGAAATCATTGATCAGTTCTGGTAAAGATATCATGTAGATGTTGAAAAGCAGAGGTGAGATGATTGACCCTTGGGGGACCCCTGCTTTTGTGAGGTAGGGTTCGGACGAGAAGTGGGGTGAGTGGATGATATTAGATCTTTTTTGAAGATAGGAAGTGATCCAGTCGAGAGCAATCCCTTGTATGCTGGCTTCGTGGAGTCTTTGAGTTAGGGTGTCATGGTCAACCGTATCAAAGGCAGCCGAGAGGTCCAAGAGAAGTAGTGCAGCAACTCCATTTCGGTCGACTGTGTTTTTAAGATCATCCCAGATTGCTATGAGTGCCGATTCAATGCTTCTTCCTGGGCGGAATCCAGTTTGGAAGTCTGAAAGTATAGAATTGTCTTCAGTGAATTGTGACATCTGGGCGAATGCTGCTCTTTCTATCAATTTGCCCAGGAAAGGTCCATTTGTGATTGGTCTGTAGTTGTTGGGGTCTTGCGGGTCTAGGTTTGTTTTCTTTAATAAAGGTCGTATGTATGCCTTTTTCAGGTCTACAGGAAAAGTTCCTGAAGTTAAAGAGTTGTTGATGACTCTTCTTACAGGTGTGGCAGCAGAAGTAGATAGAAGAATGTTCTTGAAGATTTGTGGTGGGCAAGGGTCAGAAGGGCAACCAGAAGGTCTGCTTGCTTTGACAAAATCCATAAATTCATCCTGGGATATTTGTTTGAAGGACTGTAGAGGTTGGGTTGGGTTATTCTTAGAGGGGATTTTAGGAAAGGTTTTGGTGCTGATGGTTTTCTTCTGTTTTAAATAGGAGTCCAATGTGTCTGCCTTGGTTGTGTAGTGAGTTGCCAATTTGTTTGTGAAACCTTGAGTAGTGGGATGACTTCCTTCCATGCATGTAGGTTTTCGAAATTCATTGAGAATTTTATAAAATTCCTTGGTTGTAGATTGAGCATTTTGAATTCTATCTGAGTAGTATCTTTTTTTTAGCTTTTTTGATTGATGATTTGTATATCCTGTTAAGTTTGTGTAGCTGCAGTTTGTCTTGACTGTTGTTTGTTTTGAGTCAGGTCCGCTGCAACTTTCTGATTTGTTGCTTTATCTTTTTAAGTTCTGTGTTTCTCCAAGGTGTTGGTTTTCTTTTGTTGTGTTTAGTTTTTCTGAGTGGTATTAGGATATCAAAAGCTTCCTTTAGCCACTCATAAAGTTTTGGCACAGAATTAATTGTATCTAGATCTGTGTTTGCTGTTAGTTGTGTTTCTAAGTGATCTAAATTGAGTTTGCTCCATGGTCGATAGGTGTATGTATGTAAGTAGTTGTGGGGTGTGTTGATTTGTGGAGTTGTATGTTGGAAAGTTATCATATGGTGGTCTGACTAAGTGATTGGCGTGATGCTATAGATGCTTAGCAAAAATGACATCTAGGATGTGACCAGCGATGTGTGTGGGATTGTGTACAATCTGATGTAGGTTCAATGCGACTAGGCCAGTGGTGATAGCTTTTGGATGGGGCATATTGGGTTTGTCAAACCAAATGTTTAGATCCCCAAGAATGCATAGGTTGGAGCATAGTGTAATAAGGTTTGAGACTGTGTCTAGAAAAGCATCTGGGAATGTGGAGTTGTTAGGTGGAGGTCTGTAAAGGAGGAGAAAGTTACAGGAGGAAGTTGGAGTAGGGTGGCATCTGGTAAGGAGGGCTTCACAACCTTGTATGGAGATGTTGTCTGTTTTACTGAGGTTCAATGCCTGTTTGAATATAATAGCTAGTCCACCTCCTCCCTTGCCTATACGGTTTTGAGTGATGGTTTGATAGCCCGGAGGAATGGCTTCGTGTAACACTGGTGCCATGTCATCTCCCAACCAGGATTCAGTTATGAATAGTAAGTCAGGTTGTGTGTCTGTGAGCAGGTCGTAGATGTGGTGCTTGTTTTTTGAGAGTGATCGAGCATTTATGAGCTGGCAGTTTAGAAAAGGTGTGTTAGTGGTAGTGTTGTTTTGTTTAGGAGAAGGGTAAGTAGTATAATGTGGGCTTGAAGCAGGAGTGTTGCTGGTTGTGATAACTGTTTGAGGCGCACAATAGTCTTGCTTTTCAATATAGTGTTCCTCTTCCAGCAGGTTAAGGAGGCATTTTGTTGGGTCTGTGTGTGTGGGTGGTGGACTTGCTGGCTGAGAGAACCATGAGGAGTGTACTGTTTTTTGTAGGGTAGTTTTATTATGCAGTAGACAAGGGGATGCGAGGTTGCTATGAGTGGCATGTTTTTTTATTTGTTTGCGTTTGTTTAGTGTGGATGGAGTATGGGTTAGGGGTGGTGGAGGAGCATGTGGATCATGATGTAAGGCTCTAAATTGTGCAATGGAGGAGAGGCGAGTGAATGAAAGTTGCTGGGTTGGCGTGCTTGTGGTAGGTGTTTGTGAAGAGTGAGAAAGTAGGGGTGGATATAGGATGGAATTTGTATTCTTTGTGTAGTCCTGAGGGTGGGAGTGGGGATGATAATAAGTGTAATGTAAGTTTGTGTTGCTTTGATGTGCTGATGTTTGTGGTCGTTATTGTTTTTGTGGAACAGTGAGAGGGGATATTGGTGTAGTTGTTTTTGGTGAGGGATTTGTATGCGAGTTAGTGCTGGTAAGTGGAATTTGAGTGTTAGATGTGGTGTTGATGTGTTTTGGAGATGAATGTACGAGGTGTGTGTCAGGGGAGTTAGTATTAGTTGCGATGACTGGAAGAGTTAATATGTGTGGTGGGGTGAAATGTGGGGATTGTATGGTTGTGTGTAGAGAGGGGAAGAGTGTTTGTAGATGGTGTGTTTGAAGGCAGGGTTTGGACATTGTTATGATAACAGGTGGTCTGTGTGGAGCAAACAGTGGATAGTGTTGTTGGTTAGTATGAGCAGAGAGTGTGTATCTGGAAGGATGAGACTGAGAGAAATGTATACTGTAGTTTTGTATTGTGTGGGTGATGGCATGTTATGTTAGTGGGAGTGGACAGAGTAGTGTTGGCTGTGAGAATGTAGGTGTTTGACAGTAGTAGTTGTGGGGGTTATGTGTATATGTGTTGTATATAGGGTATTGTGTTGGGTGATGGGCCAATGCAATCTGTCTGTGGTCAGTTTGTGATGTATGAGTTGGATGCCTTTTTAGAATAGGTGTTTGCATTTTGAGGCATGTGTAGGGGCTGGAACCATTATTGGTCCATTGAGAATTGGGCAGCATTTCTGGCCCTAGGCTCTGGTCCCTACCTGTCCTGAACAGGCCCAAACAGGCAGCTGCCCTTGTCCTCTCCGCCCGGGCTGAGACGCCATGAGTCCTAGCCTTTAATAGCCCTACTGGCCAATAAGAAGCTGGTCCTAACCCTAGCCAATCCAATTTCAAGCCCTGATTCGAACAACTAATGGGAGACCCAGCCCTAATCACCAATCATAGCCCTATTCCTGACCACCAATCACAGCCCCAGCCCTAAAACCAGCAACCAATCAGAATCTCAGACCTATCCACCAATCACAGCCCTAGAACCAACAGCCAATCAGAATCTCAGCCCTATCCACCAATGACAGCCCTAGAACCAACAGCCAATCAGAATCCCAGCCCTATCCACCAATGACAGCCCTAGAACCAACAGCCAATCAGAATCCCAGCCCTGTCCACCAATCACAGCCCTAGAGCCAACAGCCAATAAGAATTGAGAAATGCCTCTGCAACCTGTGCTTTAGCCCCATATGATACATTAAAATACACCCTTTGCAACCAATTAAGCCAGAACGGATTTACTCTCATGTTTCTTCTTGTTGCCAGTTTTTTGTGGCAGAGTTTCTAAATAATAAAATGTGTAGGTTGAGTATCAAACTGCTTTTCATGACTCCGCCCTCATGTCCTGCCCTCATGACTCTACCCCCTTTTTGTTGCCACACCTTGATCCCCAATTTATAGGTTCCTAGAGTAAAGATTTTCCAATTCCAGCACTGCCTCAGAGTCTCATTTCTTTCAGATATGTCCAATCAGAGGCCAAGTATCTATATTGGAAAAAATCCTATAGGAGCTGCGCTAATCAGAAGTGCTCCCTAAATTAAGTTTTAAAGCATGGTCAAGTCTGTTTATCTTTTCAAACTCTCCAGTGCAGAGGTGTAACAAAGGCATCTGCAGTGCGCGGCCCCTGAGCTCCAGGGGACGCCCTCAGCACTGTGCACAGGCGGCAGGCCGCTGACTGGGTCCAGGGAGGAGTGGCCCCCTCCAGATACTTTGCTGGAGGGCGCCTCAAGTTTCTCTACGCTGCTGCTGCAGTGTAATCTTGAGGCTTTCTGGGGCCCTGGCAAGAAAGATATATATATATAATCTGTTTTTGTGTGATTCATTTTCTGAAAGTTTAACATAGTTTAATATTTTGGTCATTCCTAGCTTCAGCTAGCACAAAATGGATAATAAAATACGAAATTGTTCCAAAAACCGGGCCCAAAAATGTGTGTTGCCCAGAACAGCCCTAAAACTCCTGCAATTGACACTGCATTGTACACTTTAGGCCACAGGAAAGAAGTCACATTAATGTGATTCACTGTGTGAATGTGCTTATCTGTCTCCGGTGACCTAAGAAATAGGATTTCAGCGAAAGAGATTAAAAATGATACTTTTGTAGTCATGTATCTGAAAGGTTCTTTGTACAGCTTGCTAGTGAGTACGTTTAGGGGTGAAGCCGATGAATTAGGAAGAATAAAACTGTGTAACCTGGCGCGGTTCCCGCCATTCACATCCTGTTTTTCCGCCACTATCTCCGCAGCAGGCAAGGCCCTGCTTTAGAATGTCAATGTCCCCGGCTGATGGAAACAACATCGGCATTCCTGCTTTTCGGCCTTCATTTCTTCTGCGCACTTTTAATGCCGATGCTTGCTCCTCCTCTGTGAAAACTGGCGACCTTGGATTTCTTTTCTTTGTTCCATATGAAAAAATACATAAAGTTGTATTGAGTTATTTGGAATTTTATACTGCGCTGTCTGTAACCTTCACAGCGCTACATGACTAAATGAGGAGAACGCGTCAAGTCAGGTAGGGCAGGTACCCCTAGAGTAACCTAGTTGGTGCTTCAATCACACTGCGAAAGTAGATGTGGCAATTATGCGGCCTGAGATCCCCACAGTAACTTTTAAAGTAAAGTGTAGTCAGCCCTCGAGTCCCACCATTGCAGTTTGCTTGTCCAGAGGCTCACTATCTTTGCCTCATGTTTTCATCGTTGCCTCGTGTGTTCCCCAAAAAATTAAATCGTAATAAATAAAACTATATACAAACACATGTTCAAGTGTAATTCACATTTTGCTTCTTCCCGCCACAGCACACACCTGGGCCAGCCCTCTTCATTAATTGAAGGTCTTGCACTGTGGGTGACGTCACTTGTCGTGATCACTTGTGCTCAGCTGCTTGAAAAGGAGTGCACTTCGGTACCAGACAGCTAATGTGTCTGGGCTCCTAAACCAAACCTTAATTTTATATTTATTATACTTTTGCCATTATTTGTACATACTGAATATTTTTGCAAAAACAATATAATAGTGTACTGGTAATCACTGTGGGTGCTTTCGTGAGTTTGTCAGTTAGTTTACATCTTTGCTGAGTGATTTGTTTTAAAAATCCTCTATATTTGGCAGGGTATAAATTGAAAACATGACCTCAACATCGAAAAACGAGCAGCACAATTCATCCACGTACATCAATTAGTGTCAATAGAAAAAGTAAAAGCATGGCAGCAATAATGGCCACCAGTACCTTTGATCATATCTCCTTAAATAAAGTGCATTTCCCCTTGAAATAGAGTGCACATTTTAACCTAGACCCTCCTTAGGTCCCTCCGACAGTGCTCGGATTTTACTAAAGTGCATAGATACCAAACATCGGGAACACATTAAAAAGGCTGCAAGCACCTATGAGTACTTAGTTAGTAAATACCCCGCTACCATTGCATGTGAACAGGCATGAATCAATCCATTGTAACAAGAATATCCACCCGCATATATAGTGCCTTAATATGACTCCTTAATCCTACTCTTGAAAGCATAGATTACACTTTCTGTTAATTTATAAATAAAAATCAGCAGGCTCCCACTCCTATCACGTTTCACAAAACCTTGAAACTGCGCCTACTCTTTTGGCATATGCTTCTTCAAATAATTTAGTTCTACACATCTTCTCATGCCACACAAAAATAGTAAGAACATTTGGGGTTTTCCACAATTGGAGTATTAATGAACGTGCCACTGCAATTGCTAATGAAGCAGACCATTGGGAGAACGTATTGAATTTATACATTGGGGGGGAGGAGCGAAATACAGCCAGAGCGACCTCGGGTTATATGGAATCATTGATTACTTTACTTATCTTGAGAAAAACTTCTTCCCCAAAAACCTGCAGTTTTGGGCAACAAAGGATGTGCCCCCAGTCTCCATGACCCATCGCCTTACAGCAAAAACATTGGTTCGAGTGCAAAGGGTACATCCAATTGATCCTTGATGGAGTGTAATACGCCAACCATTGTGCAAGAAATGCCATCCTTTTATTATTTACTGCTCTCAGTGACCTATACCCCATCTCACTAATGTATTGCCATTCTCTTGGTGACATCTTTCACCTGCTTTCCCTGGTTAACTTTTCTAAAACCTCCGGCACCACTATTTGGGCAATATCCTTTCTGAGCAACCTGTACCAGTTACCCAGCCCTAATAACATATTCCCAAAAAATGTAATAATCAACACTGATGATTCAGACTTTAATTCCCTGTAATTATCCTTTAAAAAACATTTTACCTGTCAGAAACTTAACTGTAGATCGAGAGTGCAATTCCCAAAGGACTGGGTAACTTGATCCCAAGATATTATTGTTGAACCTACAAAAAAATCGTCCATTTGCCTAAAGCTCTTCTCTTCCCACTGGAAAAGACTAGATTACGAGTGATCTTTACAATGTTACAGTTTGTGACAGCTTTGGTGGTATTTGATAATTAGAGGCACTCAACTGGTACAGTCTTTACTACGAGGATTGATGTGTTTTTGGCCCATGTGGTTAGGCTCCCTGTAGCCCTTAAGCCTGTCACCGGAGTGGCGGACCAATGAGGGGTGTTAACTGAGTATCTTCTACTTCAGACCTGTACTATTCCTTGGAACATGGTTTGAGGAATGAGTTTTAACATTTGAGTAGCTGCATTAGGAAATCAATTAAATGTTTTTATTTGAGCATGTAGGGACAGATGTTCTAAGTATTTTAATGGTCGAAAATCCTCCAGTGTGCCATTTTGCAACCTTTGAAATGCTTTTTCTTACTAACACATTTTAGGTGTTGGACACATTTTTCTGATTCAAAAAATTGGATTCCAAATCGAAACTGATTTGGTGTCTGTAAGGGATGCATTGCCAGCATCCCTTCCCAATACTGAATGGGTATTTTTTGTATCAATGTTTTGCAACCAAAACCTACTTGCAGAGCATTGAAAATTTACAGACACCTCTAAGGAGGTGGTAATGCATTCACAAAGGGAAGGGATCCCTTGGGCCCATTTCCCATTTGTGAATTTAGAAAAGGAGGGTTGTTGAAATATAGGCAGTGGAGCAGGAGACAACTGCAAACTCATGACAAACTTAAAAAAAAAAAGTTGTTGTTTTTTAAGGAAGCCAGGCTGAATTTTAAAACGATTGCTTTATTTCAAAGCAGTCATAGACATGGTGGTCTTGTGGCCCCAGCAGGCTACCATCCCTGTGATGGCCTCCAATCATAGTGAGTTGCAGTTTGCAACCTACCTGAATAATATTCATGAGGTTGGTTGGGTTGCGACCAATTACATTTCGATTTTTAAGAACTGACTTTCAATTCTAAAAAAAATCTTTACTGGTCCCAATTTGTGATTAGAGATTTGTGCCTCTAGCCCATAGTTATCTTATACATGGTGTCTAGAAAAATGAAACAAGTGGCTTCTTCAGTATTTCCACTTAGTTGTTAGTTGACAGGAGATCTTGCCATTGTTGTAGTTTGGCAGATGATATGGTTCCATCTTTTGCAAACTTTTTATCTGTATCACGATTTAGTTTAAGAAGACAATTGGACACCTTCCTTTAGATGTCTTAAAGGCAGGCTTGGACTTTAGGGGTGAAATTTGGGTTATGATGAAAGTGTTGTAGAGTTACATGTCATTGCCATTATGGTGTATCTCCAGTGCTTAATTTGAACTGGTGGTTTCCTGAGCTCGGCACCTGCACCTAATTGTCAGCACCGGCCTTTATGATAGAACGCCACATGGTGGTGCTGTTTGTCTAATCTAAAGACGAGCATAACAACAGTTGTTTGTTAATTTAATACACCTTAGAAATGACTAATACCAGCCAGACAAGCCATTCTTATAGCTTTAGGAGGATGGAATAGTACGATTTGTCACACTTGAGGAGTGTGATGCTTAATAGTTGTCAGCGCTGGCAGGGGCAGTGGATGGTACAAGCTGCATTGGCCTCTTGACTAGGGCCCAACACTTATTTTTCCACAAATTAAGCACGGTAGTATGTCAGCGACGTGTAGAGGTGCTGTATTTCCTACTGAACCCAATATAGAGATTGAAAGGGGTGTGGGAGAGGATCATTTGGGGTGCTAAAAGGTGCCCCTATGGCCTCTGTTTGTGAATTGCAGGGTTTGCTTCCAGAAGACCCTCTCATATATCTGGCCCTAAGTGCTTTTTGGAACAAGTTTGTCTTTTGTGAACCAGCCCATTCATGTCAAAATCCTCCTACTCCTGATCAAAAACTTCAAAGGAAGTGAATGTGTAACTAATCAGGTGCTCAGTCTTCCCTCCCATAGGAATTAGAACTCACAAGGTGTCCTAAGTTTCATGAGGATATAGGAGTGAACTGCAGTGCAGGCAACTGATATTAGCAGGTGCTTGTTCTCCTAATGTGCCGATAGCCAGTTGCCCAAAGTGTGTTTAATGAAAAATGGCATACTAGATGATAGTGTTTATTTGATTTGTTTTGTTATCCCTTTTTGTTGCACTAGTGTTGTGATCTTGGATATCATGCGAGTCTGAACAGAGCCCTACGAACGTATCTCTCTGCAGAATACAACCTGGAGACCTCCAGGCATGAGGGGCTGGACATCATCGAGAATGCAGTCGACAACCTGGAGCCAAGAAATGACAAGCAAAGGTTTATGGAAATGTACCCCACCGCCTTCTGCCCGCCAATGAAATTTGAGTTTCAGCCACACTTAGGTGATGAGGTCAGTAATCATTCACCTGGTAAGTTGCAAATACAGCTACTTGGGGTACAGTATTGCAGCTGACAAGTGACTTCGCAATTTTGCTTTGGTGAATGTCTAGAATTTGCTCTTTCTGACTATTGCAAAATATTGTTGTCACTCGGTGCTAATGTTGCTGTTGACTTGAAGGGTGACTGTAAATGCCATTTCCACTGTTCAGTCAGGGCAAATACAGCTGCAGCATTGTCCAATCACCAATACAAAATTGCTCAATCACTGGGGCAGTGCATGTAATCCAGCCCCTGGTCCTGCGCCAATAGCCACTCTTCTGAATTGTCTTGCTCTCTCTGTTCATTTTCTGTTAAGTATCTTCATTATGATTCAGTTGCGTTTAGACGGATTTCATGTGATCAGTGAATCAAATCTTTGTGACTCTACAGGAAAGCATTCATTGCAGGGCTTTTGTCGCATAATTGCACATGCAATGCCAGCTGTGGAGAAAGAGAAAAAAATTATATGGTATAAAAAGTGCTCAATTGTTTGTTCTTTTTAGAAACGTTCTTTTGAGAGCTCCTGTCCGAAGAAAGAATACATATCATTCTTGTGTCTCTGATTGAAAGAGAGCGGTGTTAAGGTGGCCCGGTTTGTGATTACTCTTTTTAATGTTTTCCATGATTTCTGGTATCCAGGTGTCTCAGGTCAGTGCCCAGCAGCCACTGCAAGCGGAGCTCATCCTACGGTACCAGCAATTACAGTCACGACTGACTACGCTCAAAATTGAGAACGAGGAGGTAGGGATATTGTATTGCCTCTTACATCCCACACATGAGTCATGCGAGTATAGGTGTGGTAGTGCAAACTATAGGGATATGACATGAGTTGATTTTAGTTGTACCAATAGACAATCAAATAGGTCTCTAAAGCATAAGGTATTAGTGTCATGATCTAGCAATGTTTTAATTTAGAATTACATATATGTGTGTATGTGTACACACACATATCTATATATAAATAAATATGTATATTTATGTATATACTTAAATAGAGAGGGAGAGATATAGACATATAAATTATACAGTGGTGGCCACCACGGTGTGGTTATAGTTAGGACCTACTTACTATAGAAGGGGTATTTTTTAGTTGCCTTCTAACTTTGGTGCTGTTTGACAAATCTTCACCAGGCTTTTCCAAATAAAAATGTTCATCCATCTCAGCTCTTTTCTTGAAAGTTTCAGGGTTATGCGTCAAGTGATGGCCAAGAGAAAAGGCGCTGTCCTAAAATGTAGTTTTCCCATGCAATTTTCATGGGGATTTGTGAACACGCTACAGCCCAAATGGCTTAGCAGATTTACACCAAATTTGGCAGAATGCTAGATCATGATCCGGAAAGTGCGCTTTTTGCGATTTGGTGTAAATCGATTCAGTAACTTAAGAGAAATTAAGGTTAAAAATATTTCTATATTTGAACGATTGGAGAGGACTGCAATCATGTAATTTCAAATAATAGATCAATCTAGTTGGCTGAGTGGACCTCTTTTACCATCTGCCATCTTGTTCCAGCTGGAACAAAAGGCTCCAGCAAGTCCAGCAAAAACAAAAAGTTGCTGTGAGTCACGCCGGAGCTCACTCTCTGATTGGCAGGCCACAATATGAAGAGAAATAATGAAGCCACCATTTCCGGACATTTACGTAGTTCCCGTGTCATGATAATTTTTTTTTTTTAAAAAGGTATAAGAGGGCAGGGGAGGGTTACCCAGACCATGTGGACCTTTATTGGGGGGGCAGGGACTCCCCCAGGGACATTAAAACATTTTGGGGAGTTTCCGCAACCCCCCTGCACTATTGTGGGAGTCAACAAGACCCCCTACTCCCACTAGAGTCCCCCAAGGGCACAGGGGGCCACCCTGGCTCCCATGAGAGTCTTGTGAGATGGGAGAAACATGTTTTAAAAAGGAAGGGCCTTGAGTGTTTGTGGGTGGTTGTCGAACACCATGCAATGGGGGGTTGACTTCCAGTAGGGAGTTGGGTGCAGGGCCTTGCCGCAGGCCACGCCCTGTGGCCATTCTCACACCATGCACAGCCAAAATCTGTGCACAGTGGGGGGTTTGCTGCCCACAGGGTATGGGATGCAGGGCCTGGCAGCAGGCCCCACACTGCGATTTGCCCTAACGCAGGGGCCCTAACATGTTTGTGTCCTAAAAACCTCCTTTGCTAAAAGAGCCACAAATAATAGCTTGTGCATTACCACAATGATTAAAGGATTAGTGTTCATTATATTTTCCATAAACTATATTGCCAAATACTAAAGAATAGCATGGCCATCACTTCCCTGTGGCACTACAGGCAACACTGCATAGGACCAGGAGCAGCCTGGAATGATGGAAACAGTTTAAGATCACAAAACAGTCATCAGTTGTAGGTGGTTCCTGTTGAAACCAGAAGGGGACTGCTTGAATTTGAAAACTCCATCACCACAAAAAATACACAAGATAAATTATCAAAAGTAGAGTTGGTTACAACTGAAAAACTGAAATTGCTGCAGGTCTGATTGTAGGAATTCATTGGGAATACAAAGGGACTTTCAGACACATTTATACACATAAATAATTAAAATAAACTGGGCTCGCCAAACATGTCTCCCATGACCGTACTATGCTCCCTGTAGTTCCACGGTCATTGTATTAGGTTGGCCTTTAGAGTCATAAAGATGAACATAGAGGGAAGAATAGAGAAACACGAATACCACTTTAGAAAGCAAAGAATAAAAGAAAAAATATGAGGAGGGAAGACTGACTAAACTGGCCACATTTTTAAAGACAAAATGACTCCCATTACTGTAATCATATGTGGCAGTCACATCAGTTTGTTCTTACACCACTAAGTGAGTGGTGTATTTACATATTGTATTCAGTCACAAGGTCCTGCATTTCCCACATGTGCTCATCATTAACTAGGCCAGTCAATTCTAGGTCAGTCAATTCACCCTTACGTAATTGCCTCAAGCAATGACATTTCAAGCTACCATGTCCATGTATGGCAGCCAGTCGCCTGGCATTTACTCGCATGTGTACATTGTTGGGTCATCTAATTTCCTCAGTAGCATAGAATCATGTCAGACTGTGTCTTTTTAACTTTTTTGTTCTGGTGCCAAATCGGTATATTTTGGAAATGTTATTCTATTTCAAGTTGTCTCCTGGAGTTGCCTTGAAAGCTGCAGCATATACTTCAAAAAAGTTCTCGGTGGAGTTCACTGGCATATACTTTGTTTTCTCTCCAATGGTTATGACCACAGCTGAGGGTGTAATAGGATATGCAGTTGAGCATATTGGCAAGCTCATCATTATGTCATGCATACAGCTGTCTATTTGGCAGCTGAAGAAATGTGGATCTACTTTTAAGGTCGAGCGCGCAAGTGCTTTGGCCTGTTGTATTCTATCTGTGGGCTTTTAACCACACCCACCACACGCACATCACTGTCACTCGTTCATGGGCTTGCCTTTCAAAAATCCTTTGTTATCATTGGTAAATGCTGTACTTTGTCCCTTCTTGTGCCGGTTTTGTTACCGCCTTAGACACTGACCCTGCTACATGGATAATTGCATATTTGCTGATACGCTTGACTGCAAGCAAACTTCTTTTTCCTTTTGTGTCTCTACTTCGCGCTCATGCTCATGGGGGCTGTGGGACTTTGAATTAGCTCATTTACGTCAACTGTTTTACTTTTCATTTTCAATTTATGTGGCAAGAAAAGTCCAGTTAGGAATTTACAACACTAATAGCTCTAACTCGAGCAAACGCAAAACCCCTTGCATTGCAAATGCTTGTTAGAAAGTAACAACATTGTGATTGTGAAAAACGTGGAAGGGCATTCCACCTTAAATCTTAAATCCACCTTAAACCTATACATTGAAAATAAAACAGTAAACCAATAAACTAATGCAGTTACCCTACACTGCTTACATTGCTTTATTGATGGACATGCGGCAGGAAGGCTGTTCTTCACGAGCGCACTGTAATTTATGTAATTGACTGCGAGACTACATTCTTCATTGTGCTGGACGGATGCTTGGCCATCCTGACTTCTCGAGTTACACGCAGGTGGCTAAACCTAGGAAGGGGAAATATGTCCTGTTTCACTGCTTCAAAGCTTTCAAGCAATGTCCGATTGATGGTCATAGACATGTCCATAAGTCTCTTGAAACATGTACGTGTATCTATAAACCTATTTGTTTCTTCGACGCATTAAAGACTTTCCTACATAATGAAAGCTGCCCGCAGTCCAAAGCCCATCCTTTATGCAGTCTTTAAAATGTAATATCGTAGTAGCTCCAGCACTTTCATTCCCCTTTCAACTATCACTCTCCCTTTGTGTGGTTTTCATTTCTTGTTTAAATCTTTACTTATTAAAGACACTGGATAAATCAAGTACTGCACTCAATCTAGTATTTCAAATGCAATTTAAAAATATGCAAGACTCTATTTTTTATATACATAGCAATAGATATAGATCAAGCATAAATAACAGAATATTATAGTACCCCACACCGCAACATCAATAAAGGGAGGAGAGCTTAGTCTTTATTTTCATTCCAATACAAATGAATGGGAGTCCACAAATAAGAGGGCGCCCGATGTGGGTAGTACTGACGTCACTGTATCTTCCATATAATTAAGGAAGGTAAGAAGTCGAACTGTTGTTTGATTAGTGCAACAAATGTACGTGTGGTGTCGGTTTCATTTTGACTCTGTACAGTAACCACTTATCAATAGAGTCATTCTTTTCTCACTGAAGAACATCATTTTATGGCACAAGCCTTTCAGAAGAAATCTCTCATTTTAGGGCAATTTCAGATTTTTTATGAAAACCGTAACAGTTTTACATTACATTTACCAAACAATTAAACAAGACATTTAGATATCACAAAAGTTTTGTGAAATTTGGATTGTGCAATAGTTGTGGGGTGCTCGTTAGGTACATGTGGTGCACTAATTGTGAAAATAAAAAAGTGACGACAGTATATGCAAATTTAAGAGTGTTGATGGTTATGTGGTTTCTTATTGTTCGTATGGAGTAAGAGCGAGGAGACACAAGTGCCAACACACTTCGTTTTAGCAATAAGTCCAATAAATACTTGGAGATAGGAGAGTCGCACAGGGTTCTGCTAGGAAGATAAGGATTGAAATGTAAACCCTCTTAATAAATGCACGTTATGGTAGCTATCAGTATTTGCACAACGCGTTTCTACCATCTGTGCTTGAATAGGGCACACAGCGTTGAGCAGCATCTCGTTTGCATTTTAGCATTAGATGTTGACAGGTATATTGTCTTTCCTCTAGCAGTGATTGCTTATGTTGGCTTGTCCATGTGCCTGTAGAACTATGTGACACTGTGAATCCGTTTTTGAGTAAAGGGTGTGTTATTGGTACCCTTTTCTGATGCTTGTATAATGTCACCCTAGGCGCACTGCACCTGTGAGGTGCTCATTATTTCGGCTTCCGTTGGCTTAGCGCAGGTCTGCTGTGACTCTCAAAGTTCACGAGTTTGACTACTAGTACACTCACCTGACTGAGACGGTACTGTGGGCTCCTCACCTTCAAGAAACTTGCTGCACCAGCAGCGCAAGCGTTTACTGCGCGTTGTCTGATGCTGAGACTAGGCGTTCCACCAGCAGACATAAGATGTGGTATCCCTACCCCCCAGGTAACATGCTGTCAAAGGTTCTCATACGCTGCAATGAAACAACTAGCTGGCATTCTCATATGTGTGTGGAAGTCAACATTGTCCCCCTGCTTCAGAAATAGAACATCTTTTCTAGGACACATCCCAAGACAGATGTCTCCATTAATCTCCGTTAGTGAGGTAACCAAAGCTGTTCTCTTAACCACTTTATTAGTGTAAAAAAATGAACAAGTCATATCACTTAGCAGGCCTTGTGCATCCTGTACAGCTGTGATGTAAGATGTAAATGTGAGCATTACAAAGCAAGAAACTTTATTCTGCAAGCTTTGTTTCTCAGGTAATAATACTTTTTCAGCTATACCATAACCATCCCCAAATACAAAGAAGTCTTAGGATAACAAATAGGTCCATAAGTTTGTGTATCTGTTAATCTTATAGAGCCACTTTCAAGAGCAGTTCTTGCAACTGTCCCTCCTTTTGAACGTATTCAGTGAATATCTTTGTCTGCCATTTGTTGTTTCTTCGGTAATGTTTTAAATGGAGGAATCCAGGTCGATTTTATCAGTGGCTTCCACATTTTTGTGAACTGGATTTCACCTTGGTAGGCTTTGTATGTTTTCAGCTTGCTGTATGTATTAGGCTGAGCGGAGCCATGTCCCTAGGGATGTGGCTGGATGTCCATCCACTTAAGCAGACTGCTTCTGTGAGCGGCAAAAGGGAGGTGAGAGTAAAGTGGAATGAGTGTGTGAGAAATCTTCATCTGCTTCACCACCATCACATAGATCACCACCCATGGATCTGAAGGGACATAGGACTCGAGTACTTTAAACATTAGCACCGACTGGTTGGTACAAAGATGAAATAATTTTCAGACAAATACAATCCCAAAGCAAGTTCTGGTCAAACACAGCCTCTAACAATCCGCTCTCTCAGCCTATGCGCCCCGAAGGAGTCTTGAGCTCTGCCTAGTCTCTGGTTTGTCCTATATTGGATGTCTGTAGGTTACAGGTAGTATGCATCTTTCCTTTGAGCTTTCCACACCTCCGTCCACAGCAGCGTTACTATGGCAATATCTTCTTCACATTGATTTGCTGTTTGTCTTGATTGGTTGGGATGCAGGTCAGTTAGAAGATTCAATGATGATTTGCTCTGGAGGGCATATTGTGTACCTATTACTGAAATATGAATATTTTTCTGGCCCCTAGATCTTAGATGCACACCTTCCATTTTGCCATCTTTCATCCAAGTTCTCTCTAAGCACAGTGAAAATCAAATGGATACAACCGCAAATGGATTATTTACTTGCTTTTTCATGATTGAACAGACTACTGAATGTTTCATTTTGAAAACATAAATAAGAAACCTATGTGCAGGCAGTCTTTCCAGTACCCGTACATCGAGACTGTCTCGCATTGTTGCCCTAATATTACCCTTTGAATTTAAAATGGATGAGTAAAACATAAATAGATTACTACATTATTAATAGAATTAAGCTTTTAACAAATTGTAGTATAAACGTGTTCTTTTGTGTATACCTAAATCTTTCTGAATTGTTATATGTCTAGCTTTTTGTAGAACAAAAGGAGTAAGCAATAATAACACTTTTTATCTTTTGCATGGCCTCTTGAAAGGGTCTGAATTTACTTTGCACTGATAAATGACCACAACACAAAAAAACAGAAAATTAGCTTTGTATGCTTTTACCACATTTGTTTAAATAAAAAACGGAATAGTCTTGACATTGGCGCTCATGTAGTTTGCAGCAGGGAGGTACAAGACGCAGCACATGCGCCTCAAATTACCACTGGGAAGAAAACTACCTAATAGTCTCATTCCCTTACACCAAGTTGAAAAAGACAGAGGCCACCAAGCCATTCATCGTCCACTTAAGCATCTTGCACATGGATGTATGCCTCGGAATCTTGGCTTTGGCTCAGTTGTCCCTAGGCCCACCCAAGATAAACAACGTTCCTCTATTTGTTAAAATCACCTACACAACTAGCAATAAGGACTGTAACAAATCCATTAATTTTAACTGATGAGGTCAGGTCCAGTTGCCAGTCCAGGTTTGTAGGCAGGCTGGGCAGTGGTGACTTTATCTCTAGGCGTATCAAGGACCTACTGCAGCCATTTTGTGCTACATATCTGCTTTGGTCAAGCTTCTGTAGTAAAAGAGTTACAGGCTATATTTGTATGCCTTGTACTACTTAGCCTAAAGTTGATCCCAAGTCCTAATCATAAAAGCTACTTGGACAGTTTAGCAAGGCATGTTCATTCAGTACCAAACAACATGTTTTAATTACCAATACAAGCCTTTTGGTTAGATTATCTTTTTCCCATGGGCGGTTCCACAGTCAGGGCTGTGTCTTCTGGCTTTTGACTGCAAAACAAATTCAACGCGCCCAATTTATCAGAAGAGCTTATTGGTTGAATGGGGTGCTTCCCTGCATGATATAGCACGTTCAACCTTCATACAGAAACTGCTTTATTTACTAGGGCTTAGGGTAACCGTAGTGTGCACTCACAAACCATCGAAACATCATCAACCTTCCTCTTCATCATATGCTCGTATCGTCAATGAGGAGATCACAAGTCAGGTGGGCAAAGGTTTGTAGCCACAGGTAGTCTGTTATGTCAATCTGTAATGCCCAAATAAAGTATTTTTTGGGTAATGTGGCTTTCACATCGGTCGGAGCAGACCCTACCGTGCTCTGTGGATCGATGGCAGTGCACCTCACTTTTTTCCTCTGTCCTTATATAATGCTCCGCTCTTCATCCTTCCCTCTTTCTTAAAAAAACAAACAATTACAGTCCTAAATAGAGGTCCTTTTTAAAAAATCACCTGACATTACGGAAGGAAAAATCGATTACTTCCTTCAACAAAGTTAGGTCCTCCATTGATCGGATTGCTGTACGGTTTTCGGCTCGATAAAATATCATGTACTGTATTGTCTTGCAGATCAAGAAAACCACAGAAGCCACGCTGCAGACCATACAAGACATGGTCACCATCGAGGACTATGATGTATCGGAATGTTTCCAGCACAGCCGCTCCACGGAGTCTGTGAAATCCACGGTGTCGGAGACATACCTGAGCAAGCCGAGCATTGCCAAGAGAAGAGCCAACCAGCAGGAGACGGAGCAGTTCTACTTCATGGTAAGTAGGTCCCTGCGATAGCAACATTGTAGCACTACTACAGGTGTAAAAAGATCTAAAATTCCATGGGTTTGGAGTGATTACTAAAAAAATGATATGTGCTCTATCCCGACAGAAATTCCGAGAATATCTGGAAGGTAGCAACCTCATCACGAAGCTGCAAGCCAAACATGATCTCCTTCAGAGGACACTTGGAGAAGGCAAAGGTAATGGAGACAAAAGGTTGACAGTATAGTGGAATCCCACTGCAATGGAACTTCATGGAGTATACAGTATAATACAGACAGCATCTACGAATGAATGTCTTTTCCCATGGCTGTGCTGTTCACTCATTGTTTTAACAGCAACCACTTGCTAAACACCACATCCCGGTACGTTCCTTCAAACATGGTTTACTTGGCTTCCGTAGTTTTTATTGTTCAGTTTTTCATTAAGGGAGAACGTATTGTATTTTGGTGGCATGTGTGTTCTGTGCGTATGTCTGCTGCGTGACCATGTCTGGAATGTGTGTTGAGTGGTCGCTGTGAATCATCTCCTTCTTTTTGAGTGTATGGGTTGTGTCTCCCGAGGCAGTCTGTATGTTACTTTTTTACTGCACTCTTTGTTCTGGCCAATGAACTAAAGTTTACATAGAAAGTTCCCCTGGTCTTTTCACTTTCTTCTCAAATCTGCATGATGAATTTGAGGATTCTGCTAGTGGCCCTTACCCTTGCCCCTGCGGCAAGGGGTCTTCCAGCGTGGTATTCTTGCTTCCAATAAACGTACCCCTGTCATTAACCAAAGTTTGTTCTTGCCACAAAATGTTAATAACAAGAGCTTGGTGCGATGTTTTAAATCTGCGTGATGAACTTCCTTTAAAAACACAGACACCTTCAATTTGCCTGTTTTATAAACTGGAATAGACTACACAGCGAGAATATGTGGTGTCCATGAATATGAGATCCAAAGGAAAAAAACAGTATCTGTCATTTTGATTTTCTAACGTCATTTTTAAAAATGTATAGTGCATTTTAAGGCTGTGCCATTGTACAGTAAGCAGAAGTGCTAGCCTGTAAAGTACGTGGGCCTGTCTGTCAGTCTGTCCAGTTATCATTGTAGTTTTGAAATGTTGATTTTTTTTTTTTTGCCCTCTTCAAAATTGCCCCAGTCAAAACTCCACTCAGGTTGACAAACTCCAAGCGCAGCATCCATGATGGAGAGCCCCTATACACCCGCACAAAAGTTGACTGCGCACCACTTGAGCTCAACCTTACTCAGTCAAATTGGATTCAAGTACTAGTAAGGAAAGGGCAATAAGATACTTGTATTAAAAGAATGCTCAATATGGGACACTTTTCGAATGTTAGCCTTTGATCGGATTTGAAAGCCAAAACATCAATTTCTCTGATGTCCGTAATGAGCTACTTTCTTCACATTGCTTCATGCCGATTCTTATATACAAGTCAACTGGCAATAAAAAGGCCCAAGGAAAACTTGCACCGATTGGGATAATATTTTATACAGTGTAGGTCTAGCCCTCTCATCCTCCTGCTGCGTCTTTTCCAGTAGCCCAACTAGATAAACTGGGTCAAAACCATTCTCATTGAAGCTGGGGTCTTGTGGACGTTGGATTGAAAGTTGACAATCAATGTTCAAACAATGCTGTCTTTATCATAACAATGTCCCAAAATAGAGTGCTTGTTAATGGTAGAAGCATTGCTTTCAGACATTGAACTGTTTGCCTTTCCCCTTCAGAGATTTGCTGGACATCTGGCCTGTGGTCCTTAAGTTTTCATTGTTAATGCCATTTCTGTGTCATTGTCATTCTGTGTGAAGCCCTTAATCCTATTCACGATCTACAAATATGTAGTGCTGTTACCTAGCGTCCTGTCGTAATGTGGGGCCTAAAGCTGGTGTTACTACCTTTATATACAGTGCACCTATAGCTATGTATAAAATGTAAACCTGAACTGTGACTTTAATGTAAAAGCTGTGGATGTTGTTACTGAGGGGGCTAAAATTAATAAAAAAAATTCATACTGGAAGCGTAAAAGGACATATTGTGTTTCTTGGCTACACAAATTAACATTGTTTTTCTCTGGTTATTCTCTTCTAGGGCATAGACCAGAATACATGACCACAAGGTAGGAACTGAATGTCTCTTTCAATTCCTTTTGAGGGATTTTTGGGGTATGAGAAATACATCTCTCAAGTTTGGTGAATAATTTACATCGAAGATTAGTCCCACAATTTCCAATTCACAGGAACGCTCATACATGTTTTACATTCACATATAACACACAATCTCAGATACAAACCTATGCGTGTACAAATTCATACAGACTTGCTCACACATACACACGGATACACATGGCAACCACTCCTGGACACACTGGGAACTATAGAGTTGGTGCTGACAGTCCCATCATGGGGATTTCTGGGGCACCCTATCCTGAACAACGTTGAATTATTTTTTTCTCAGTTTCAGCTAATTCCCACCCTTCTGATGCCAAACAATACACAATTATACGTTAAGCATTCAGAACCATAGAACAGAAAAACCTACCCGTCTTCCACCATCCAAAAGAAAGCTTGAACAAGCATTGATAAAACTACTTCTTTTTGTGCTTGGGTGTCATTTTTTTTGTCTTGCACAAACAATATTTTATGTAGAGTCAGCCTATTCTTCCGAATGTAAGAAGACACGGTAAGGCTGACTTCATTGATGTTTAGTTGACTAGTGCATGATACCAAAACAAAGTCTATGGACATAGCACGCGTAATTGTAGTTTTAATTCCTAAATATTCGTAATCACATAAAAATACCCCTACAAAAGTTGCATTCTTTTTGCAATAGGCACAATCAAAGTACTGATCTGCGGATTTTCCTGAACCCATTGAGGGAAATCTGATCATTCTCTACTTAATGTTCTTCCCCCGTCTGTCATCCTCTCTTCTTTCTACATGCACGCTTCTCCCCTAGAGAGTGACCTCCAGCTCTGCTGAGTAATTGAAATGGGAGGGGAGGGAGGGAGGCAGGAGAAGGGCAGAGACTTAAAGAGAAAGTTAAAGTGAGAGGTGAGGTAGAGGGAGAAGAATATAGAGATGGGGTAGAACAGTGGGTGAGTCAGGGAGAGACTAAAAATAAAAAGAGAAGGTGGGGTAGGCAGAAGAAGATACAGAGATCTAGAAACAGTAGGAGGTAGGTAAATAAAGGGAGATATAAGTAGGTTTATAGAATAAGGTAGAATGTGCTAGAGGTGTACGCGAGAAGTAGGGTGATTTATGTCAGATTGAGTTAGAAGTAGAAAGATGAGCTAGTGAGAAAAGCATAAAAAGATTAAAGTTAGAGAGAGCGATGGGTCAAAGATAGAAGCAAGCTGAGAAGCAGTCAGTAGTAAGGAGGAAATGCAGGGAGGGTTGATGAGTAGAAGGAGAAATGAGGTGCGTGGAGGAAAGAGGCGAGTTGAGAAGCAGGTGAATGACAAAGCGGTGGGGTTGTTCAAGAACTAAAGAAAGTGAGTGAGGTTGAGGTATTGAGTTGTGAGGGAGGGAATGAGGTAGAAAAAAACAGATGAGATATAAAATCATATAAAGCGAAAGAGGAAAAGAGGCTGAGTTTAAATAAAGATGGAGGTTTACAGAGAAATGCAACAGAAGGTAATTATATAGATAAAGAGGAGAGGTAGCGATAGATGTGGGGTGGAGCTAATAGCGGTCAAAAGATAAAGCGAGGAGGAGGAATGATGAGGCAGCGGACACACGGTGAGGTACATTGATAGGTGAGGTAGTGAGAGAGGGAGGGTGCCGTGGGGTGGATACAAATGAGGAAAAGAGACGGCTGAGAGAGAAGTGAATAAAGGGGAAATATAAGGAAGTGGAGAGACAGTGGTGATTGGGGTTAGAGGTTAAGTAGATAGAGAATAGATACAGAGAGGTGAGATGGAATAGAAAGAGAGATATTGTAAGATATTGAGGGAAGTGAGGAAGAGGTAACTGAGGCCAAAAGATAAAGCTAGTAGGTGGGCAGGTGTGACAGTAAACATATTGCGATGTCAATTGATAGGTTAGGTGGTGAAGGAGGGAGAGTGCCTTGAGGTGGATAGAAATGAGTAAAAGAGACAGCTGGAGAAGAGGTAAATAAAGGGGAAATATAAGGAAATGGAGTGAGAGCTTGACAGGTGAGGGTAAAACAAGGGTGATTTTGATTTGGAGCTTACGTACGTAGAGAGTAGACACAGAGGTGAGATGGAATAGAGCAGTGAAGTACGAGGAGGCATGAGGCAGAGCGAGAGTTGAGGTGCAGAGAACAGGAGAGATGTAGAAGTAAATACACAGGAAAGAGAGGTGAGGTTGTAAAAATGCAGTAGAGAGGTGCATTCAGATGGGAAGGTAGACATAGGTGAGGTAGAGAGAGTTGAGGTCAAAAAAGAGGGTACATAGAAATCTAGAGGTAAGGCGAAAGGATAGATTAAAGATTCAGGGGAAGCTAGGAGAGAGGGAAATGAAAAACAAATAAATGTAACTGCCACCAACTGAGAGTACAAAGGTCAGGGTTGGTCAGGCCGTTTATACCTAGTTGTCATATTACAAAAATAATGTTTTTCTGCACATGGTTATCACTCTACCAAGGACCTCTGTAAGGTGGAGGGCTGGGCTACTGCCCCCTTAGCTCATCCCTTAAAACAGCTCTGGCTGATGTTTCTGAGCTGGTCAGTTTGATGTTTACTGAGAACAAATTCTCATGCCTGCAATTGCATCGCCGTGTGAGGTTGTCCAATAGAAATTCTGTCTCTTCGATTGAAGTTTTCCTATTTATTGCACTACATTTACTTCTTATCCTCCAGCGATGGTTGTCTCATTTGATGTGGACATACTTCTTCGTCACTATCCCTTCACTATCTTTCAGAACTGAATTTTAAAGTT
Organism: Pleurodeles waltl; assembly: GCF_031143425.1. Lineage (NCBI taxonomy): Eukaryota > Metazoa > Chordata > Amphibia > Caudata > Salamandridae > Pleurodeles > Pleurodeles waltl. Next base: position 657,446,646 of record NC_090442.1, read on the forward strand.
ACCCATAGAATTAGGCCGCTTTTCTCCTGAAATGCACCAAAAATGTTTTATGCGTGTAAGTGCAATTCATAGGAGTAAAAAGAAAACCTCTGTACGCAGCATTACATCTTGACTTACAAAGGTAGCATTGCTTACTTTTCCTGTGGAGCTCTCACTTCTGAGTGTGATAGCTCCACTACAAGGCATAAATGCTACAGGAGGTGATAGTGAGAGCAGGATGGATCTTCCAACTGAGGAGAAACTCCTACATAGCCGTGCAACTGTGGGTAGCTTAAGCACGTGCAGGACTTTGTCCTCGCCAATCTGTACTTCCAAATGTAATCAGAATTGAACAGAGAACCAAAGTTCAGTACAGGTGGAAAATAATCAAAACACTCCGTTTGTCAGGGGTTTTGAGAAAAAACAGACCTTGAAAGTGAATTCTATATTCAGTAGAAAGACAAAGAAAATACATATGTAAAGTTTCGAAAAAAGCCTAAACCAACTCTTGTTTGTCAATAAAGCAGTGAATCTACTTTACTGGGCCAATGGGCGACAAACATGCAACAGGGTAATCAATAAACTCATGAAACCTCCTTCATGCAGCCTACCACTTCTGAAAAACGGAAATCTCTGTAGAGACTTGAAATGTGTGTGAAACTGGCCTCGTATAGCCACACTTCATTGCATGGGTCTGTTTTTGACTCTGCAACTTGTTGCCTTTATGCTGCTGTCCTCCTTGTCCGCACGCGTTTATGGGAGGAGATAAAAACAGAACCGCCCTCTAGAGCAAGAGGTCACCCGTGACCTATGGTTGCGACTTCCTCATGGAATCAAACCTCAGTAAAAAATTCAGAGCTATTCAGGCAGGGTGTGTGTAGCATCTCCGGTCCTGCGTTTGTCTTTGCATGATGGTACTCTCCATCCTGTTTATATGTGTTTGTTCATAAATATCTATTTCTAACTCTCTTTAGACACCGTCATCTTTTTATTAATAGATGCCATCTCTTTTGGTCAAGGTCAAGAAAGAATGCAAAAAAAAAAACAAGTACAACTCTTCTACCCTCCAACTGCACATATAACACTTAACGCTCATAAGTGCTGGTACACCAGAATCACTTCTCATTTGACATAAAGTGGTGAAAGGTTCTTAGTCCAGGCAAACCCACTATTCTAACTGAAGCTATCTCCTCCCGGGGTTTTGCCCTGATTGGAACTTGCAATGTGTAAGGTTCTGTGTATAACTGTGAGTCATACTGTGCTGGAGAGTGCCGTGTACTCTCCCTTTGTGATTCTAAAAGTGGGTGTCAACAGTGTCGTGGCTGTAAATTTGTTACATTTGTTATGAGTTCCTTGTACTGTGTCCTACGTTACCATTGGCTTAATCCATCTCTTTTCTGCTTCGATGCAATTGTCGATTTCACCACTAGTATAGGCTCGGATTTATAATGTAAAATACAGAACTATGAGACACGTAGAAGGGGTTGAGCTACAGACCTTTTACATTAGATAGCTTGAGATCTGAGAATATCACCAGAAACAACTTGCATGCACCAGTGTTCAAACCCATGCAAAGTGTGAGTGTTTCTCCTATAAATGATTCCAATACCTGGAGTTCAAATGTATTTTTGAGATGAGATCTAATGTTTGCTATCAATGTTTGTATATGAAATGTACTTGAAATATTCCTCCTGATGTATAATACGGTCTAAATGTTAATTTATAATTGTATTAATTTTCTGTAGACCTCCACATGCCTTCTCTAAGCCTCAGAATCACAAGCAGGCCAGACGCCTTTTACAATTTAATGTTAAATTGTTCAGTGGGGATTTGGAATCGTTCCTACAAGTATTTAGACCATCTGTACAGCTGGCCCATCACAGAGTTTTTGCTATGATGATCCTGGCCTGGCGGAACCAAGAGAGATCATTTGATTTCAAAATCATTGCTTTCTGCTGGCTAATCAATATAACACTTCCTGAAATCAAAGAGGAATAAGCACAAATATTTGTCAGCAAATTCCTTTTTCCTGTTTGGTGCAGAATGCTGGCTGTTGGTGTGTAGCTGTGTTTGAAAGCATTGCAGCTTGTCCTCAAACGAGGGCATCTTGAGTACCACAAACATTTACGGGTATGTGAAGTTTAAAATCATGTGAAGCAGAAGATGCCACAGCTTCAGTCTGCACTTAATTTTTTTAGGTACTCTTTCCAGGTTTTTGGGCTCAAAGAACCCTGATATGTCTAATTTTTGTGGCCGTTTTATTATGTAAATGAAGAAATCAGACCCTTTGCAGCCCTCTCCCGGAGTGTAGCAGTTTTGAGCTGGACCTGTTATTCCTCCAGCAGCTATGAAAGCCTACTTTTGGAGAAAGCTCTCATTATAGTTTTCAAATATATGCTGTTAAAATTGTACAGGATTTTCAAACCAAGCTCCAGCAAGTTTCATTTGACAGAATAGTTGAAGGATTTTAAATAATTGAAACCAAATGTTTTTTAAAGTGTCCTGAAATCAACAGAACAAGACATTTCCTACTTCTGTCTTAGAAAAGACACATATGATAGGATGGCCCCTCGTGGATAACTGTGAACTGGTGGTATTTTGATTTTTATTATATTTCATGTGGTCCACAGGTGATTGAGTCAATTTCCCTTGACTTGAGGAAACTGTTATATTGTGCAAATATGCAATATATAGAATTTTCTCTTTTTGTTCTGCATCAGTTCTGATTTTACTCTCTGCTTACTTTTTCTCGCCCTTTTTTCCTAAACATTCACGCAGCCGGGGACGAAGGAACTCGCATGCCAGACACCAGGTATTGTGCTTGTGGGAAACAGGCTTTACAATTCATGCTTTCTGCTTCTCGTCTTGCCTTTTGTTAAATATTCTTGTGCACTGTAGGAAGAAATGTATGGATTCAGATGTGTAGCGTATACATATTGTAGACAGTACTTCTCAATTAAAATGGAGAGTGTCTCACATGTGTTTTCAGAGAGAGTAAACTTTGTTTAATCTTTCCTCACAGTGACTCCGAAGCAATGTACCACAGTTAATGTTGTATCGGCCCTGTCCTTCTGCAGTTACATGAAAGTTCATAAACTATGTCACTGAGACATTTTTATGGTATTTTTTACAATCTAAATATGTTACTGCTCCGCTCTTATATACATTAGCTAATTCCTTAATAAGGACTA